>NC_142064.1:160752827-161068161 GCF_059756535.1 Pantherophis guttatus
TGCACCAGGTTTACTTACTTCTTCCACATCTAGTCTAGACAACTGAGAAACTGGAGTTGCCTTTTCTTTCCGTTTCCTTGGCTTGCCTTCCTCCTGTGCCTTGCTGCTACTTTGCTCTGCTTGCTGCAGCTTCTTGTGTGACGTGGGTTTCTGAGAACTGAGGATACAACCAATTTATTGATGTATAAACCTTGGGTTCATTTCAAGGAGATGGGGAGACCATCTCAGCTTTCGAAACTGTAGCTCTGCAGTGGATGGGCAATGTCTGGGGAGGTGTTAGGGAGTACCCGAACCCTGGCCTTTTGGGTTGTGGTACTCTGCTCTAGAACGTCTTCCTAGTAGAAGTGTATTCCCAATATTTAAATGTCAGCTGCTGTTGAAGCTGCATCTTTTTATCTGGGCCTCCTCTGAGAGGTTAATCATAGTATCTGCCTAACCAAGCCAATCTGCAGGGTGGGTACACTCCAGATTACTTTAGTTAAACAATGCCATCTAGTTGGACCCCAGGACTCTGCCTTCTGAAAGGAGGTTCCCCTAAGATTTGAACAACAATGAGATTTCAGAGACTGGGTAGGAATTTCTTCGGTGTTTTAAGCAGTGATTTACCTTGGAGTGGCCTGGCCTGTCAAGAACAGAAAGTAACTAATTTAAAGGCTCAACCCATGTCTATATATATTTTAGCAATGAAAAGTAAATTTTAACCTGAAATGTTTTTCTAGTTCTGTTACCGCCAATGACAGCGTTTTCCCAGGAATTTTCTCTGTGATTTTCGCCACAAAACTCTGCAGTGTTTCAGTAGGACCTTCCATCCTAGCCTGCAAAAATGCAAAAGGACAGAAAGGAGAGCCTTTAATTCTTAGGACTGAAGCAAACATGTGTAGCCACTCCAGCCATTTAGACACAGCTCAGGTGATTTCTCCAGCTAAAACACAAGAAATGCCTCGGTGGGCTACTCCAAAGGATCATCTTTTCCAACATTTTGCATTGCACCAGTGTTGACCCAATGCACTTGACTGGCTCATCCTGAGAACCAGAGTTCGTTTTCACTGTGGCTTCCCAGCAGGAGACATCAAAAGTGTGATTCAGGAGATATTCAGTCACTAGGCCTAGTGTCCACCAAGAGCCCACTCCTGTGGAATCAAAACACAATGTCCAAAGGAAATAATGAAGGCGCATAGCAGTATTTATTAGACAGTACATTCTGGAGGGTGTCTCCTCCAAAAGAGGAGACAAAAAGATTCATTCATATTTATACACAAAAGTTGAGGTGGTGCAAAGTGCAGCACTGCAGGCTACTTCAGCTGAGTGCTAGCTGCAGTTTGGCAGTTCAAATCTCACCGGGTCAAGATTGACTCAGCCTTCCATCCTTCTGAGGTGGGTATAATGAGGATCCAGATTGTTGGGGGCAATATGCTGACTCTGTAAACTGCTTAGAGAGGGCTGTAAAAGCACTATGAAGTGGTATATAAGTCTAAGTGCTATTGCTATTGCTATACATGTCAGAAAGGAGACAAAAATGCTGCATGCATACATGTCCATAAATAATAACATAATCAATCTCAAGATTACTTATTGCCCTCCTGCTATCTACAAATACATTTTGGATTACTTCCTGCCCTTCCTCAGATTACTTCTTACAGGGAATAATGGTCTTAGTTAGGAAAAAAAAACATTTGCATCTTGAAATTTCAAGGGTTGCAATGGAATGTACTGATAAAAACTTACAATAGGTCACTGTAAAGCTAAATGTTGCAAGCCCAGATTCTTTTTGTTTTAAATCCTTTCCATTCTAGTGAAAACTGATTTTCTCCATGCTGCTCCCTGAATTTGTCAAGTAAAAGCATTGCAATTGATACACCCATAAGGAGGACTGGTCCGTTTTGCAGTCATCAACTTTTTATAATGAATGAGAACATTCACTGTCTCGAGTCTCCCTACTCTTTATTTCACCATGTGAAATCTGAATAATTATTTTAAAAACACATGTTGTGTGTTGTATTTTAGAACAAGGGATTTTTTGTTTTGTTTTGCACTTTTAGTTGGATATTGCTAGACCGATCTTACCTGCTTGCCGTTATGAATCATTGCAATGAAGTCTGGGAGCAGCACTGGCACTAGGACATTGGGTTCTTCTATCCAGTTGTCTTCTTCAGCCTTCAAGCCAAAGCATAAATTTAAAATAGGAAGGACAAAAATATAAGGGCAGTTACTGTTAGTAAAAAGAAACAACAATTAGGTCACGGCCAGGATTCCTTCAGAAGAAAAGATTAATCAAGGAAAATCAATTACTTTAATCAAAACCACCAATCATAAGACTGCGGGGGAAGACACATACTGTCATACCTGTGTTAGGCCTGTTTTCCTTCTCCAGGTGATGCTGCAGGGCACAGTTTGGCTCTCAATCACATAGCTACTCTCCATTGACTGCAAAGCAGCAAGGATCTCATCCGCACCATTAATCTGTAAGAGACCTATTGGAGGCTGAGATTCAAGATGGATCCCTAAGAAGGAGAAGAACAGATAAGAAAGCCAAGAGGGGGAAAAAAAACACACCTGGGTCTAATACTATTTGAATGTGTTTCAGACACTGCTCTGGTCTTTGAGCTTTGAGAAGTTGGGCCAAAGCTGCTTTCCTCTGTTTTTCTTGCTCCTGCAGCTGTTTCTGTGATCCTTGCTCTTTGCTCTTCTGCAGGGCAGCCTGGCAAGCTTTGTCCAAACCCTGATGGTTCTGTCTCGTACTTGTCTGAAGAGGAAAGGACTTCAGGCATATTTGGCGGGTACCATCCTGCATCTTATTATCAGGGATGCAAACTGGAAGCTGGGGCAAGGATTGTGGCTTAGCATCCCATGAAGATAGCTCCTGATCACCGTCTGAAAGTTCCCAAGTGCTGGGTGCCACGTTTTCTTGGAGATCTGAGCCAGCAGGTAGTGGCTCCTGCCAGCAAGCGGGCACCAATTCTTCATCACTGACACAGGGCCTATTTTGCCCAGTGGACTCTTGGCCACTTTTTGTTTGGATCCTAGTAAATGAAGGAGCAGTTATAGAGGGTCCAGCTACCAGCAACTTCCTTTGGAGCCTTTCGGCCAAGGGGACAAGCATTTCCTCCTCCTCCTCACTCTCGCTACTGAGCTGCAGTCTCACGTCTGTAGAAGAAGCCATCTTGACTGAATTGCACGGACCATAGGGCTTTTTCCTGGCAGGTGAGCAAAGGAATGAATCCTCCGAGTCTGAGCTGAAGAGCACAACTACTTGGTTCTCAGGAGAAGGTCGAATGCTGTTTTGTGGGTCAGGAGGAGGTTTGTTTTCAGAAAAGAAAACTGGTAGCTCCTCACAGTCACTCTCATCCAGTTCTGAGAACATGACGTTTAGCTTCATGCACTGAAGAGACTGCGCTGGGTTGGAGTGGCATCTGAGGAAAAGAAGCGAACAGTTGAATTCAACAACAGGAAGTTCTCCCTCTTCAAAAGTAACATTCCCTCAAGGATAATTGATCAGGGTCTAATGCTAGAAAAGTGTCGAAGCCAACTGTGGAAGAGGTCAATCAAAACCAAGTCACCAGACTTCAGCATTTATTTGTTCCTTCTATTCTCCTGCCCGGTGTACTCCTGCATGAGGAACAAACCCACTCTGCCTACACTTCTGAAGTCAGGATAAGGAATGTAAGTTTCCACATTGGGCTTAGCTAATGTAATGTCAAAGCCACAATGTTCAGTACGGTTTTCCCCAAGTGATTCTTCTCCATGTGTGTTTATGATATAGTCCCCAAAATTTCCAACTATCATAAACAATGTCCATGTTTTAAGAATTTTGGGACCTGAAGACGGTTCGTTTCAGAAAATAACTGATCATGTGGCTTGAGAATTCTGGATGCTGTGGAACAACACATTTGGAGGATGCTATTGAAGAGGTCTGATCTAAGGAATAGGAAGAAGATACTTTCCAGCATATTAATCCAATGCCTTTTGTGGGCTCCCCTGTTACAGCAGGTGGTCTGACTACCCAAGTGAAAAGATGTTATGCCTCCAGGAACTGAGCAATTAGTTATCCAGTCCTGGTTCCTACACAGTTCATGTGGGGAAGGGAGGAACACCATTATTCCTTATGGTCAACCCTGGAACCTTCAAAAAACATCTGCAACAGAAGCAACGTCATAAGTCTGTGGAGTGGGCCTTTCCCATCACTGTCTTGCCAAGGATTTAATAACTCATCACTGACGTCTTTTCCCTCTACACTTTCAAAGGGACTATATTTTATCATTTATTCATATTATTTACTAATCTGTTCTCAGAGATTATAGAATAAAAAATTAAAGTCAGCAACAGAATTGGCAGAACAGGAAGGTCTATAGATCCCACTTCAAAGTGAAAGAATCAAGTTTTCAGGGGAACTCCAAAATCCCATTTTTTTTGGAATTCCAAAAAACAAGGACCATTACAATAAGGGGCCATAACAGTTCTTTTGCCCACTTCTCCCCCCAGTCATTTGTCTGCCTGTTGGTTTTTAATGAGTCAGAATGCAAGATCTCAAATATCATCAGGATCTATCTTTTCTTTTCCTATATTCCAGCTAGACAAAATCAACATATAGTAATTGTATTTTTATATACACAATATTGATCTCCATATATTCTAGCTATTTGCATTAAGATATACTCCAAATTTACTTACAAGAGAAAGGTTCATAAACTACCATTTCTTTGATGTGAAACAAGCAGGATTCTGTCACCAATTATGTGTATTTCTCCTAGGGAAAGAGAATATCCATTATGAAATGAATTGTGTTTCCTGCAACTTTAATTGTATAATCTATTTTATTCCCAAACAGCATAGAATGACACTTCTACTGCAAAATGATAAAGATGGATATGGAACAACTCAAATAGGAGAACCAGAGCAAATATTATTCAACTGCACTGAAACTACACCTTAGATGAAAGATTGATTTTGTATTGCTTTACTAGTATTATCTTCCCTATTTATAATTTAAAAGCAATCCTACACTAAAATGAAGGAAGATACAGTTTTGGAATGATGACGTGTGGGAATTCCTGCCTCTTTGAAGAATTTCCATCTTTTTATGAGCTTTTGCACATGCTGTTTCTGATTGTTAAATGTTTTGACTTTTTTTTTTTTAAAAAAAAGACTTTCTCTCCCTTTGAATAGTCCCCCCCCCCCTTATAATGCTTGATTTAAGATGGAAGGTTGGGGAATTCTGGGAATTTAAGTCCCCTATCTTAAAGTTGCTAATGTTGAGAAATACTGGTCTATAGTAAAAGTACATACCTGCTGTCTTTTTTAATGTAAAACTTATGGCTGCAAACCTGTAAAACACTGGATTGTGAATAAACTCCATTGAATTGAGTAAGGTTCAATTATGAGTAGAAAGATAGAATGCATTGCAGTGGGAGTCATATCCAGCTACAGCCCTGTGCAGGGAAGTGTATCTGCTCAGTACACATACACATAGGACTAACTGCTTCAATTTGCTGTTGGCAATAGCGCTTTTTAAAAAACCAAAACAGCTAGAATGATGACTCAGCCGATGGGGTGAGAGCAAAGATTAAGGAAATGTTGTGCGGACATAACAAAATAAAGAAGTTATCAGAGAAAGTTTTCAATATTGTCCAATGATAACGTATCTGCCCAGTTGTATAAATTTTTATAAAATACCCCACATTCCAAGCAAATCATAACTTTTTAAAATCTTGAAACCATTACGGAAAGAATCATCTAAAATCTTATGGTAACATAAACACCAGATTCTTTTTCTTTAAACGAAGAAAAAGAACTACTGTACTATATATTAAAAACAAGTCTGAACTGAGCCAGGCTAAGATTCGATATTGGGATAAAACTCAAATATTAGAAATCCAAATCTTTGGTCAAGACAGAAGTGCCTCTCCCGTGCCAAGGTGCTGAAATGACAAATGGTATTTGACGTAGGTACAGAATTGTAGAAGGGCAAACTGACCCTAAACAGATACATTCTGTTGTTTAATGTTTATTGCATCCCAGATGTCATGCATATCCCCGGATAAGGGGTGCTGCTTCCTTATTGCCCTTGAGGCGTCTTCTAGCCTCTTATCTCCTTTTGTTATGTCTTGAGCTCCGGAGCTGAAAGCCTGAACCTGTGGGAACCATGCTGTTATGTCTTTCCTAGAGATAGATTAAAGGGTAACTTCTACGTGTGAAATGTTGCATTCTTCGTAATAACTTTGTCTTTATACTGTATAAATATCTGGTTGAAATCATCCATCTTTGTTCAAACTTTTGGGGTCTTAGGACTGTTTGAACCTTTGCGCAAATAAAAACTCTTTCCTGCACTGAAGAGCTTGTCCTAGTCCGTTATTTTTCCTACAACAGAACCAGCTTCGGAGTTCAGCTTGCTGGCTTTATGCTCTTAATTGGTGGAAGGTGAGAGATAGATAGATAGAAAGAAAATAGATAGATAGAGATAGATAGATAGATAAAAAGAAAATAGATAAAAAGAAAATAGAGATAAAAAGAAAGAAATAGATAGATAGATAGAGATAGAGATAGATAGAAAATAGAAATAGAAAGAAAGAAAAATAGATAGAGATACATAGATAGAAAGAAAATAGAGAAAGAAAGAAAAAGTAGATAGATAAATAGATAGATAGATATAGAGATAGATAGAAAGAAAATAGAGATAAATAGAAAGAAAATAGATAGATAGATAGATAGAAAGAAAGAAAATAGACAGAGATAGATAGATAGAAAGAAAGAAAATAGGTAGGTAGGTAGGTAGGTAGGTAGGTAGGTAGGTAGGAAGGAAGGAAGGAAGGAAGGAAGGAAGGGTCTTTTCCGTTTACGCAAACTGCTTAACAATATGACCCCAACCTTCACCACGTGAACGGGTGGCGCGTCGTCTGAAGCCAGAGCTCTCTGTTTAGAAAACCACACGAAACGTTTCGGCTCTCACCCCATCGCTTGCGATCTCTTTGCAACCAGCCGCAGCACCTCCGAAGCCTCATTCATTCAAACATTCGTTCAAATCCCGCGCTCGACTGCCGACGCCGCTCCCGGACACGGAAGTGTCGCAGCGCAGGACGGGACGCTTCGCAGGGCGGCGAGGGAAGGTCAAATGGCGGCGCTGCTGGGCGGGCTGGCTTCTTTAGGCTCCGCGGCCGGCAGGCAACGTGAGTCGGAAAGGTTGGGGGAGGGCAGAAGCCTTAATTGGGTTGGTGGTTTGCTCTCGGGAAATGGCAGCAGGCGGCGGCGGCAACGGCGGGGCTCGGATGATTTGGGATGTGGTCTTCCAGTGTGTGAAGTTACGAGCAAGAATTCAGAAGGGGGAGAAAGGTTTACGCTTGGCGCAGCCGATCCACCTTTCGCCTGCAAATGGGTCAGAGGAATATGGGCCTTAGGGGTTCCTGCGCAAGGTTTGCAATCAAATAAGCCGCCGATCCTTTGCAGAAATTGGTGCATTTCCCGGTCCCCATCCGCGCTTGAGAGCGAGCCTGGAAAGAGCCCTACAAAGCTCGCTCTGCTGGGCGATGTTGTGAAGGATTCTACTATTTTTTATTTTATTTACTTATTTATTTGCCAAGAACGTATTAGGTAATAAGTATAAAGATGATTGGATTGGATACGTAAAATAGATACAAATAGAGGAAACATTAGGACAGGGACGGTAGGCACGCTGGTGCTCTTATGCACGCCCCTTACAGACCTCTTAGGAATGGGGTGAGGTCAACAGTAGACAGTCTTGGGTTAAAATTTTGGGGGTTTGGGGATGAAACCACAGAGTCAGGTAATGCATTCCAGACATTGACCTCTCTGTTGCTGAAGTCATATTTTCTGCAATTGAGTTTGGAGCTGTATCTATTGTGTGCACGTGTATTATTGTGGTTGAAGCTGAAGTACTCATTGACAGGTAGGACATTGTAGCAGATAAATTTTAAGTCCTAAAGGTGTTTTTTTTTTCTTCTTCTTCAAGAGGCAACTGGACTTTCTGGTTTTTCTTTGAAGACGTTTCACTTCTCACCCAAGAAGCTTCTTCAGCTCCCTTGGATGAGAAGTGAAACGTCTTCAAGGAAAAACAAAGAAAGTCCAGTTGCTTCTTGAAGGAGCACCTTTGGGACAACCATGACCTGGATGATGACTGAGAATTTCATACGTACATAGATTCTACTAAATGTACCTTCCTTGGGGAATTCGGTCATTTTCTTTAGCTGGTGTCACAAGGTGCTGTTTTATTTTAATGGTGCTATGGGTAGGCTTCCTCAGCTTTCAGAATTTCGATTAGTCTGTCTTTCTAAAAATTCTTAAGAGGTCCCATTTTGGAGCAGATGAACAATGTGATAGTGACAAAACCCAGATGTGGCCTTTTTTTTGGGGGGAGAAAATCCTAAGAATTTTAGGCCATTTCCTTTTACCATTGGCTTCAACCAGTACAGGTAGTCCTCGATTTACAATCCTTCATTCAAAGTTACAACAGCACTGAAAAAAGTGACTTATGACCATTTTTCACACTTATGACCATTGCAGCATTCCCGTGGTCACGTGATCAGAATTTGGATGCTTGGCAACTAGCTCATATTTATTTATAATGGTTGCAGTGTCCCAGAGTCATGGAGCCATCTTTAGGAACAATTTGACTGAATAATTGATTGACTTACAAATTAATAATTCTGAGTGTTTGGTTGCTCCTCTGTGGTTTGGCACTTTTGCTACTTGCATGATTGTTTGCTTCAAATTACTATAAAATCTACCTGTCCAAGTATCCATGTCCTAAATAGGATGCTGAGGTTTGCTATCCCGGAAAAGTTCAAAAAGGCTTTGCTGGCATTTGGTGCTTTTTAGTTGTGGTGCCAGCCTCCTGGACAGTCTCCCCAACCTGAAATCTGGAAGATTGAACCCTTCTGATGTTTTGTTTTGTTTTAGATAAGCTACTTACTAAACTAACCTGTAGTTATTTCAGGTTGTCTTGAATATGGTTTATGGTGGAATTGATTTGCATTTTGGACTGGGAACTGCTGGCTCACAGCACATGCTTTTTATTATCACACTAATCATTGGAACCTTTTGCTTTCTTCCCCTTCCTGTAACAGTTTTGCCTGTTCCCACATTCAGTGCAACTGTGGTGAGATTTGCATCCAAAAAAAGTGGAGGCAGCACCAAAAATCGTGGAGGGAACAGAACTGGGAAAAGGTACGGCTTCAAAAAATTAGATGGTAAGTTTCTCAATCACTTTAAGTCGGTTTCCTGCTTATTGTTATTATTATTATTGTTTATTATATTATGTTGTTATTATTAACAGCCCATCAACAAAACCAACTGAAAAAAACCCAGATTAATTTTCTTGCTCTTTGCTATCAAAGATGGACTATGCTGTTTGAAGGGCTCTGGAGCCATGGTTTTGTTGATTGAAGAACCCTTTCCCTTCCTCTTCCCTTTGTTATATCCAGTTTTGTCACTTTGGCCATCTTTATTCTTTTTCATTTTGGGGTTTTTTCTTTGTTTTTGAATATTTTTTTACCAATTTGTAAAGTGGCCTAGAGTGGCTGGAATTTGGGCAGCATATTAATTTAATCGATTATTATTTTCATCTGTTCACAACAACATGAGGTCCCAGCTGCCAGTTCTTTAGCTGGTGTTGGCCTTCATATGCATTGAATCCTTCTCAAGAAATTAGGCTGTTCTAATGTATCGGTAGACAGGTAGTCCTCGATTTACGAACACAATTTGAGCCCAAAATTTATGTTGCTAAGTAAAACATTTGTTAAGTTTGTTTTGCCCCATTTTATGAACTTTCTTGCCACGGTTGTTAAGTGAATCATTGCAGATGTTAAGTTAGTAACGTTGTTAAGTGAATCTGGCTTCCCCATTGACTTTGCTTGTCAGAAGGTTGCAAAAGGTGATCACATGACTCCAGGACACTGCAACTATCATTAATGTGCGTCAGTTGCCAAGCATCCAAATTTTGATCATGTGACCAAGGCTGCTACAATGGTAGTAAGTGTGAAAAACAGTCATAAGTCACTTTTTCAGTGCTGTTGTAACTTTGAGCGGTTATTAAATGAACTGTTGTAAATCAAGGACTACCTGTATTACAATATACGTGCAGGCCGAAGCAGTGTGGCCTTCTGCGATTGACAGATGGAACTTTTGTCAATGCATTGGCATATTAAGTACCACATATTATGGTTTGTTACACAGTCAGCCAGATGTATAGACTGGATTTGGCATTTTTAGCCACCTGTTGATTCCCAAGGACCTGGGATAGGGAGATGTTGCTATTTGATGCTATTGCAGGAGGTAAACTGTTCCAGGTAAAGTTGCCTTTTGCCATTGATGAATATTATTTGGCCGGCTGGATATTCGTGTGTTATGCCTGTCAACAATGAGACAGCCAGTAGGTGGTAGGACTGCAGTAGTTTACTGTGGAATTCTGCCTATTGATTGCAGAACGTAAGTCCACTATTTAAAATTAGTGCTTATATTCTGTACATTTTTCTTTAGAATATAACTTTGGGGGGGGGGGATACAATAGGGAGGGTCTAAATAAATTAAGCGAAATGTACTGAGTTGTCTATCAGGTTTATATAACTCTAAAACTTTGCTGATTCTTCCTTTACCCCATCCTTGCTTGCTGGTAAATTGACTGGTAAATTGTGTCAAAGTTGTAGCCAGTGGTTTGTTATTGGGAAACCAGAGGGAAGATAAGGATATTCAGTAGACTACATATTTTGCAGAAATATCCCTCCAAAAACACCCTTGATAGCAAAAGTAACTTTTAAGCCAAAAACCCTTAGGGGACAAAAATTTACCTTCCAGCCCTATGGTTCTATCATTCTCTGATCGTGTCCAGAGCGCCTTTTATGAAATCCAGTGTGCAATGTTATATTTGTTACTCTTTATGTTACTGCAAGGTTCCCTTGTAACATATGCATGGCCATAGAAATTTGAACATGTGTTTACTGAGAGAAGGAACAGTGTGGGAGGAAAGGAAATGGAAAAAAAAAACACAAAGTTTGGCTTCAATCCTTTTTTCTCTCTAAAGCAGGGCTTCTCAATCTCAGCCTCTTAAACTCTGTGGATTGCCTGGGAAATTCTGGGACTTCAAGTCCACACAACGTAAAAGTGTCTGAGGTTGAGAAACTTTGTTCTAACAGTCAGCTGTTGAAGACTGATGTCCAGATGTGGGGAAAAAACATTGCGCTAACAGTAAGATGTTGAGGCAGAACCCAGATGTGGGGAGAAAAAATAATTACAAGCCTCTTTGGTGTGGGTTGCTTTTGTAGAGCTATACATGAAGCTTTAAGGAAATACAGGTAGTCCCCAACTTACAACCACAATTGAGCCCAAAATTTATGCTGCTAAGTGAGAAATTGATTAAGTGAGTTTTGCCACATTTTACGACTTTCCTTAACACATTTGTTGAGTGAACCACTGCAGTTGTTAGTCACACGATTGTTAAGTGAATCTGGCTTCTCCATTGACTTTGCTTGTTAGAAGGTTGCAAAAGAAGGTCACATGACCTTGGGACACTGCAAGCGTCATAAATATGAGTCAGTTGTAAAGCACCCGAATGTAAGTCACATGACCATGGGGATGCTGCAGTAGCCATTAGTGTGAAAAATGATCGTAAGTCACTTTTTCACTGCCGTTGTAACTTCAAACAGTCACTAAACGAACTGTTGTAAATTGAGGACCTACCTCTATGCTAAAAAGTTAAAACCCTGGAAATAAGGAGACTGGGGTGTGAGGAGTCAATAGTCCGTGTATTCCCCCCTCCCCTCAATTTGATAATATAATGGTGATGATAGTGATAATACTTATTTCAGTTTTTATCTTAGGACAGTTTCTGAACCTTGATGAATTTAAAATAATATGGACATCATGCTGGCTGGGAAATAAAGGGAATTGAAGTCCACATATCTTAAAAATTGCCAAGGCTGAGAAACACTGTCTTATGTAACACCTTCATTAAGACAATTGAACACGAAAATGCAGGGTTTTGCAAGATCATCTACTAAATTTTAAATTCAAAGATTCAAGACTAATGAAAATAAGTATTTTTTTAAAAAAACTAGTAGTCAGAACAGATGCAATATCTTTTGTTGGCCTTTCCTGCTGTCAATAATCTAAGCAGGATCAGATGTTGCTTATCTCTTCACTGGGAAGACCTTCCTTGCTAGGAAAGAGCCTTGGTAGTACAGTGGTCTAAGGTACCCTGTTATTAAGCTGGTTATTAAGACCAGCTGCCTGCAATTACTGCAGGTTCGAATCTCGCCAAGGCTCAAGGTTGACTCAGCCTTCCATCCTTTCTAAGGTAGGTAAATTGAGGACCCAGTTGTGGGGGCAATAAGCTGACTTTGTATAAATATACAAAAAAGGATGAAGGCTATTGCTGAGCACATTGTAAGCCGCCCTGAGTCTCCGGAGAAGGGCGGCATATAAATCAAATTAAAAAAAAAAAAAATCTCAGCTGTAGATTGAATTGTGGAGCCAGAAAAATATCCTAGACCTAGAAGAAGCAAATTCTGTATTGCTCATGTAATTTTTTGACAAAATGTACCTGGAGTTGCTAGAAGTCAGTTTTGACTTGAGGAACTCCTTCCTTTTTAACAAAAAAATGTATGTTGATTCCAGTTAAAGTGAACATGCTGCAATCAAATGGTCATGGCTAGAGATTTAGACCACTATAAAAAGGGGGTTAGATTAGAGTTTATCAATAGTCAGTAGTCTTGATGGTTCCTTGGTGTCTCCAGAATTTTCACCAGCACTCTTGACATATCAGCTGCTTTGTAGGAATAGTGGAAAAGGATGCTTGCTCTCCTTGCTAAGCTTATGAGCTTTGATAGAGGCATCTGTTTGAGGGCTGTTAAAGACTGGACTAAATGGGCTATTAGCTTGATGCAGTTTCTTTATATGCTTAGGAAATCCAGCTCTCTTGTGATGGGATAAAAAGTGGGTTGGGGAACAGGGAGCCTAACTTGACCCTACCGTTAACTAAACCTGCAAGGTCAGAGTGCACATGGAATTTGGGAGAAGATACATGCAGACAATTCAGGACCACCCTGGCAAGCCAATGTATTGTTCCTCCTTTGTTCAAAGTGTAACATTAGTGTATATCGCCATTTTGTGACCTTCCCAGCTGGCTTCTGACAAGCAAAGTCAATGGGGGAAGCTGGATTAGCTAAACAACCAAATGATTCACTTAATAACTGCAATGATTTGCTTAATAACCATGGCAACAAGGTCGTAAAATCAAGGCACAAATCACTTAACAACTGTTTTACTTAGCAACCAAAATTCCGGCCCCAATTGTGATAGTAAGTCAAGGACTACCTATACTTGAATGTGGATTCAGGATTACTGAAATGGAAGTTTTCCTTCTTTTCCTCTTGGTAATCTCAAGATGGCAGTCTACACTACATGGAATGTAATTTGGTGAATTAATGTATGAATTGAGGCTATTCCGATAATCTGTCGAGTAAATACTTTGGATATGTGTGCTAGAAAGCTGCAGCTAATCAGACTAAGTAAAATTAGGGGTATGACTCTCAAGGCTTGAGTCTCAGTTCTTTCACCTTTGACCTCTTCTGCAACGGGTCCTATTTCGTGAGAAGGAATGTTAAAGAAAGTTGCTCTGTTGTATTTTGTCCATTTGTATTCAGCTAAAATGCATTCAAGCTGTCTTGTTTCTGCGGTTTAATTACTTTCTTTAACTCATTTGCAGGACAATTTGTTCACGCAGGCAACATATTGGCCACCCAACGTGTGATTCGGTGGCATCCGGGAGCTCACGTAAGATGTTCTCTTTGTTATTTCAAATACCACTTAATTAAGACTTCATTCCATTTTTATCAAAGCATCTGTTTCCTTGTCTTGCTCTAAATTATCCTGGAATTAAACATTTTTCATTATGGTCTGTCAAACCTCTTGGCCTCATTTTTATCATTTTTAAAGATTCTTTCTCTCTGCTGAGACCAGAATAAAATTCTTTTTTTGATTTCTCTTGCTATAAAAGTGCTGACATTAATAACCAGAAACTGGAACCTCTCTCTCACCCTGATTAGTGTTTCACAGACTTTGAACCACCTCTCTATATTTAGTAAAAATTCAGAGCCAATGTAGTTGCAGTATGAAATAAAAGAATATGTCAGATACTCTGGAAACCCATCCTCATAAATGGGACAACCCCCCTTCCCCCCATAGAATACCCTGAGGTAAAGAAAGAAGAACATAAGAAAATGCATCATGTTGCATTGGATGGCTTTGATCATCAGAGGGGAAAAAAATCAAGTTGTGGAAAAGGAAAATAATTAGGCATTTGTTTACATTGATCCATAGCACAACTTGCATATATTTTTGTAATCGGTGCCTTCTAAAGAGAAATGCTTGCTTATTCTGTCCAGAAGTAGCTGGGTAGAATATCATATAAAATTGGGCTTGTTGGAGATACCATCTTTAAGACCAAAATTATCTTCAGCCACTTTTGGGTGTGAAGAAATCAGCTGTCACTCAACGTTTTTGGTTTACAAGCTGACATTCATCTTATTCAGCTGGCGTGGAACCAGATTCAGGCTGAATGGGTTCAGCTATGACGATATTAGAATTCCAAAACACCATCAGGAGCAGGTGTCAACAAAAGCTGAAGACACAAGGAGCAAATGTAATTGGCTTGCAAAGAAACCAAATTACTTGCTACATCCCATAAAGCCAGTCATCCCGGGTTACAAATATAAACCCTACCAGAGCAGGGATTCTGAATTTCATTTGCAGGTAACTGCAAGTAACTGGAATCCTGCAGTCTCACTTTGACATCTTTGCATTATGCTGTATCATTCTGGTGATAGTGATGTCTTTCTTACACAAGCAGTTGTGCTTTAGTTTAGCAGACAATTGACAAACTGTACCAGTTTGAGAACTGCTGGCAGTCCCAGTGATAGGCACGGCCCGCGCTCTGCTCCAAGGGCTGCTTCTTCCGTTCTTTAATTATGATTCTGTCTCATTGACCCAGGTGGGGATGGGATACAACAGATGGTTGTATGCTCTTGAAGATGGAATTGTGAGGTTCACGAAAGAAATCTACGTACCGCCTGCCCGTGGCAAGGAAAGCCGAGAAGTGATCTGCCAGTTGCCCAAAGGAGCTGTGCTGTATAAAACTTTCATCAACGTTGTTCCTACCGAAAAAGTGGGAAGTTTTAAGTTGATCACCATGATCTGAGAGCTAGTTCTGAATGACTTTTGGTTAGTCCTCTGCAGCTGGGAACGAAGCAATATTTGGAGCATCTACAGCATATCATAAAGAGACATGCCCTTAACACACACCTCTGATGTGCTGCTGCTGAAATAAAGATGGATAGTATTTCTTTTCCAAAACACAACAGCAGTACTACTGCTGCTCATTTCGGAGGAACCATCTCAAGCTAATTCTTTATACTTGGGGTAAAAGCAGATGCTAGAGGTAGGTTTCCAATTTAAGATTGAGTATTCTCAGCAGATTTCATACACCAGTAATTATGTCTCCCTGCAGACATATGAAATTCTTTCTTCCCAACTTCAGCACATCACAATCTGGGTACAGAATGTACACATTGTAATGTCATGATTTGTACATTATACCAATGTATGCACACAAACTTTTGCAGTGTTGCCCACTATGTACCAAACAGATGTGCAGCTGCTATAGATGCAGTCTAGCAGGAAGTTCCTATCCCATCCCAGCTTATTCCTTATCCAATGTGTCAAGCACTGATCAGTTTACACAGCGTTTAGAAAAAATGTAATTTCTTTGGTGTTCGCTTGACTTAGTGCAGAGGTGTCAAACTCAAGGCCCGGGGGCCAGATTTGGTCCACGGGGCTGCCCTCGAAAAAGTGGAAGAGCGGCCCACAGTGCCTCTGCCAATGAAAGTGGAGCTCGGGAGGGCTGTGTGTGGCCTTCTTGAGCTCCGGTTTCGCTGGCAGATGGTTGCAGGAGGCCATCGCAGCTGAAATGGAGCTCAGGAGCCCATTTTTGCTGACAGAGCGCTCGGGCCACCAGATTCCACAATACGAGCTGGCCACGCCCACCCAAGCCTCCCAAGGTCAAACACAACCCTGATGCGGCCCTCAATGAAATCGAGTTTGACAACCCTGGCTTGGTGCGTGGTCTGGATCCAGCCAGGTGGTTTGAAAACCATAGATTATGGCATTACATGTGAACTGTAGTTATACCTTAGAACCAAGTATGGTTTCAGTCCCAGTTATATAGCATATGACTATTTGGGATACCTTTATAACAATACATAATTCAAATTTTATTGCAACAAAAGGAGGAAGCAAGACAACTTGATTACTGTAGACTAATTATAAATTTGACTTTTATGGTACCTGTGTATGGTACCTGGGACTTTTATGGTTTCGTCTCTAGATAATTTATCTGTTAAGACTCATTACTTTGAAATTATTTTACAGTGGTGACTGGTCTTGCTGCTATTAAAAAAAAAAAATCACGTCCTTAATATACAACATTGCAATTCCAGTCTTTGTCACTGTGACCAACTGAAGAAGGAAAAAGCAGGTGACCTGGGATGCAGGCCACAGCATAGAATAGGCAGTCAAGATTATAGATGGGATGGGATGCAATTCCATGGCAAGGTCTATGTTTCGGCCTGCTTTCACCCATGGAACCTGAAAACTCTAATGGCTGTGTCTTCAGGTAGCCACATATAGTCCTAGTGCACAGGTGACAACCTTCCTTGACCATTGCATTACTGGTAAGGCAGTAGGGGACAACATAGGTTATGTAGAAAATAAACACAGGGTCAGTCAAAATGGACTCAAATGTCTATACAGCAATGCGCAGAGTAGGAGGAATAAACGGTGAATTAGAAATTCAAATAAATGAGGGCAAATATGATATTGTTGCCGGAAACAACAATATTACGGATATTACAGAATCTTGGTGGGATGAAACCCACAAATGGAACATACAGCTAGAGGGATTTAAATTATTTAAAAGAAATAGACCAAATAAAAGAGTGCAGAGAAGAGCAACAAAGATAATTAGGGGACTCAAGGATAAAACATAAAGAACAATTGCTGGAACTGGATATGTCTAGGCCAGGGGTCAGCAACCTGCGGCTCTGGAGCCACATGTGGTTCTTTCACCCCTCTGCTGCGGCTCCCTGTCACTCAAAATAGGTGTCACAACTGCCAACATGCCACACCCTCCGGCACAAAATTTATCGAGCTTTTCAACCCCCAGTAGGCCAACCATGGATAAATCCAAGAAAATAAAAGTTTCAGAAGAGAACAGAATGTTTAATTCAACTACATATGCTAGTTTTGTGGCCGCTCAAGAAATAATCAGGCACGGGAAGGGTTTTGTGGCTCCCGGTGTTTTCTTTTCTGTGGGAAACTGATCCAAATGGCTCTTTGAGAGTTTAAGGTTGCAGACCCCTGTTCTAGGCTTATGAAAAGAAGGACTAGGGGAGACATGATAGCAGTGTTCCGATATCACTGGGGTTGCTACAAAGAAGAGGGAGTCAAACTATTCTCCAAAGAACATGAGGGTAAAACAAGAAGCAATGGGTGGAAACTAATCAAGGAGAGAAGCAACCTAAAACGAAGGAGTAATTTCCTGACAGAACAATCAGTGGAACAACTTGCCTCCAGAAGTTGTAAATGCTCCAATGCTGGAAGTTTTTAAGAAGAGATTCGATAACCATTTCTCTGAAGTGTTGTAGGGTTTCCAGCCTAAGCAGGGGGTTGGACTAGAAGACTTCTAAGGTCCCTTCCAACTCTGTTATTCTATTCTATTCTATTAGCTACATTTCCTGGGACCTAAGAAATTAAGAATTTAACCATCTGAAGAGTGCAAGAGTGCCTGTTCCTTTCTAAATCACATACATTATTCAGCCAGTCTCATACTTTATTGGCCGCCTGCTTTTTTTTTAGATTGAAAAAAAGACATTGTAAATTTAGGGCTTGTCTTCACTGGGAAAATAATCTGTCTAATCACCTTGTACTGTACACCGTTAGAATATGAAATGCAATCGTGCTAGCTTTCATGTGCGTTACAGGCATGAATTTTTTCATGTTTCATTGACAAATGCATAACCAGATTCATATATCCCCACTAATCCCAAAGCAAAACAAGCCGCATTTTGATTTTGGGTATTCTGGGAACTCAGTCAATGAATACCACGGCTAACCCCAGATGAGGTGAGTTGTCTTAGCAGATTTGCTTCTCTTTTAAGATCTGATGTAAAAATGAATCTGACTTGACTTCATATATCCCACCAAGCCAAAATGTGAATTATTCAATAGGTCACGGTGGCTGGCTTCCCTATTGCAATCTGAGTTGAAACTCTTTTTATAGCTTAATGCAATGTGTGAAACCAGCAAACTGGAGGCCCATTGGTGCTAGCAACAGTGCACTCCCTAATCACCGTCATTTCCTTCTGTTTTTTATCTGCAGATACGTAGCCATAGTTCTAACTAAAGTTCAAGTAAATCATTCAACAGGCTGTGGAACTCAAGACAGTAATTAGCTGTATAAATACAGCGTGCTAAGCCGCAGTGTGATTTCTTTGGTTTTGGCTGACTGGGTCATGGCCTGTTCAACAAACCATGGGTAAAACAGAGGTTTCATGCAATGTATGAACCTAACTGTTAAATTAAAGGAAAGCCTGCTTGCCTTTAAACATGAAATACAGTAGTACAAGGTGTTAAGGGTGGGGCATGGGATAGGAGCAAAGAAACATAAATTTACTACAGCTATCTCTTTATGTTAGCCATATCGAGTGTTACATTAACTGTCCTTAAAATAAAGCCTGAACACAAATATACCTAAACTCACATTCGTTCTTTTCAATCTCGCAGACAGGAAAGGGTGAATCAGTAATCTCATTCTGGTAACTTACATGTTAGACTGTAGAAGCGATCCCAAGCATTTCCCAATTAGATTAATTTTCAATGATAGCATTAGGAACATTTGGAGTGATTATTAGTCAAACACAAACAAACAAAAACCTGCCACTGCCCCCCCCCCCCCTCCAAACAGCAAATTAGATTTAAGCTTATCAAGATTGTCTGAGCTCCAGCTGACAAGCAGAATAAACAATTCTGGTATACATGAAAATAGCAAAATCTTCCCTTCCGAGGAGATTTCTACATTTTGACAGGTAACTCTTTTTATCAGTTATGGCTTGGCTGCAAAACAGGCTATTTGTATTTCAAATGGGGAAACATGAGACGAAAGTGCCAGACTTGTCTTCTACTTAATCTCTGAACTTGTCCAGATCTGCAAAAGGGCTCCCACCCTGTCTTCAAAAGGAGAAAAATCCCACCAGAATTTGTCCAAAGAGTTCATCCACTGGTGTAGATTAATGAAAATAGCCAGAGGGTAAAATACATTCATTGTGTCACTTGAAGCCCCGAATGGTGTCCTGTGGATATAGTTCTATGATGGCTAATAGAAAATAAAACGTTTGGGTAAATATCTTGAAAGTTTGGCAGCTCTAACAGAGGTATTTTTTTAAAGGTGGAAGAGCTGCTGTACATTCTCTGAGGGTGGTCTTTGAACCAGAAGCCTTTATCTCTTTAAAACAACAATCAGGGAAAGTTCAATGGCTTTGATGTTTAGCTCCTGGGGGATCAAACTAAAATTCCAATGGTGTGTCTGCTTGACTTACTCCTGCAGCAAGATGATCATCTAGAGATATCTTGAAAATAGTCTCTAGGCCAGAGAATGGCAACGTTCACCTGGCTGGGGAATTCTGGGATTTGAAGTCCACACAACGTAGCCAACCAAGATTCTAGGCTGTTCTTGGTGGAAGTTTATTTGGGGTCCGATGTATAAAAAAGAGAAGCTGATCATAACTTCCCTAGGGCAATTTGTTCCATCAGGATGAGTAAATTTTTGTCTTTAAGGATTAGTTCAAGACAGCTGTAATTGTTGTAAGTGGGGGGGTAGGGGGAAAGAACATGGCTTGCTTTGCAACAATGCCGGAGAGTTTCATTCCACTTCCTCAGCATCCTTTGGCCAATTGCCCTGCAGAAACGAAAGCGTTGCCCAGTCTGTGCCATGGAGTGTGGAGGACTCATTCCCAGCCTACACAGAAGTGTTCCTCTGAGCTTGGTAAGTGGGAGAAGCTTGCAGCATATCTGGCAGGCTCTGCCTGGTTGACAACTCTGAGCCGGCTCCGGGTCTTGACAAGGCAGCAGGATACCTCAAGGCCTGTTCATAAGGGGGCGGCAACTGTGAAGAGAAGATCAGGAACACGGTATATTTCCTGTCAATTGAGCTTTGCACTGCATTCGCACTGTTGCCTTCTGGCAGAAGATACAGAACAATTAAAACTCAAGACCACACGTCTTCTGAATAGTTTTTATCCCAGCGCTATAATTGCACTCAACAATGAACTAAAGGGCCACCATCAGTGAGCTGTTGGACAGCATTACTTGGTCTGTTGTGTGGATGTTTGGGTGGTTTAGGGGTGGGGCATTTTTTTTTTTAATTTGATTTATATGCTGCCCTTCTCCGGAGACTCAGGGCGGCTTACAATGTGCTAAGCAATAGCCTTCATCCTTTTGTATATTTATACAAAGTCAGCTTATTGCCCCCACAACTGGGTCCTCAATTTACCTACCTTAGAAAGGATGGAAGGCTGAGTCAACCTTGAGCCTGGCGAGATTCGAACCTGCAGTAATTGCAGGCAGCTGGTCTTAATAACAGGGTGCTTTAGACTACTGTACTACCAAGGCTCTCTTGGTAGTGATTTTGAAGGGTGGGGGTGTGTCTGGGGATTGTCATGTGTGTTGGGCTTGGTCTCTGGGTGTTATGTGAATTTCGTATGGGTGTACTGTGTATATACGTACAATGACAATAAACTTTATATATATCAGCTGACTCAGCTGATAAAGGGAGGAGAACTTGTGGCTCAGAGGTTAATACAAATATAAAAATATATATATATATATATATATATAAAAAAAACTAGTAGAGGCAACATATTCACCAGCTACTACAACCAAATCTTACATGGGTGACTTCAAAGCCTTGCATACGTGGCTGAATAAAAGTGGAGACTGAGGTAGATATGAAGAAAACCTCTTACAATCATTGAATGGATTCTATTAAAAAGACTTCGTAAATGCAGGTTCATTGACTTGGGCCTGCACATGTTGTGCTAAGCCAAAAGAATTAATGGGTGTAAGTTTGATGCCAGGACCTCAGTACACTAACAAAACAATATTAAGACTATTTTAACTTCCCAGGCTACTCCATTACAGATCTCGAAGTAGCTGTTTTTGCCAGCACAATTGGATTGAGCAGCTGCTGAATTCGCATGCATCAAAAGGTTTCAGGTCATCTCAGAAAGCCTCAACCCGCCCAATGGATTAAAAAAAAATTCAGCAGTTTTCTGTAATTTGTCTATGGAGATTCTCAGTCATCCAGGTCATAGTTGTCCCAAAGGGGCTTTTTCAAGAGGCAACTGGATTTTTCTTGTCAAAAAAGGAAGTCCAGTTGCCTCTTGAAAAAGCACCTTTGGGTTTTCTGTAATTTGTCTCACGTATAATTTGTATCTGCCTAACCATCCTGTTTCTCCCCCCACCCTCAGCTGCCCTCCAATTTAAATCCTGCATCAATTTAGACCCTCTGAAAAAGTGAACTGTAGACCACAAAAGCCTTTGAATAAGATGGGTTAGTCCAGTGATGGGATCCTGGTTCAGCAATCACACACTTTCTGTGCGCACGCTTGTGCAGTTTGAAGGAATCTTCACTTCCGCGTTTCTTCGGAGGAGAAACACAGCTGAGGCACGGCAATCTGCTCTGCCGCGCGAATCAGCTGAGAAAATAAAGGTAGGAAAATAGTGCAGGCGGGCAGCTGATTGTCGGAGCTACCAATTCGCCCGAATCAGTAGAATCCCACCCCTGGGTTAGTCTGAAAAGAGTTTTCCTGGTTTTTGATTACTACAAGCTAATACAATTCTCTTAAAATAAGCCAGACCTTTTTCAATGTGTATTGTGCAGACCCACTCTAAAGGTGGTCACCAACACCTTGAATCGCACCCGGAGGACCACCAGAAGCCAGTGCAGCTCGCGCAGGAGAGATGTTACATGGGAACGCCATGACGCTCCCACAATCACCTGCACGGCCGCATTCTGGACCAGTTGGAGCCTCCGGGTGCTCTTCAAGGGGAGCCCCATGTAGAGAGTATTACAGTAGTCCAGGCGGGAAGTGACGAGGGCATGAGTGACCATGCGCAAGGAGTCCCAATCCAGAAAGGGACGCAACTGGCGAATCAGGCGAACCTGATAGAAAGCCCCCCTGACCATAGCCGTCACATGTTCTTCTAAGGACAGCCGTGCATCCAGGAGGACACCCAAGTTGCGAGCCCTCTCTGTGGGGGCCAACGACTCACCCCCAATAGTCAGAGATGGCACCAGCTGACTATATCGGGACGCCGGGAGCCACAGCCACTCGGTCTTGGAAGGTTGAGCTTGAGCCTGTTTCTCCCCATCCAGATCCGCACAGCCTCCAGACACCGGGACATCATGTCAAGGGCATCATTGGGGTGGTCCGGGGTGGAAATGTACAGCTGAGTGTCATCAGCGTACTGATGGAACTTCACCCCGAAACCACGGATGATCTCATCCAGCGGCTTCACATAAATGTTGAACAGAAGGGGTGAGAGGACCGACCCTTGTGGCACCCCACACACAAGGCGCCTCAAGGTTGACCTCTGGCCCCGTCAACACAAACTGCGACCGGTCAGAGAGAAATGAGGAGAACCACCGCAACACGGTGCCCTCTGTCAAAGCATGAATCAGCAGTGAATTCACAAAGAATGAAACACTCAACGCAGTAACACCCCCCAGCCCTAACCCCTCCAACCGGTGCAGCATGATACCATGGTCGATGGTATCAAAAGCCGCTGAGAAATCTAATACGACCAGGACCGAGGAACAACCCCTGTCCCAAGCCCTCCAGAGATCATCCACCAATGCGACCAATGCTGTTTCCGTGCTGTACTTAGGTCTGAAACCCGACTGGAATGGATCAAGATAAACCGCTTCATCCAGGTACTGGGGGAACTTTCGTGCCACCACACTCTCAACAACCTTCGCCACAAAGCGGAGGTTGGAGACTGGACGATAATTTGCTAAAACAGCCGGGTCCAGGGAGGGCTTCTTGAGGAGGGGCCTCACCACCGCCTCTTTCAAGGCGGCAGGAAAGCAACCCTCTCTCAAAGAAGCGTTGATAATCCTCTGGAGCCAGCCTCGTATAACCTCCCGGGAAGCCAGCACCAAAGAGGAGGGACACGGGTCCAATAAACATGTGGCCGCACTGAGTCTACCCAGAATCCTATCCACGTCTTCGGGGGTCACCGGGTCAAACTCCTCCCAGATAACACTCTCAAGACTTGCCTCCATCACCCCACCTGCATCTACCCAGTCAGAGTCCAAGCCTTCCCGAATTTGAGCGATTTTGTCATGCAGATACTGCACAAAATCCTCAGCCCTACCTTCCAAGGGGTCTTCCCGCGCTCCCAGATGGAGCAGGGAACGGGTCACCCTAAACAGGGCGGCCGGGCGGTTATCTGCAGATGCAATAAGAGTGGAAATATAATTAAATTTTGCCGTTTTTATCACCACTAGGTAGGTCTTAATATGAGACCTCACCAGTGTTCGGTCAGATTCGGAAAGGCTAGCCCTCCAATCGCTCTCCAGGCGTCTTTTTCGGCGCTTCGTCTCCCTCAGCTCCTCGGAAAACCAGGGAGCTAAGTGAGATCGGCGCCGGGTCAGAGGCCGCAAAGGCACGACATGGTCCAAAGCTCCAGTGGCCGCCCTATCCCAGGCAGCCACCAGGTCTTCAGCCGGGTCGTGAGCCAGAACTTTAGGGAATGGCGCAAGCTCCGTCCGGAACCTATCAGGATCCATCAGGCGCCTGGGGCAGAACCACCTAGTTGGTTCAGCCTCCCTGTGGCGGGGTGTAGCGGTTTGAAGGTCAAGTTGAAGGAGAGAATGATCTGACCATCTGACCATGACAAGGTCAGATGATCTGACCATGACAAGGGCTCAATCACTATATCCCCTATATCTAAATCATTCAGCCACTGGCCAGAGACAAAAATCAAGTCCAGAGTGTGTCCCCCCCGTGTGAGTATACTTCTGTATACTACTGTATACTTCTTTGTAATTTTTAAAATAAATTATTCTTTTCTCTTTCTTTTTTTCTTTTCACTATTTGGTTTATTCTGTTTTACGTTTTTTTTTACTACTAATTACTAGAAAATTTTTCAATAAAAATATGATATGATGTAATGTCATAAGTCACACTTACCAGCATATATATATATATATTTCAAGCACTGGAAATGCATATTTCTTATGTGTGAAGTGGGTGTTTGTAAACACGCCAAATGTTTTGAAGAATTGTGATAGAATTTTTCCTTAGTTGTTGCAATTAAATTACCAAGCAGCTGAGCAAGTGATACACTGCGCTTGAAGCCAACCAAGTAAACTACAAAGCAGTGCAATAAACACCTAGCTTGCAATATAATCCACTAGAAGAAGCTTGCCTCTAGTCTTCCATTGGCATGTAAATGTTGTGTTTAAGCACTTGTTACGTAAACTAGGATTGTCATCCAATGCTTTAATTATACTTAAGCTGCAATCCTACACCCATTTATCTGGGAGTAAGCATTGCAGTAGTGAACACAAGGGCAATTCTGGTAAACATAGGTAGGGCTGTAATGTAGTCAGTTAATAAATATACGTGCCTTGGCATGCAGAAAAGAACAATTGTTCTGAAGCTAGAACCATTCTTAGTTTTTAGAGGATACCAGTATATATAGTAGTGAATGAAAATAAAGGGACTCCTTTATTATTGATTAAAGGTTTTAAACCTGCTAATGGAACTGACTGACTTAGGTTCTTGATGTTCTTTAGGTTTCTGGAAATCTATCATAGGAGCCTTCTGACAAAATAAGCTGCTCCCCACACCAAGAGGAAAAGAGAATTGCTGTCAGAGGGGCCAATATCCCCAGACATATCCCTTCATCATTCCTGTCACAACTTCCCACAAATCTTATTTTTCTGATGGAGGAGGGGCTTTGGATCAAGAGAACTGAAGACTTATTTGCCTTCAGCCATACATCCAAAGAGCTTCTGACCTAAGAGAGAGTTTGGGTTTGCGTAATCACCTCCCCCCCCCCCCAAAAGGGAGAAACTGTTGATTTTTTTAAAACAGGAGGAAAGGCCAAATCAGAGATATTATATTCCTTCCTATGCCCGGCTGATTTGTCAGCAGCAAGAGCATGGATTCACTGGGATTTCAACCCTAGAGCCCTCCACAAACAGAAGGGACTGGTTTGACAAATATGAATACCTATATTTTAACTAACAATTTCTGTGACAATTTTAGTGAGGGAGGGGAGAGATGATTCTCGTATAATCCTTTGACCTTTTCTCTAGAGAATAGTTAATTAATCAGAGAATTGTTAGGCTACGTGAGAGATTTTAAAAGTAGTTTAATAATAACAGTAACAGAGTTGGAAAGGACCTTGGAGGTCCTCTAGTCCAACCCCCTGCTCACGCAGGAGACCTATTCTAGGGATTCAAACCACCGAACTGCTGACCTTTCTGATCGACACGCTCAGCGTCTTAGCCACTGAGCCACCTAGCCAGTGCTCTATTTCATTTTATATATTTATACATAAATTTATATATAAATTTCATTTACCATATTTTTCGGAGTATAAAACACACTTTTCCCCCCTAAAAGAGGGTGAAAATTTGGGTGCGTCTTGTACACTGAATGTAGCCCTGCCCACCCACCAGCCCCCACCCTTTGATCTCTGCCTCCCAGCAATTTACCTCCTTGCAGCAAATAGCAAACAGCCTGTTTCAGCTTCAGCACAGCCACCAATTTACCTCCTTGCAGCAAACAGCCCGTTTCAGCTTCAGCACAGCCTGATTAGCACAAACAGTTGATTGTCAGTTGGATTGGCCTCCGGACCCTTAACTATTTCACGCTGCAGGGATTGCCATTGCCTATTGCCACGCGGACCACCGCTGTTTGCTGCAAGGAGGCAAATTGCTGGGAGGCAGATTTTTTTCCCCTTGTGCTAATCAGGCTGTGCTGAAAACGAAAATGAAACTAAAGCAGGCTGTTTGCTGCAAGGAGGAAAATTGCTGCGA
Source organism: Pantherophis guttatus (assembly GCF_059756535.1). Classification (NCBI taxonomy): domain Eukaryota; kingdom Metazoa; phylum Chordata; class Lepidosauria; order Squamata; family Colubridae; genus Pantherophis; species Pantherophis guttatus. Next base: position 160,778,995 of record NC_142064.1, read on the forward strand.
GGCAGAGGCAGAGAAAGATTTTTTTTTCTTGTTTTCCTTCCCAAAAAAAGTAGGTGTATCTTATAGTCCGGAGCGTCTTATACTCTGAAAAATATGGTATAATTTTAAAAGAATTGTCTTCTTCTTAAATGAAGACAGTTTTGCACAGCAACAAAAGCAATGAATCAGTGCAATAACAATGAATGCATTAAAGAAATGGAGTGTTGTAATTCACAGACACATATCTGGCAGCAATAATTTGCCATCAATGAGGTCCCAAAGGCATTCTGGGAATAGCCACGTTTTTACAGATTTCTGGAAGGAGTCCTGCAATCCAGAGAGTGGGGTCCTCTTTGTCTTGGGATGGGGGGGAATTCGATAAGGAATGTCTATTTCAGTCATAGGACAAAAGAAGACAGGTAGAAACGGGATGATTGTCACTTATTACATCCAAGGTACACACATACAATATTCCACAACTACATCGGGATAGGGAAGTTTTGGTCTTGTTTTTGTGCAAGGATCGCAAAAGCTACATCTGCTTTAAATCTTCCTATCTTCTCCCTAATTATTAAGAACCAGAAGAATCCACTCAGGGTATCTTGGCACTGGGATGGAATGTGACCTATTCAGGATAATGTCTGATATATTAATCCATATAACTCTGAAAACATGCCCTAAAGACTAAAAGAATCTATAAGACAAAAGAAATTGCAGAGAGAGGCCACTGCAAATAAGATATGGTTGCTGAATTTACACATGGCTATGATTTTTAGAATTGAGTAAGCATGCTAGGTTGGATTTCTGCAGTAGCTCTAATACAGGGGTCTCCAACCTTGGCAACTTTAAGCTTGGTTGACTTCAACTCCCAGAATTCTCCAGCCAGCTTTGCTGGCTGGGAAATTCTGGGAGTTGAAGTCCTCCAGGCTTAAAATTGCCAAGGTTGGAGACCCCTGCTTTAATATATAGTTCCAAAATGGCACCCACAATAAACATTAACTGTCCTGGCCTTGTTTAGGACAAAATTTTGCCTATAAAGATATTCAACCTATTTAATTCAGAGGATACATCTTTTCTAAGATAGAAAAGGGAGAAAATCTTTTTTTTTATATTCCAAGATTACAGAATTTCAATTCCTGACCTTGTTCGCTCCTCTCAAGGTGGCTAGAGCTATCCAGAGGTACAACTCAGAAATACCTGCTCTGCTCTTTTTTCTGACTTCAGCTTGTAAATTTTGGCAAATATTGAAATTCAAAGCATTCCATTTGATGTCTCACAATGAGTTCTCCCTTTTTAAAGGTCATTACTTCAGGTTTGGCATGTGGAGAAAATAAACCTCACTGCAGGAGGAAAAGATAGGGTGAGAGGAAAAAAGTGCTGAATTTTGAGAACAGAAGTATGATCTGAGTACAAGGACTTGAAGTAAGCATGATGTATGTTCCAACGTGAGTTCTTACTTATCTAATGTTTGGCCAACTAGATTACGAGCTATTATATAAGGGCTTATATATCTGTAGAAAGTGCTTTAAGTATGCAATATAAGTTGTAATTGGTGTTCAAGGTGCTGACTGCCCTTATTACTTGTTGATATGAAAGTTTTAAAGGCTCAAGGCCGTTAGAAGTCCCAGCATAGGGTTCCAGGTTGTGATTTCAAAAGCATTTACTTTCAGATAAAGGATCTAGGTTGTAAATTCCACGGAGATCAATTGAATGGACTCCCTAACACTTATATATGAGATTACATTCCTAATAGTGAAGCTGGTGCTATTTCATCTCAGTTACTGTAATTTTTGGAGTATAAGATGCACCTTTTTCCCCCATAAAAGGGGGTGAAAATTTAGGTGCATCTTATACACCGAATGTAGTCCCGTCCACCCACTGGCCCCCACCCTTTGGCCTCTGCCTCACAGCAGTTTACCTCCTTGCAAGCAAACAGCAAGAAAAAATAGCTCCTTTCAGCTTCAGCACAGGCTAATTAGCACAAGTTGATTGGATCAGCCTCCCAACTCTCAGCTGATTTGCTCTCAGCTGTTTTGCACAGGCCTCTGCTGCTTGCTGCAAAGAGGTAAATTGCTGGAGCAGATTTTTTTTTTCCTTGTGCTAATCAAGCTATGCTGAAAATGAAAGTAAAGCAGGCTGTTTGCTGTAACGAGGCAAAATTGCTCAGAGGCAGAGGGAGATTTCTTTTTCTTGTTTTCCTCACCAAAAAAGGTAGGCGCGTCTTATACTCCGGGCGTCTTATACTCCGAAAAATACGGTAAGTATTCTGCTCTAAGCAATTATTTCCTTGAAATGTCAATATCATTCACCCTGATTATTAACCCTTTCACTACAGCACAGGTCAGACTGAAAATAGTTTGAAATGAGGCTTCAAAGCACTTCTATGAAGCTACAGTTTTAAAGAAATGCCAGTAATATGATGGAGTCATATTTGCACAGGGGCCGTGCACTTTTTCCTTTTCTTTATTATCACCTCTTGCTAAACAAATTCTGTAGATTTTGAAGCCTTTCATTTAATCACAGTTCACTGAGGCTAGAAATAAATCAATATTCTGTGACTAAAATACCAGAGAAAATCACCTTCTAATAGACTGTTTTGATTTCGGTGAGCACTGATGGTTTTACGAAAAGTTTCAAAGCATAATTAAAAGAGTGCAAGTTTTTTTTTAGCTGTTCAATTCAAAAAGAGTTGTTCCAGCTGTCCTAAAAGTTTTCAGATATTGCTTCACTCATCTTGAGGCCAGTTTTCAAGGCCAGAACGTTTTCACAATAGCCTGAGTAGTACCAGAACATTTCCAAAATGCTCAGGACAATCATTTTGAACTCCAAATGTCATGTTTTGTACCAGTAGCTGTACTAGACAATGTTTTGAAATATTTTAGATTCAAAACATTTTGCGCACCACCAGCTGCTAGAAGAGGCAAGATTAGTTTTGTTCCTCTTTTAGTGTCTCACAGTGGTAGATTCCTCCCGGTTCGGTCAAGCCGGTAGCGGTGACGATATGATGTCACCGAACCGGTTCTCCCCCCCCCACCCTCCCACTCCCCCACCTACCCACGTTATTCTTACTTTTTATTTGGTCCCACCCCCAATCTATTGCTGCCTCCTGAGTCCCAGCTGATGACTAGAGGGAAAAAACCTGTTTAAACTCTTGCCGCGGGGCTTCAAAGGGCCGTCCTACAGCTGATCAGTGTTAAAAGCAAACAAATGAGTCGGGTCGTAAGTGCGAGGACTGGTCGTAAGTGTGAGGACCTTCCAGAAATGACCAGCTAGCCATGCCCACCTAGTCACATGACCTCCAAGCCACACCCACAAAATAAGCCACACCCACAGAACCGGTAGTAAAAAAATTTAGAACCCACCCCTGGTCTCACACCACTATTATAAGGCATAGTAAAGACCCTGATGTCCTGAATGGGTTAGAGTACTGGGTAAAGAGCAACCAGAATACATGTCACAGGTGACATACTGACAGGTTGAGGCCACAGCAATACCATCCATCTCTAGCTTTTCCCACCTTCTCTCAAAAACACACTAGAAATACAACTTCCCCCTTCCCTCTTCCAGAATCTCTTATCTGTATTATAGCAATAGCACTTAGACTTATATACCACTTCACAGCGCTTTATAGCCCTCTCGAAACGGTTTAGAGTCACTGTATTGCCCCCAACAATCTGGGTCCTCATTTTCCGACCTATCAGAAGGATAGAAGGCTGAGTCAACTTTCAGCCAATCAGGATCAAACTGCCGAACTGTTGGCAGCCGGCAGTCAGCAGAATTAGCCTGCAGTACTGCATTCTAACCAGGATGGATTTGATTTAAATCGAGTTGATTTAAATCATGATTTAAATCACTAGTAAAAAGGCTTGATTTAAATCAACTCGATTTAAATCATAATTTTTAAAGAGCAACTGTCATCTCTGCTACTCCTTTGACCCACTGTTGACTCACCGATAGTCCCAGTGTTGCAGAATATACAGCCTCATGCTACATAACTAAGCTCCATTTCATACTGAATAAACTAAATTATTTATGTATCTTAAATAGAAAACTATCTTACGATAGATTTTTACCGCAAAAGTTTTTTATTAAAATAAATTCAATAAAAATCAAAAAAATCCGATTTAAATCAAAAAAATCCGATTTAAATTTTAAAAAAATCTGATTTTTTTGATTTTTTTAAAAAAATCATTGATTTTTATCCACCCTGATTCTAACCACTGCGCCACCATGGCTCTTTTTAAAATTATCCCTTATCAATAGTAATATTTATTTTGTCTACATCTCACTTTTCCTTCAGAGACATAATGAGACATACGGAGGATTCTCTTCTACTTTCTCCACAATCACCTTGTGAGATTGGGTGGTGAGTGTATGTGTGTGAGAGACTAGTCAAAAGTCACTAAGTGAATTTCCATGGCTAAAGGTAACCCTAACCTGACAAACACCTGAACCACTCCACCACTCTTTCAATTTCTTGCATAGGTAAGTTCTTGCTCTGCTATCTTAACCAGAGGGTTTTTAACACACTCAGTTAAAACTAGTGAGAACTCCAAACAGGTATTTTGAATGGGGGCTGAAGGAGTCTCACATGTCTGCCTACGACAGGGGTGTCAAACTGGATTTTCTTTGCGGGCCGGATCAGAATTGTAGTTCTCAGTGGGCCAGCCAGGGGTGGGATTTGGCCAGCAGGGTGCTGCAGGAAGCCATCCAGACTGAAAACGGGGCACAGGGGCTCACACAAAGCTCCCTCACAGCCCGTTTTTGCTAGCAGAGGCACCACAGGCCAGTCCTTTGCTGTTTGCAAGCCAGCCCCACGGGCCAGATTTAAATACCCAGCGGGCTGAATGTGGCCCGCAGGCCTTGTGTTTGACACCCCAGGTCTATGACATGGCATAAGCCAAGCTGTATCTTGCATACATCTCTCAAGCCTGGAAGTCTTATTGGTGTCAACTGGACTCACTTTTAAATAATTGGGAAAGAACTACAAGAAAAGCAAATGGCATTCTGTGTCAAGGTAAACCAACGCAATTACACATTTATCGCAATTTCTCTTGACTTAGGATAGGCTGAACAAGATGGATTTTGAAAAATGGATAAATCACTCCCGTTTGCATGGATAAATGAAGAAGATGCAGCTGTCCAGATGATGGACTACAGGTTGCATCATCTGCTATTGCTAGCCATGTCAACTCGACCCGAAGGGAGTTAATCAACTAGCAAGCTATGAAGAGTCACAAATTTCCGATCTGTACTTTGGTGAATGGTTGCAAGCTGAGAGAAGCCACATGTTCAGGGACAGTTTTGCTTGTAGAAAATGTCTTTTGGGTTCCATGTCCTTGCAATAAAATGATCACAAGTAAAAGTGGGAGAGGGGCTTGCTTAAGTTTAGCTCTTTGATAAGGGCTGGATAGATAGACTTGGTCCAACACAGCAGAAACACTGCAGATTTAATGTGGGCCCACATGGTTTACTTTGAATTACATATCTTTTAGCTTGAAATCTGAACAAGACAGGGACCGATCACAGGCAGAAGCAAAGTTGAAAAAAACACCAGTTATTTCAGATATCCAGAAAGATCCCAAGGAGTACTGTATCAAGATGAGAAGGATAAGCAAAAATGCTAGAATCTTCATGTGAGAGAAGCTGCAGATCAAACCATATGCCTCTATTGAAACCCCCGGGGCTATATTCACCACGAACCAACCCACTCACTGATGGTTTTAAATGGACAGATCGCTTATGCACGATTGCCTTCTTGTCCACTGTAGCTCCTTGCAGAAGACGGAAAGACTACTTTTCAAAAGATACAAGATGAATCATTAACCAGAAAGAATATAAACAAGTGGCAAGCACTGGAGATTCCTGGAACACTCTGTTCCTTCCTCTAAGATTTAAAACGAACAAAAAAAAAATTGAAAAAAAATGGAGCAGAGTCCCAAGTTATTTCAATAAAAAGGACTTAGAGCAAATTCTATAAATACCTCATCAGGGGAATAATTTCATAGAGCTAGCTATAAATTAGATATTTTTCATCCCGAGAGACCATTTCTACTGATTGCTCACCTCTGGAGAGACTTCTGCCCATAATCCAAATCTATCAGCAATCATCTGGTGGATTTCCCGCTGCCGATCCTTTTTTCGTACACTCTCATAGCTTGGTAGGTGAGGCTGCTCCCATTGTGGAAGCTGATAGCTACCAGGGCTTCCAACACAGAACAATTCATCTCCCTAAATAGGCAAAGGAACAAAGGTCGTCTTTCAAAAGTTCGGTAGGTTTACAAGATGTTTCCCCCCCACGTTTAGCGTGCATATTGTAGGCAAGCATCCACATTAGGTTTACATTGCTTATTATCAAAAAGATGCAAGGTCGGAACCGAGGCTAATGTAACGCTATTGTTCTTTTCCTTTCAGAGTCCATAAACCAGCCTAATCCATTAAACTAAGCAAGTATTCAGAGTGTCCCAGCAATATGTAGCAAGAAGATTGGTGCTAATTTATCAGACAGAATAATTTTCTTTCCATACAGGTAGTCCTCGATCTGCGACCACAATTAAGCCCAAAATTTCAGCTCCTAGGTGAGAAAGTTGTTAAATGACCTTTGCCCCATTTTACAACATTTCTTGCCACCGTTGTTAAGTGATTCACTGTAGCTGTTAACACAGTTGTAAGGGGGAATCTGGCTTCTCCATAGATTGCAAAAGGTGATCGTATGACCCCAGGGCATTGCAACCATCATAAATATGAGCCAGTTGCCAAGCGTCCAAATTTTCAATTGATCATAGAGGTTCTGCAACAGTCATTCAGTATGAAAAATGGTCTTAAGTCACTTTTTTCAGCGCTGCTGTAACTTCAAACCATCACTAAACAAATGGTTGTAAGTTGAGGACTACTTGTATACCAGCTATATGTTGACATCTTTCTGTAAGGATTTAAAAACTCTGAATAAAAAAAGAATACTGTGGCAAATAATGATCAGCTTCGGGGGGGGGGAGCAAGGAAGATGATTTAGAGCCAATCTTCCCCATGCACATCCAATAAAACTATTCCTGATCTGTATTTCAGACTGCAGGGAAAGAATACATGTGCATGGAAGACTTCATGTGGGGGAACAGTGGGGGGGGGGGGAAGAGGGTTGGCATTCAGACAAATACAGATAGTCCTTGACTTATGACCATTCGTCCAGCAACCATTTGAAATTCAGATGAATGTGGAGAATGGCTGTCATATTAAAATAGGTATTTTTTAGTTAACAAATTTATATAGCTGCCCATTTTACTAAGCATGACTGTGGGTGGCATACAACCAACAACAGTTAAAAACAATATAATAGTACTGTAATACAAATAATAATTGTAGTAATAACACTCCTCTAAAACATCTAATCTTTAATTTTAAGCGTCAAAGGAATCCTTTCAATTTTCACCTTATATTTATCAAAGTTAACTGCATTGAAGATAAATTTTTCCTAATCTAGTACCACCATATATACATACATACATACATATACATACATACATATATATATATATATATATACATTCATATATATGTGTATAGTTAATATTTTGGGTTTCTTCCTGTGTAATTGTGGATATATCCCTAAAAGAGTAGAAGCGACGTTTCGACAGAATCTCATCTGCCATCATCAGGCCTATGTGAGGAGTCTTTTGCAGTAACTGCCGTTACTATTTCAAATCTGGTGCTGGTAGTCTGGGATGGCTCCACCTTTTCATTCTGATTGGTATATATATATATATATATATAGGCAATACTCGATTTGCAACCATTCATTTAGTGACGCTTCAAAGTTAAAAACAGCAATGACATAAATGACTTATGACCATTTTCACACTTAACAACCATTGCATCATTAACCATGGTCACGTGATCAAAAAATCAGACATTTGGCAACTGGCATATATTTATGACAGTTGAAGTATCCCGAGGTCGTGTGATCATCTTTTGGGAAGCAAAGTCAATAAGGAAGCCAGATTCATTTCACAACTCTATTACTTAACTTAACAAATGCAGTGATTCACTTAACAATTGTGGCAAGAAAGGTCGTAAAATGGGGCAAAATTCACTTAACAACTGTTTTGCTTAGCAACATAAATTTTGTTCAAATTTAATTGTGATCGTAAGTCGAGGCTTTATATTATAATTCCCATAATTCTCAGCAATCATGATCTGTGGTTATGATGATTGCAGGTAATTGGATCTGTTGCCCAACCAACCTGTCTGGTAGCAGGGATTTTAAAAAAATCTTTTAAAAATGTAAGCCCTCATCGCAGTCTCTTTCACAAGATAATTGTAAAAGTAAAGGGAGAAAAAATTCAGTAGGCTTTTTGGAGGAAGAACAAGATAATAATTAAACTAATTTTACCACATTCATATGGCTATTCACATACACAATCTCTTCATTATGCTTCCTTTGAGGCCCCATTGCCAAGTTCCTCTATTATGCTCAACCCAACCATGCTTCCCCCCACCCCCATGTGCTCGTCTCATTTTCCAGGTGATCCATCCATCCATCTATCTATCTATCTATCTATCTATCTATATAAAAGGCTCTCCCACCTGGACACCAGGGTTTTCAGCAGCACCTGTCTCCATTCGCTGTGCTCCAGACTGGGATCCCACCAGTCGCTGGTTGCTATTGAAGTAAGAAGGAGGACATTCCTGTAGGATGGGAGGAGAATATTAAAAACAAAAGCTGTGTTTTCCTTCTGGAAATTTCAGACTGGAAAAGCAACCTATTACTCAACACGAACTAGCAAGTGGTCCACAAGAAATGGCTTAACATATTTTTAAACATTTTTAATTGGTTTGTCATTTTAAACTGGGGCCAAATTAATATATATTCTTTTAATTGTTTTTAATGTTTGTATTGTATGTTTTTATCTGGCTATACACTGTATACCTCGGGAGAAGGTGCGGTATATAAATTCGAAATAAAATAAATAAAGAAAAGAAAAGAAATACTAATTCTACTGAATCCTCTCTGTGGAGCCCGTTCTGTGTATTTCACTAAAATGTATGGCGTATGAGTTGGGAAGAAATGGAAACATACACACAAGGCAGGTACACCATTGGTTTTCAATGGGGTGGTGGGAGGAGTCTCCAATCTCTCTCTTTCTTCAACCAACCAAACCTGAGAGATAAAACAAGATGAAAACGACACATTTCTTGCACATACAGAATCTGATGTGGCTAACTAATCTTACTGGGTGGTGCTCAGTAGTGGGTTTCAAATCCCGTTGCTCCCACGCACAATGCTTCTGTGCATGCGCAGAGACATCCAGACAGGTGGGCAAAGCCTCCCGCCACCGCTACCGGTTTGCCCGAGCCGGGGAGAACCGGTAGCAACCCACCACTGGTGGTGCTGTCCAATTATTCCAAAGGATAGCAAGTAGGTTAGGCAGAGGTTGATAGGCCATCTGCCACCATGGGGGGGTTGCATGCATGTTCAAAACAGGCAAGATGTTGGATTCAGGGTTGCAAAGCAAGTCCAACCTCTTTCCCCATGTATATGACATCAATGCCCATATGAAAGAGGGAAGCTTGAATCCTGAGGCCGCATCCACTATCTTGCCGGTTTCAACACCTGCCACTGTGAATGCCAATGGACAGACCACAATTCGCACAACTTTTCCATTCTCCAACAAAAGAGAATGCAGGGAATCTCAGCAGTAATAGAACAGGGCTGTTGTAACTACAGTGAAGCTACCTGGAGGAGTTCCCTCAGTGCCCCAATAGGATGGTGAGCCTTTGTGTGTCTCCACTTTCCTTCTACATTGCTGGAATTATAGTAAAAGGAATGAACTGGAGGGTAGATGGCTGTTTTAGACCAAGTCCCCAGTTGCACAGATAATGGCCTGGCAAACATTTTGCTCGGTCCCCATAATGATGCCTTCATCCAATACTCAGCTCATGGTGTAAGGCAGGCTTATGCAGCCCTTAGCTATACTAGTGCTAAAGTGGCATTTTCCTTCGTATTCCAACACTTTCTAAGGGCAGCCTCAAGTAGGTAAAAAACCCATTAAGCTCTGCCACCCATTATCCAAGAGAGAAATGGGGTGACTGCAGTGAGTTCAAAATGAGGTAGGAGAAGGATCACATGGTGACAATGAATTTCATAGCTGGTATTATTTTCTGCTGGCTCAAGGATGAGTGGTAGGCATTATGCTTGGGTAGAGAAATGCCCCAAGACTGACTGGATTGGCAGAAATGTATGCGTGCCTCTGTGAGCAGCTATAAATCACTTTATATATTGGAAGAAAGCCAGTCTAAATGCAGCAGCATGGGTCAACACTGGTCTCAAACACAATTGTGATAAGAAAAGATGTCCAGAAAGTATTTCTCCTCCCACTTATAGGGAGGCATGTTCACAGGAAGTCCCCCACCAACCAGAATGCTTATTGTCTCCATCTGATCCTCCTTACAACTATGCAAAGTGCCGTTTTTCTTGAGACCAGCAAAAATGTTAAATGCCTCTGAAAGCCAACATTTTCTTTTTCAGACAGCAACGTCTCTTCACTCACTCACTGAGGAGAGCATTTTTTTTTTTTTTTTTGGTGGTGGTATTGAGTAAAACTACACCTGTCTGGATATTTCCACCTGGCAATATGATAATTACAGTAATCCTACTTTCTAGAACAAGGAGAGAACAAAAGCAGGGCTTTGATTGGGTATCACACCACAGCTACTGCTTTTATTCTGGGATTGTTGTTTTCAGGATACTTACATATGTGGGATAATTTTTTTTTTATTTAGTTCGGTTTTGCTGTAACTTTGCCAAATTTGCATAATAAATGAACTAAATTGTACTCCGACCAATGCTGTGGTTTAAAAAAATGGATGCTAGATACAAAAACATATTCTATTAGTATCTTTTCAAATACTTGAAAAAAACATTTATTAGGCAAAGCTCGCTCGCACTCTCTCTCTCCCTCTCCCTCTCCCTCTCTCTCTCTCTCTGCGTTTCTATATTCTCTGAAGTAGAAAAGGATCTGACTCAGACTTCTGTGATCTGCATTATTTTCTGTTAAAACTGAGAGCCAGACAGAAATATGATAGAAAAGATGGTTCAGAGGAGGTGAGGAGCAGACATAAAAGTAAATAGGAATGTGCATTTCCAGGGAGTTTGTTTTAATAATGAACTCACAAATGACCTCAATACAGAAGTCCTGGTTATTGCTATGTAATTATGCCACTTAGTTCTGATTACTGAGGGGCAAGTCCAGAGAATACGATTGTTTTCAAGCTCCTCCTGTGTTCTTTCCAGGATCATCTGTACAACTCAACTGCTTGAATCTACAACTGCTAGACTAGACAAGTTTTTGATCTGATCAAAAATAAAAAATTTTGTTCTAACATACAACATTCAAAGATTTGTTTCTCCGACTATAGAAAGTGTAAGCCACCTTGATTATTTCAATATTATTTTACTAAACCTATAGGCAGTGTGGTGCCATTCTCCCAAAGGTTTGCATATGCAACTGCATATGTTTGCAATGGCAAAATGATTGTGACTGCATTCCCTCTTGAAGTCCTATCCGAGGAACAATGATCCCATGGGGAGCTATGACTAAAGGAGCCATAGTGAAAAGAAAAGTGAGTCATCTAGTAAAATCCCTATCGCTGGTCCTTCCCAGAGTTTTTCCACTCCACGTCTACTCTCTGCAGGATGATTCCTTTGGGGAGGAGTGTTTTCACTTGATTGCAGTTGAAAGTCCTTTATTGTTAACAATGGGGCAACCCTCTCTGGAGGAAGGACAGGAAATTGTAATTAGACATAGTACTGTAGTCAGCGTGTGACCAGTCACGTTTTAAAAAAATATAAAGCATGAATTTGAATGACTAATAGAGGTCAAAGCCTCCATTTTGCATTTCTCCCCGTTTTCCTAAAATATAAAATTGAGTGCAGAGACCTACTATTTGAAGACAAGTCTTGTCAAGTGGAACTATCAGAAAGGAATATTAGTTTGCCAATTAATCCCATTGCTAAGGCCAGCCAAATGAACCAAAAGACTCCCCCCAAAAGCAAAACAAAAACAAAGGACCACCACCACCACCAGCACCCATGAGAAGTTTCATGTTTGGTCTGAAATCTGAATCTGGGATTTGAAAAATAAGCAGAATAAATAACAGAATAACAGAGATGGAAGGGACCTTGTCGATCATCTAGTCTAGGGGTCGGCAACCCGTGGCTCTGGAGCCGCATGTGGCTCTTTCATCCATCTGCTGTCATCCTTGTTGCCGGTCGGCACCACAATTTTGAGAGGAGCTTCTGGTTAAGGGGAGGGGGAGCACGGCGCGCCAGGAAGAGACTCTATGGCAACGGGTGGGCTTTCCAGTTGGCGCCACAATTGATAGGGCTTTCGGTTAAGACAGGTAGAAGAAAAAGGAGGCCGCACTAAGAGTAGACTCTATGGTGGGAGAACCAGACTTCCGGGAAGCTCCAGAACTGAACAGGGGGCTTCTGGTTAGGACCTTAGTGGCTCTTTGAGTGTTTAAGGTTACCAACCCCTGATCTAGTCCAAACCCCTGCCCAAGCAGGAGACCCTACACCATTTCTGACAGATGGCAATCCAGTCTCTTCTTGAAAGCTTCCAGTGATGAAGCTCCCACAACTTCTGGAGCCAGAAGCAAGAACTAGATATTGGTTTAGGGTAGCGATTCTTAACCTCAGCTGCTTTAATATCTATTGGCAGGGAGCTAAAGTCCATATCTTTATTTATTTATTTATTTATTATTCAAATTTGTATACCGCCCTTCTCCTTTCGGACTCAGGGCGGTGAACAGCCAAGATAAAAACATCGATACAAACATCACAATTAAAATAAAGTTAAAATAATTTATAAATTTGGCCCATAATTTAAAACTTGTCAATTAAAATCAATATTAAAATTTAAAAAAAAAATATCTTAAATACTGCTTTAGGTTTTGCAAGCGGCATAGATTCACCGGACCTGAGCTCAGCATGACTGCTTTAGGATCACAATAGACCAACATTTTCAAGACAGTCTTACTTTCCTCAGCTAACCAAACTTTTCAGAAACCTTTGTAAATGGCATGCAAACATTAAAAAAAAGTGGGATCTCTGTACCTACTAAAAAGTATAGTTGGTCAGATAATTCCAAATCAGGCAATAGCTTAAAGGATCCATGCCATGTCTGTTCCTCTCCAAATACTACAGCCTTTAAGAATTCCTGCTGGATTGGTAGCTGAAAATTCTGATTCCAATGCACACAGAGGACAACAGGTTAAAGAAAAAGTTACCGGGATATGTTTTTTATGCCGGTCTGTTTCAATGTGGTTCATTTGTTTTTAGAAAGGGATCAAAACCAGTCAACCGTGGTTAACTCAGCAAACAATGGCTAAACCAGTAATAGTTCTATGCGTTATTTAAAATAGTGGCTAAATTTAATCATATGATTAAGTATCAGTATGTTTCCCCTGAAACTGTCCAGCCATTTGATTCCTTATCCAAAATGGATATCCATATGGGTTGGAAGCAAAGGGTGATTTCTTTCCAGGCAACTGATTTTCAAAGAGATGAAGAGAACGGAATCCTTGGGGACATCTATCTAATTACAGGGCATTACAAGCCAAGACAGTTTGATTCGACCTCAGCTTTTGAAACCAAATGAGTGAATTTTGAAAGCTCTAAACATAGGATAAACATAGCAATTAGGCTGATGCGCTTCTTCTGAGAAAAGTAAGCAAGAACCACCATGAGAACTAAATCCTTGGAGACATCACAGGACATGCTCTCCAAGCCAAAATAATTTGACTCGACCTCAGCTTTTAAAACAAAACGCATCAACTCTGAAAGTTCTAAACAGAGACAAACATAGTTCTTAGGCCGATGCACTTCTAAGAAAAACCAGCAAGAATCACCGTGAGACCTTGACATGCCTTTGCCTATAAAATCAACTAGGATGACCAGGCTAATTGTCATACTTTCACCCTGGAAGCTTTCTTGCCTTGTTGAACAGGAGCGGATGAAGAAAAACAAATGTTGCATGAAGGCAGCCTTTCTACTTACCCTGGGGACATTTGGTAAAGAACTTCCTGAGAAAAAGCTGTCCCAAGAAAGCCTTATCATAAAACACTCAGCTGAATCATAGATGAGACAGATGTCAGCTGCTTCCAATATATTCTCAAGCAGTTTTTACACAGAATTATACAACACTGTATCTCTAACATCCATAATTCCATATGATTTAGATTTACTACATAATGATTCCATTCTTCTGAACACAGAGGGGATAACTAAAAACACTACTCTACACTTACTACAGCTGTGGGAGAAGGCGACTTATGTTAAATCACAGACAGCTCTATTGAAACTGGAAACCTACAAGGGGCTGTTGCTGCAACAAATGGGGGAGTATAGTAGAGGCAACAAAGAGAGTAGCGCAGACTCTACTTGCATCACAATTATCTTAGCAACATCTTCTTTGAAATGCAGACTTTTTGGATTTTCAATGTGGATTATAGAAAACTCCAAGATACTTTGCCAAGAGTTGGTAGGATGCATGACTTTTGTGACATAGGGCAGAAGAGGTTTATTTTAAAGGTCAATCCTGTAACTAAGCAAGGTACAGTATATAAAGGTACCTCTGGATATGGAAATACATACATACAGTATTGCAAGTCAAAATAGGGGTGGGGTGGGGTGGGATAGGATAGGATGGGAGAATGGGAAGAAGGTGCAATGAATCCATCCATTCTGGAATCCTTTTGGTTCCACTTCTTCAGTGCTTGCAAAAAAAGCATTATTAAAAAAAAAAACAACCACGATGTGCCTCCGCAAAAGAGAGAAAGGGGGAACTCGGGAGAATGTTTTCTTTCAGGCTATCCCCAGTCGTGAACTGTGAAAGGTATAATGCTGGTTGCCGGGATACTGGCAACGGAGAATGGGGTTGTCTGCATTTACGAGTTCCTTACAGGAGCATTCCCTGCTGTTTTCCATCCCTGTAAGGAAAAAAGGAGGCCTGGGGCTGAAAGGGCCAGAAAGGTAAGGAGGGGCACAGTTCTCCTGGCACCATCATTACCCCCTGACATGACTCGCTCTCAGTGTTACATTCCCATCTGTTCCCATGCTTCAATGCCCGCTCCCGGATAGTACCACCCACTCTCAAAAGCAGCCAACTGGGGACAGGTTCAGGTGAAAAGGCTTTGTTTGTAGACAGAGTGGGAAGTAAACAGGCACTCCTGGGTGCGCAACACTATAACTTGGCAGGAGAGAACTGTAAATAGACCTTAAGTTGCTATTCAGCCAGCAGAAAGGAAAACTAGACTCCTTTATTCCAAGGGTGAGATGACAACCATGCAAAGAGAGGCCTGCCAAAGACCGTGCAGGGGAGCAGCGTGTGGCCTCCAGTCCTTGCAGAACACAAAGAGGCACGGTCTTTACCCAGGATCAAAAATGGGCGGGGGAACAGCGAGGCCTGGTGGGCAAGGGAAGCTGATGAAACCCGAAGAAGCAGGCAAACTGGCGAGATACTCACATACTGACTAGGGCTCTGGAAGAGTCGGCAAGAGCACAGAAATTGGCAGCACAGAGGGTCCCGGTGGTACAAAAGGAGCAGCAGCACCAAAATGGCCACGATGAACACAGAGGAAGAAACTGCTAACGAAGAAGAGAAAAGGGGAAATACAATGAAACATCTTGTACAGCTTCCAAATACCATCAAGCTCAGAGAAATCTCTACAAAGTATGTGTCTAACTTCAGCCTAGACTTCCCCAAGGTCTACAACACTTGTCATCTCTAGCCAGCACGGCCTGCTAACAGAAATGGGGAGAGTTGTTGTCCTAGAGCAGGGGGGGTCAAACTCAAGGCCCGGGGGCCAGATGTGGCCCGCAATGTGGTTGGATCCAGCCCGTGGTGCCATCCTGGAAAATGTAAGGGGCTGGCCTGTGTGGCTTTGGTCTGGTCTACACAGTGGGAAGAGGAAACATGCCAGCAGATTGGGGAGTGATGTCAAGCTGGCCACGCCCACCCAGTCGGCCACGCCCCACCCAAGGTCAATCACAACCTTGATGCAGCCCTAAATGAAATTGAGTTTGACGCCCCTGTCCTAGAGGCTAAAGGTACCTCTAATGCAAATGAGAAAACAAGGAAGTCAAAAGGCCCATAGCTGAAATAGCAAATGTATCACTGCAGCAATAGGAATGCAATCCATAGCTCCAAAGATTATGACTTCTTTAGGAGGGTCTGCACCACTATCCAATACAGGAATATCTGCCCCGATACAATTAGACGTCTACTATGCTTTGAACCCACCCACCCAGACCTCCTTTGCTAGATGCTAATAGCTAACATAAATACGGATCAAAGGTGCAAGATGTAAGTTGAACAGATGCAACCATCTCGTCTGTATTTGCAGGTTTTGGAAACTTAAATTCATCATTTAAACCATGACTAGTCAGAACTACCACCATCTTTCTGTCGACATCTGTTGCAGTTATAAACTCAAGTACTACTTTGAAGCGGCCGTTCTCAAACTACTTAGCATATTCATCACAAAATAACCCGAGGTGTAAAGGCTAACAAGTACTATTCAGTTGCCCTGCAACATCCCAAAAGAATTAGTTACATTTGATTTTAGACTTGCACTATCTGAATTCCCAATGTATTACAGCCCAAGGTGCATTTCTGTTTCCACAATGCTGAGGAGGGTATTTAGGTACAATTGTTTCAATGGCTCTTTCCATGTCATCAACTCTCCACGAATCCCACGATGCACAGCTCTCCCAATAACAGACAAAGTCCAATCAGACAAAAATCTAAATTAAAGGAAAAATACTAAAAACTAAACTCCCTAATGTCAAGAGAAAGGCAACTCGAGTCTCTATAACTAGACTGAGTGAAAAGACTGGGGCCAAGGGCATGGCTAAAGCAACGGAGGAAAAATCTTTGCACTCAGTCTTTAGCAAGTTGAAGGGAAATACCCATGCGTGGATTGTCGGAGCAGCGATTCAGGAAAATTGATATGATCATCAGCTCTGCCAACCAGGAATCTCATCGAGTATTTAAGAATCCCTTGGATATTTCTCTATAGGCTATTTCTCTAGAGCAGACTACTCTAATGATGTATTTATACCTCTAGAAAGTATCTGTCATCAGCAATCTAAATACTAGAAGGAAGTCATTTGTTTATGACAAAGAGATTACAGAACTATTGGCTCTTTTCTTTAGCCAATTATAAGAATAGGAATCCAAGATGTCATGGGTTGACAAGGACCTGATATAGGCCTTGTCTGTTGGAATAATAATCATGAAGTCCTGAACCAGCTCCAGGCTTCAACCTGCATTTCAATGTCTTCCTATAAACGCTATTGAAGAAAGATAAAATATAAATCTTTCAAAGAAAACAAGCAAACCGATGAGCAAACTTGTCCATACTTATAATTATGCAAGCTTCCTTAAATAACATTATTTGGGATTCTTTCAATTTATATCTTGTCTTTTCTCCAGGAGCTGATGGTGGTGGCTAAAACATTCCCTTCTCCAAATTCTCCATCACAACAATCTTACAAGATAGGTTGAACACCTAACAAGCTTCTATGATAAAAGGAGACTTGAACCTGGATCTTCCTGGATATTCCCAATGCAACAATGACTTCATTGCACAGCTCGAAAAAAATCATTCTAAGTCTCCATAATTCAGTGATGAACAGTGCTAAAATTTCTTCTCTGAAATCATAATCTGACTTTTGACTGCAAGCCTTTGGGAAAGAGACATGTCCGACCATTTTTTTTTTGGTAAGAGACTATTCACAAAGCCAATATTTTAAAAACATATATAAATAATAAATGACCTAAGTATCCAGAGAAACTTCTCTACATTTTCAGGGAGCTGCTGTACTAAAAAACAGAATAAGAATGGTGTGACGAATTTGTCTCCACATACTCAATAGAAGCCGTTAGGTTCAACAAGGAATTTGAATAAGAGATAGTGCGTTGTTGAAAAAAAAAATGAAACCATGATACACTTCCATTGGCATATCATGTTCTCTTCTTGTTCTTTGTGGAGAGGGAACAAGTCTAATTACACAATTTTTCCAAGTTTTGCTCTGCATAGAAAGTCATGAGACTGGGAAACCCGTGTGTCAGATAGCCTACCTTTCTTACAGCTGATAAAAAAATAAAGTTGTTTCCCCAGACAGTCCTAGTTTCCTCACTCTTGACCTTTATTTCTTAATATCTCAAAAGAATTTGCTCTTGTCCATTATCTAATGGGTGGGGTTAATCAGGTGGGACACACTGTTTCGGTGGACATAGTCCATTCCTAGGCACCCCTTCCTTACCACATACTTTTTCAGAGGTTTCTTTATAGCACAATATGAATTGGGTCATCTGAGGTAATCTGTTAAAATAGTCTGTAAAGCGAAAATGCATAAAGCTATGCTGAGCGATGTTTCTTATTCAACTTCGAGTTTTATTCCTTTCTCTAAATCAAACAAAATAGACTGGGAGGCCCAGTTGTATCAATTTTGACCACAATGAAACACTGTCTTGCATCTTGAGACTTCATATTGAATGCACCAATAAATAATCCTCTATCTTAAAATTCTAGTTTTCAGGCATAGCTCTCTCTGTCATACTAGGGGTTTTTTTTCTTCTTTTAATGCAGCTACAGCTGCATTAAAAGTCAAGAGTCAAGTACATCCCTACTAGAACCAAGATATCTTAGGGATCTTCTTTTAGGGATACCCTTTAACATTTCTCTTTTTACTGGTGACCTCTAGGTATAGTAAGTTACAACTCCTATTATCTTCAACAGTGCTGGCTACAAATGATATCAACAACATGGATTGCATAAGGTTGGGGTAGGCCATCCTAGGGGTTAGGTCTACTGATAGGAGTATGGGGAGATTGCAGTCAAAATGTTTGCATTGTGAGACCAAACTGCTCTTCTTAAATCTAAAATTATTTCTGCTATTTATAAGTTTTGACCCTTCTCCCAAATTACTTCTTCATTCCTGGATTCTAACGTAGAAAGGAAAAGAAGAAAGAAAGAGAAAGAGAAAGAGAGAGAGAGAGAGAGAGAAGAAAGAAAGAAGAGAGAAAAGAAAGAAAGAAAGAAAGAAAGAAAGAAAGAAAGAAAGAAAGAAAGAAAGAAAGAAAGAAAGAAAGAAAGAAATAAATTACCAGGTTTTGCTTTACCAATTTCCTCTCCCCTTAATCCCTGCCTCTCCCTTTTCCTTATTCTTAGAACATAAATTCGTGGGCAGGCCTTTCTTTATTCTACTCTACATAGTGCTCAGTAAGAGGGAAGCATTTGACAAATAATTGAGTGAAATTTCTGTATCTCACATAATGAAGTGAAAATATCAGCAATTAAATAGTTGTTGAATGCAGAGGACTAAGCTTCCAGCTTTTAGAATCTGTAATTCTACTGAATGTTTACTTCCCAGCAGTCCCATTGGCTTTTAAAAGACTGGAAATAAGGAGCTCTGGATGGTGGACTTCCTCTCTTTATTTTTGCATGCCCAGATTTCTACCACCTGTAAAGATCAGATGACAACATTTCCTTCCTGCATAAGATACAGTATTAAGTTCTCAACTGTAATCTGTTTCTGTAGAAGTTCATTAAAGGTAAAAAGGATCCCCTCGCACATATGTGCTAGTCGTTCCCGACTCTAGGGGGCGGTGCTCATCTCTGTTTCAAAGCCGAAGAGCCAGCACTGTCCGAAGACGTCTCCGTGGTTATGTGGCTGGCATGACTAAATACCAAAGGCGCACGGAATGCTGTTACCTTCCCATCAAAAGTGGTCCCTGTTTTTCTACTTGCATTTGAACTGCTAGGTTGGCAGAAGGTGGGACAAGTAACGGGAGCTCATCCCATTACGCGGCACTAGGGATTCGAACCGCTGAACTGCCGACCCTTCTATCAACAAGCTCAGTGTCTTAGCCACTGAACCACCACATCCCTGATAGAAGTTCATTAAAATAGGCCAAATACCACTAATGGCAGCTCTTAGGTTAATCTAGCAGTTTCACTTTAGCTAAATTCCATTTGGTTCCATTTTCACAATCTGATGTCTTCACATATATTGGTCTATGACTCTTAATATTTCTACAGGTAATCCTCGAATTACAACAATTCGTTTAGTGTGTTTGAAGTTACAATGGCACTAAAAAAAGTCACTTATGACCATTTTTCACATGTATGACCGTTGTAGCATCCCCACATGATTTACATTCTGATGCTTGACAACCGACTCAAATTTATGACTGTTTGCAATATCCCAGAGTCATGTGAAAAGCATCCTTTTGCAACATTTTGACAAGCAAAGTCAATGGGGTAGCCAGATTCACTTAACAACTGTGTTACTAATTTAACAACTGCAGTGATTCACTTAACAAATGTGGCAAGAAAAGTCGTAAAATGGGGCAAAACTCACTTAACAAATTTCCCACTTAGGCTATTTTTCTAATTTAAAATGTTAATTTAATCCTCCTCATTAGGGACTTCATGTATAGAAAACTGGTTTTAAATAATCTGCATCAAATATGGCTAGATAAAGCAAGTAAATAAAAAAAAAATCCTGGTATTTATTTAGAGCCAGTGGAGTCAGCAGAATTCTCACCTGCTTTGTATTTATTGGGATTTTATTAGTTTAAATTAGCTTTTCTGATTTGCTCTGGAAGAACCTGATTGCTCAGCACTATGTTCATGTTGCAAGCAGGATCAAATTAAATTATAAGTCCCTGAATAATTTTATTTTAAAAAGCCAATTCACCAATGTTGATTTGGCAGGATGGAGAATAAAGCCAAGACTATCAACATGAAGTTCAACCAAGATTAAAGTTCTGCTTTAAGATAAAACAGATAAATAAGACTGGAAGCAATAGCCCCTGGACTAACATCAATGCATGTGGGAAAATACAATGGTCAAAAACACTTGAGCAAATCTATATTGCACCATCACAAGTAGAGCACTTAGAGGATTTGGCCAGTTGACTCTAAAGTACCGTGTCCAATTTGGGTCACCAAAGTTTAAGAATATCTTATTCGTCCATCCATCCATCCATCCATCCATCCATTATCTCCAAATAGCATAAGTGAGATCAGCAGCTAGTGAGTTTCAGGGGAAAATGAGGGCTTGAAGTGAAACACGACAAGGGCCTTATTGACTAAGAAAAAAAGGGAGAATTTATGCTTAGCCAGAAGATATTCTAAAGTATGTGTCACATAAATAAGTAGAAAAATGTTTTCTTGCACCTAAAAGTTCTGAACTTTAATCAGTTCAAATGATAAGGGAAAGTATCAGGGTAAACACGAGAAAGAATTTCTTGATCCAAAGCACTGTTTGTGAATAGATGGATACCTATCAGGAGTGCTGTAGAAGTAGACTTCCTGGGTTGACAAAACATTGGACAAGATGACCTTTGAGGTCTCTTCCAACCCTCTATTGTGTTTGCTACACAGGTGTGATTCATACATCACATTAAATTCTGATGTACTGTAGTTGGTTTGATTTTAGCTTCACATGTTCTTCAAACCCAGGCTTCAAAGTTTATGGTTTAGGATGCAATGGGAATCCTATTAATTGAACAAAATAAACCAGAGAACCTTGCAGGACACATCTGGGACAGGAGATAGGACAAAGAGATATATGCTCAAGAGACCCTGAATGTAGCTTTGGGCCTCTGGAGAGATCTTGGGGTAAGAAATGTTCTGAAACCAAATTCTGCAGACAGTGTTATTTCAATACATTTGGTGGGAATGGAGGAGAGGGTGTTTTTAACTAGCTATATTCAAACTGTGAAACTCTTTATCCTGGAAAATATATTTAATACCAGCTGTCATCACTAGCCTACTTTTATCTATTGGGTAGGTTAGGTTTCTCCAATTTATTTATTTATTTCTTTGCATGGTTGTTTTTAATACTGTGCTTTTTGTTTTTATTTATAAGTAAGCACAAATTTAAAAAATAACATTTCATGAGAATTATAACTTGTGTTTTTAACACTGTTCTTAGTTATTCTACCTTATATATTTTGGGGCATTTTTTTGATTGAAAGGTAGCTATACTTTGTTTGAACAATCATGAAAAGTTCCTAAAAAAGCAAAAAACCAAACCAAAAAAAAACAACAACCCTCCCCCCCACTTCTAAAGATGGATAACTTTGACAATATTTGTAGTTAGTTGAGACCATAAGTATCACAGGACACTGTCACACTTTGAAACCCCAAGATATTTTTTTTTATAAAATGTGATCAAATGCTCTTCATTCTACTTTCTGAAACAAAATAGGCACAACAAAAAAGGGACAGGATGTCTACAATTAGGGATCCCAGAATTATTTAGATAATGGAAGAATATCTACTTGTTATTTGCTTAAAAATGTCTTTACATTTTTTTAAATTAGTGTGGATAAAAACACAATTTGTTATAGCAGATGTATAAATGTATGGCTTCCAGAGATTACTGAAGCACAAGTCCTTACATCCTGCATCCCATTGGCCAACCGACTGCCCCTGCTCCTTTCTCTCATGGAACTATAGAAGTGTGCAAGACTGAGTTTCAAAAATGTCTACCCGTTAGTCAGAAATATTTCAGTGGCTTTCAAAATATAAATGCATCTATTTTGATTTTGGTTTGATAATACAAAGCATTATACATAGGTCTCCAACGACACATTTGTATGCAAAGAAAATGCATAAGACAAAAGCAAATGTTGGGTGCCCTAATTGCAGCCCTAAATCATTTGATTTTGATATTTTTCTTAATAAATGATACAGCACAGACTGTTCCTATGGCAAATATGTCAGCAACACATGGCTCCATGATGACTCCTGATCAATTTGTCCAAAGGCTGAGGCAATTTCTGAAGTCAACAGTTTGATAACGAATCACATGGCATATTATAAACAGTTTATGGCTTCTAATGATTTTTCTTATTTTTCTTATAATGTCTTTGGTTGTTTTGTTGCATTGTATTTGTGTTATTAACTTTGTACTCTACTCAGAGTCACATATGTGAAATTAAAATTCCCTGCCAAGGAGCTACAAAGATTTCTCCCCATCTTCTCACACAAGACACAAGACAGCACCATGCACAACGATACTAGCTAATTCACACATTATACTATGCCTCAATGTGGCTTGGTTTGATCTGGGTTCAGTGCCAAATAGCAGCAGTCAACATCTTAATACCATGTATGTACCCAGCAGACTGTGATTAGTGAGCAAACCAGGATCAAATAAACAATGGCTTAGTACAACATTACTTCTGCAACTGAAATCTGGGTTTGCTTCTGGAACCAAGATAAACAGAATATTATATCGGTAATTCAGCTTTCCTCAATCTTGATTCCTTTGACGACGAGCCTGGGAATGCTGGGAGTTGTAGTCCTAATAACCCTGGAGAGCATTTACTTAGACCACTTTTCTCAAAAAGTCGCAAGCACCGCCGCACAGAAGAGCCCAGCTATAAACTAACCCTGTGCATGCACAGAGAGAGGGAGAAGAGAAGACAAGCATGGCTTTTGGCAACACAATGAAGTGGGAGGAAAGGCAGTGGAGTTTTCTACATTCCTAAACAGAATCGAAGGCAAATACATCAATCTCAAAGGGAAAAAAAGAAAAGAAAAGGAGGGTGAGGGACAGGCGTGCAAATACTCACTGGTAGCTATAATAATGGCCACTATATTACTGTCCATAGGAACAGTGTCGGCAGGTGTGGAAGTCTGGGCCTCGCTTAGCTCGGTCATCGCCGGAATCCACCGCCTTCTCCGAGCTCTCTTCTAGGTTGGAGGCTCCACATGGAGGAACCACCTGCCGGACCCGCGGCTCTTGGGATCAGTCGCCGCCTCGTCTTTTCAACAATCCGGCCAGCTACAGTCTTTTCAGTCCGCCCCTAGTTCCTTCTGGCTTCTTCTCTTTTCCCCCCCCCTCAGGCTGCTCCTCGGATCAGTGCAGTTCAGGAGCGGCTGGGTGCCACCCCCGCTTCTCCTATTGTGCCTGGTGATCCCGCTCGCCTCTCCTTCTATTTGCATGCTCCGCTTCTGATAAGGAGATTTCTGGCAGGCCGAAGGCCGGTTCCGTGTCTTTTTCCTCCGGAGAGGGCCTGATAGCAGAACATCTGGATCTCTCTCGGAACAAGCGGTTATTTTTTTTTTTTTCCTTCTCCGCTCTCTGACAAAGGGTAGGTTGTCCCGAAGGCGACTGCAATCGGATTCGTCTCTTTTTGCAGCCGGTTCGGTTGCAGAAGAAAAAAAAAAAAAATAAAAAACTACCGCGGATACTTTTCGGATTATAGTTCAGTTCTCACATTCCGTAAACTCCTATAATTTATACAATGCCTTCGGATTACGTTCGGTTAATCCGTTTCAATGGAAATCACTCAAAATGCTTTAACCCTTTTGGGCTGGGAATTGCCCTCCCGGCATTCCCAGCCAAGTACCAAAATCTTTTATTAGGGGGGATGGGATGCGGTCTTCCCCCCCAAAGGCTATTTCAGAGGCTTCGATCCCGGTAGGAATTACCAAAAAAAAAAAAAAAAAAAACCCACCACCACACCTCCCTCTCCCCTCCTCCCTCTACCTTAGACTCTGGGATGTACGACTCCCGCGCTAGCTATACCGAGAGCTCTTAGCTCTCTCGCCTTATTGAGCCTATCTTCTAGGCTTCGCTTCTGATTGGTTACTGATGGGACGCTCTCCATCCCGATTGGTTCAAAGTGAGAATCGCTACATTCTCGGGATAGAACATTGTGTCGGCGGTCGCCATAGAAACTGTGGACCCGGAGAGGGGAAGCGAAAGGAACGTTTTCCCTCGCCTCCTCAGGCAGTTCATTTTATCTCTTTCTCTCTCTCTCTCTCTCTCTCTCTCTCTTTTTTAATATGCAACGTAATTTCTCACTCCCCCGGGTTATTGGCCTCTGGCTGCCTAAAGTAAGAAAACCAAGCAGAAGTACAAACTTTAACGGGACAGTTGGGAGAACGTTTTAGTAGCTACAATTATCTTGGGGGGTAAGGAATGCAAATCTGTGGGCTAATTGCTACACGGTAGGGAGTTTGGTTAAAATGAGGCAATATGGTATAAAATGGGATACTTTTATTTGGCATTCATACCCGGAACATATTAAAGCCATATTAAGTCTTTGATATTAATTATGCAGCTCGTAACCAATGACAACGGTCATGTTATTACAAGCCTAAAGTGATCTCCAAATTTAAGATAGGAATTTTCCCAATTGCAATGCCCGGGAACTGAGCTTGCCCTGTGGTCTAAATTACGGCCTTTCTCACAGTGGTGCATATTGAGAGTGACCTTCAGGTCATCTATTCTGCATACCAATATTTGGGGAATAAGAAAAGAGATGAGTTTTTGATAAACACATGAATTTTATAAAGCTCCTTCCGTGGTTTTTGGAGGTACTTTATAGGAGTTTAAAATTAAATTGTAATTGTAATTACATTTAAATTTAAAAAATCATTCCCCCCCCCCTTTTTGTTCAGATTGCGAATAACCTTTTACCCTTGCTTGGCCTGTTTTCTGAAATGCAGCTATGGAAAGCCAACTCAAACTTTGCTCATCCTTGCTCCACGTTCCTTAAGAATGGAAATAACTTTTTGTCCTTTTACTTTTTACAATTAAAACTCATTCTGGCCCCACAAAGTATTGGAGATGGTAGACTTTGAGTTTTTAGTGAGGAGAGAAAAACAAAGGTTACCTAATCAGTATCTGCAATGGTGCATTCTTCATATTAGTTGAACTATTGATTCTCATCACCCTCAGACATGTTAGTTAGAATCATGAGATGCCGAACAAAATGAACTATAAGTGAAAACAAATTGTTGGGTTCTTGGTACTCTCTGAGGTCTGCTCGTTCCTTGGAGATATTTCATTACTGGGCAAGTTTACATCAGTGTGAGAGGGTATGGAGAATAGCTTTATGGATGCTTACTGATGGCTGAATTGTCTGAATATCAAGCTTCCAGGATTTCCTGATATTTTTGGATTCAACTGGATCTAAAAGTGATGAAATCCAAATTTTTTTACTATCGATTCTGTGAGCGTGGCTTGGTGGGGGTGGGGTGGCTTGGTGGGCGTGGCAGGGGAAGGATACTGCAAAATCCCCATTCCCACCCCACTCCAGGGGAAGGATATTGCAAAATCTCCATTCCCACCCCACTCCAGGGGAAGGATACTGCAAAATCCCCATTCCCTCCCCACTCCTGGGGGAAGGATATTGCAAAATCTCATTCCCACTCCACTCTGGGGCCAGCCAGAGGTGGTATTTGCCGGTTCTCCAAACTACTCAAAATTTCCGCTACCGGTTCTCCAGAATCTGTCAGAACCTGCTGGATTTCACCCCGATCTAAAACGTACAGTTTCCCAGATGAAACTGTGGTTGGGTCTGTCCATGTGTTGCAAGATGAATAGACATACATAATATGTCAATAGACAGATAAATCTCATTTACTTGCCAATTAAACAAATATAATACAAAACCTGGAAAGAAATCAAAGAGCTTAGAATAGGATTCCTCCAGCATCCAATACCCAGATAAGCAGGAAAAAGTACTAGCAATCAAGGAAGAAATTAGTTAATCAAGAGCCATCCATCAAAGAAGCCACACCATCATTAAATCTGGCAGGACAGGCTACTATCTATAAACAGCCAGGAAACCTCATTCTCTCTCATACTGATGATGGTGCCTAGATTAGTAATCAAACATCTACAACACCAAGAACGTAACTGATCCATCCTAAACTACATGTGGAACAAGTCAAAATTAATATATTAATATAAAATTTAATCAAAGCAAAAGAGGAGGCCTGGGACTAAAAGCAAATTCCAAGGGCATGTGCTCCATAGCTTGGAAGTGATTCCAAGCTTTGCTGTTTCTGACAGTTGGCCATCTATAAACAGAGGCATATTTAAAAGGGTCTCTCCTTCAGGACTTAAATTTCTGGAGAATTTCATAAGGATAGAAGGAGCCCCTGAGATAATCAATCCTTAACGATTTAGAGATTTAAATATATTCTGTTCTCTGACCTGACTTGCCTGGATATACATAATCAATTCCAATTTACCTGATAAAATTAATGAGTATTCATAGCCTACTTCAGAGCTGCAGATCATGAATAGCTGAACAGATTTCTCCAGTATAATATATTGCTAAAATAATCTTAACCAAAATTAGAACTTTGTCAGATTGAAAATTGATGAGCGGGAACAAATTCATTGCAGAGACAGATAATTGATACAGAGGCCGATGATGGTTTGATAGAAAGCTGAATAGACAGCAAAGGTTTAAATTTGCTTCTATCAGCTAAAGCTCGCGGGTCAATGTTTGCACTAGATATTATATATGATCTAAAGCATGATCTTGCATGCTAAACCCTTTAGCCTTTCCTCATGATGATGCATGCCTTCCCTTTAGTAAAGATCGTTTTGATAGCATGTGTCCAAGAAGCTGATCTGCTAGCTCTGTTAATCTTCTTTGCCTCCAGCACGTTTGACAATACAGGTAGTCCTTGCCATACGACCACAATTGAGCCCAACATTTCTGTTGCTAAGTGAGATGTTTATTAAGTGAGCTTTGTCCATTTTACAACCTTTCTTGCCAGAGTTGTTAAGTGAATCACTGCAGTTGTTAAGTTGGTCACACAGCTGTTAAGTGAATCTGGCTTCCCCGTTGACTTTTGTTTTTCAGAAGGTCGCAAAAGGGGATCACATGACCCCTGGAACACTGCAAATGTCATCAATACATGCCAGTTGCCAAGCGTCTGAATTTGGATCACGTGACCCTGGGTTGCGGCAACGGTTGTACATGTGAAAAATGGTCACAAGTCCATTTTTTCAGTGCCGTTGTAACTTTGAACTAAATGAACTGTTGTAAGCCAAGACTACCTGTACCAATGTGGTTTGTCACTGCTTTTTGGAATGTTTCTCCAAGTTCCTAATCTAGTCTACAACTGTAGACCTGATTCTGTTCAACAGGCCTGACCCAAGTGCTAGTATTACCATATTTTCTGGAGTATAAGACGCACCGGACTATAAGATGCACCTACCCATTTTTGGTGAGGAAAAGAAGAAAAAGAAATCTCCCTCTGCCTCTGAGTAATTTTGCCTCCTCGCATCAAACAACAAACAGTCTGTTTTACTTTCATTTTCATTTTCATCATAGCTTAATTAGCACAAGGAAAAAAAAATCTGCTCCAGCAATTTACCTCTTTGCAGCAAGCAGCACAGCCCTGCGCAAAACAGCTGAGAGCAAATCAGCTGAGAGTCCGGAGGCCGATCCAATCAACTTGTACTAATTAGGCTGTGCTGAAGCTGAAAGGAGCTGTTTTTTCTTACTGTTTGCTTGCAAGGAGGTAACTGCTGCGAGGCAGAGGCCAAAGGGTGGGGGCCAATGGGTGGGCGGGGCTACATTCGGTATATAAGACACACCTAAATTTTCACCCCCTTTTAGGGGGGAAAAAGGTGCATCTTATGCTCCAAAAAATACAGAAGTTGCTTAATGGTCCTAACAGAGCTAACCAGGTTCAGCACCTGCAATTTACTCAATAAATCAAATGTTTATTGTTCTTGGTAAGGAAATCTAGCTTGCTTATTATAGTGAGTCAATACTACATCTTGATGCTTCCTGTTCTTTGCTCACAGTAGAGAAGTCTAATACAAAGGCATAAGAACAGCCTGGAAAAGCAAACAACTCTCCATTCATTTGCTTTATAAGGAAAAGATTGTACTGGTTAGCACAAGAGTAGTAGCCTGTAGTACAGTGGACTAAAGCACTGTTATTAACATCTGCTGCTTGCAATTACTGCAAGTTCAAATCTCACCAGGCTCAAGGTTGACTCAGCCTTCCATCCTTTCAAAGGTTGGTAAAATGAGGACCCAGATTGTGGGGGCAATAAGCTGACTTTGTATAAATATACAAAAATATGAAGGCTATTGCTTAATGCATTTTAAGCTGCCCTGAGTCTCCGGAGAAGGGCGGCATATAAATTAAAGCAAAAAACAAAAACAAAAAAACAAAAAAAAGAATGCTCTCTCTATATATTCCCAATTCGAGGAAAACCGGCTGATACAAACTGGGCACAGGTATTTGCTGTTGAACTACTGTTGTAGTTTAGTACACCCACATAAATTAATTACTGTCTACCTCATCAAAAGGCCCCAGACTGGACAGCACTGATCTCAACTACATTGAGCTTGATAGATCAAAGGTCTAAATTACATAAGGCAGTTGCACTTAGTCTGAATGTTATCAACGTCAGAAGCATTCTGATAAGAGTGGGAGGAAAGGTTTCAGCAATACTGTGATAACAAAGTTACGGATGCTGACCACGAATAGCTCATGGTTGGCAGGAGAGCTACAAAGGCAGGGCAGCTGAAGAGAACAGAGGATAATGACTTGAAAAAGAGAGTTGGGCCTAGTAGATAGGAGGCACAAACAGAGAAGGAAAAAAACTATTTACATTCTGTAATGTACTAATCATCTTTGGTTGCCACCATGTAAGAAAAGATCTTGACCCCCCAGAAAGAGCACAGAGACAAGCAACAAAGATGTTTAGGGGAAGGGATACAAAAACATAAAGAACAGTTGCTGGAATTGGGTATGTTCGGTTTAATGAAAAGAAGGACCAGGGGTGACATGATAGCAGTGTTCCAATATCTAAGAGGTTGCCACGAAGGAGAGGGGGTTCAACCTATTCTCCAGAGCACTTGAAGGCAGGACAAGAAAGAATGGATGGAAACTAATCAAGGAGAGAAGCAACTGAGAACTAAGGAGACATTTCCTGACAGTGAGAACAATTAATCAGTGGAACAACTTGTCTCCAGAAGTCATGAACACTCCAACACTGGAAGTTTTTAAGAAGAGATTGGACAACTTGTCTGAAATGGTATAGGGTTTCCTGCCTGAGCAGGGGTTGGACTAGAAGACTTCCGAGATCCCTTTTATCTCTGTTATTCTGTAGTCTGTATTCAGTTCTTTGATTTGACATATGAGGGTCCATTTACTAGTTGAATTGTGATTTCTCAATTTAGTAAGTATGGCTTCTAATATTTATAACCCAAAAAAGTTGTTTTTGTAACCCAAGATGTTAAACTAATTAGTGATTATAATATTTAAGAACCTCATGGTCCATCATCACTACAGCCATAATGATGCAACCATTACATTACAAAAAAAGCTGCTGTATATGACATATTGAGTAGACAAACTTCTTCTTGGTGCAAATTATTCAGGGCATCAATCTGGCTGCAGGTTCCATCAGGCCATAGAAACACACCTTCATATAATTATATATCTGATCTTCCCCATACAAATGCATGAAATAATTTTAATTCCCTATATAAATGCATGAAATAATTTTAATTCCCTATACAAATGCATGAAATAATTGTAAGACATATTTGCTGTTTTTTCTTTGTAGTGTTAAAAATGGTGACCAACTAGTATAAACAGCTGACAATGTAATTCTGTGCCATCAAAAATTAATCAAGTTACCAGCATATTTTACAAACACTTTAAGCTGGAAATAAGATAAAAAGCAAAGCTAGAAATGGAGTTTGGTCAATATTATGCCCGGCTAATACCCTCAATATCATACAATATTATCTTGGAATAAACTAAATAGGGACAAACATTACCTATGTGGCTTTAGAATTTAATGCTGTATTTTCATAAATATATTTTCTTTTAGAATTACATTTTTCTTGCAGAGGGTACATGTAAAAAAAGCAAAAAGAGTACAGGAAATTGATACAGAATACCGAATAAGAGAGTTGGAAGGGACCTTGGAGGGCCTCTAGTCCAACCCCCCAGGAGACCCTATACTTAAAGAAAATCCTCTTGAGTCCAGGTTAGTGTACATGACGTCTATTTGATTTTATAGCAAAGGACTTAGACAATTTTTAAGAAATCCCTCAACTCATTGGCTGGCTCTATATATTACCATGATTTCCTGATAGTTAAGGCCTCCATTGAGTGATATATGACACCTAAGCATGTCTATGTCATTTTTTTGACAAAAAAACCCAAAAAGAGTTTGCCACTGTTTTCTCTGGATGTTATTTTGACTTGCACGCCCAGATTATAGTTCTGGTATTCCCCATTCGTATGAGATCCTAACAAATAATCCAGCTAGATTTCAAGATCAGTCACAATCAGCTAATAGATCACAGTCCGGCTTCAGGCCTGGGTACAGCACGGAAAAGGCATTGGTCGCATTGGTGATCTCTGGAGGGCTCGGGATAGGGGTTGTTCCTCTATCCGGGTCCTGTTAGATCTCTCAGCGGCTTTTGATACCATCGACCATGGTATCATGTTACACCGGTTGGAAGGGTTGGGGGTGGGGGGCACCGTTTTGCGGTGGTTCTCCTCCTTCCTCTCTGACCGGTCACAATCTGTGTTGGCAGGGGGGCAGCAGTCGACCCTGAGGTGCCTTGTTTGTGGGGTGCCACAAGGGTCGGTCCTCTCGCTCCTTCTGTTCAACATTTATGTAAAGCCACTGGGTGAGATCATCCGTGGCTTTGGGGTGGAGTTCCATCAGTACGCTGATGACACTCAGCTGTAAATCTCCACCCCAGGCCACCCCAAAGATGCCCTTGAAGTGATGTCCCGGTGCCTGGAGGCCGTGCGGGCCTGGATGGGAAGAAACAGGCTCCGACTCAACCCTTCCAAGACCGAGTGGCTGTGGCTTCCGGCGTCCCGATATAGCCAGCTGGTGCCATCGCTGGTTATTGGGGGCGGATCATTGACCCCCACGGAAAGGGCCCGCAACTTGGGCATCCTCCTGGATACACAGCTGTCTTTAGAAGAGCATATGACGGCCGTGGCCAGGGGGGCTTTTTATCAGGTCCGCCTGATACGCCAGTTGCGTCCCTTTCTAGATTGGGACTCCCTACGCATGGTCACTCAGGCACTTGTCACTTCCCGCCTGGACTACTGCAATGCTCTCTACATGGGGTTCCCCTGCTCCAGTTGGTCCAGAATGCGGCCGCACGGGGGATTATGGGAGCGACGGGGCGCTCCCATGTGACACCTCTCCTGCGCGAGCTGCACTGGCTTCCTGTGGTCTTCCAGGTGCGCTTCAAGGTGTTGGTGACCATCTTTAAAGCGCTCCATGGCTTTGGGCCGGGGTATCTATGAGACCGCCTTCTGCCGCCAATAGCCTCCCACTGGCCCGTTCGCTCGCACAGAGAGGGCCTCCTCAGGGTGCCTTCGACCAATGTCGGCTGGCGACCCCCAGGGGGAGAGCCTTCTCTGTGGCGGTACCCGCCCTCTGGAACGACCTACCCCCAGAGATATGCACGATACCAGACCTCCAGACTTTTCGTCGGGCCCTGAAAACACATCTATTTCATCTAGCCGGGCTGGCTTGATCCCATCCTTGCGGTTTTAATTTGTAATTGGTTTTAACTGGGTTGTTTTAAATTGATGGCCAAAATTATTTAATGTCTTTTAAACTGCTTTTAAATTTTATATGTTGTGTTTTACCGTGGCTGTTCACCGCCCTGAGTCCTGTTGGAGAAGGGTGGTATACAAATTAATTAATTAATTAATTAATTAATTTAAATAAATAAATAAATAAATAAATTGCTGCTGTTCTTCAATTGGATCAGCTCTAAATTGTGATTTTTCAAACTGCAGCAACTGGGTTTGCTTAATAAACTCAAGTCCAGCCTAAACAAAGTCATTGCCAGGATGGGCAATTATACAGTTTGAATGAATAAACACGAAGCTATGGAAGTCTAGTCATTCTTTTGCATCTTTGTTTCCAAATGAAAGAGTCTTTTAGTCCTACTATTCCAAAACTCTCTGTGCGGCTATTTCATCTTTTCCCTCAATAGATTTGTTTTAGTTTATTTTATGGAGATAAAATGTCACAAGCAAGAAGGTAAGAAAAGGTGGGACACTTCTAAACTGAAGGTTATGCTTTGAATCCATGTTCCTCTCCACCACTCTTTCCAGCTGCCCAAAGTTTCCATCCATGAAGGAATTGCAACTGCAAGCCGACTCCAGTATCTGCAAACACTTCTAGTAGGATGTCTATGGAGATTCTCAGTCATCCAAGTCATGGTTCTCTCAAAAGTGCTTTTTCAAGAGACAACTGGACTTTCTGGTTTTCCTTTGAAGACGTTTCACTTCTCATCCAATAAGTTTCTTCAGCTCTTCTTCAGAACTGAAGAAGCTTCTTGGATGAGAAGCGAAACATCTTCAAAGGAAAACCAGAAAGTCCAGTTGTCTCTTGAAAAAGCATCTTTGGGTCTTCTAGTAGGTGTTTGCAGGCAATAAACCAATGAAAGGGAGCACTGACTTTCCTTGCCGTATGAATGATCCAGTACAGAGGCACACTGTGATCAAATTCAAGCATTGGATCTTCATAAGATCCACTGAAACCATCCTGGGCATGGATCTGAGAGCACTGTTGCTATGTGTGCCCTAAGAAACAAAACCATTGAGTTTACAGCCAGCACTCTCGCTACACTCACAGATCAGTCCCACAATTTAAAGACTTGAGCATACACACAGCAAATGAAGGCTACAAACCCAGTCTTGTTTTTAACATCCCCCCCACCCCCCCCACCACTTCCCATACAATCAGCCAGCCAATGAAAATAAATTTCCCTGATGCTGTTTCAAAGTCTACTTACTGAATGGTTTGGAACAATGCCATATTTATTCAATCAGCTCTCATTAGGTTCATTAAAAGAACGTGATAATATCAGAAGGTAGAAAGCCTCGGCGGAGAGTATGATAGTAAAAGGGGAGATGGTGAGTTTAATCACACCTGACAGCTCTATACCAGCTTTTATGCAAGTGGCCTTTAAGCACTCAGCAAAGATTAGTTCATTCATCTCCTTTGCAATGGGAGGATAATAAACTCATTCAGACTCTGCAAACACTGTAACTTTGCAATCCAGCAAAGACCCCTTCAAATTATTGATACGCTCTTTATCAGCAGATTCTACAAATACTTCATTTTCTGCATTGCTCTCCACTGGCATAATTACTAACTTTGATTTCATCTGGCATCCAAATATAAGCAATGGCTGCTTTAATTATCCTGAATCCCATCCCAAGTCCGCTTACTTGCAACAACTGAAGATACAGTATGTAATAAAATTAAAAACAGAGCCTGCGATCCATCCGAATTTGACTGCTAAAAACTTTGCTCAAATTTAGCCACGTTGCTGATGAAATCATCTTGCCCATAACCATGAGAATTAGAAACTTTAAAAAGGGAAAGCACAAAATCTTTTTTGAAATCAGCTTGTCTGTCAAATGCAGAGGTGGGCTGTTGCTGGTTTGGACCAGTTCGCCCGTACCGGTAGTTCCAACCAGTCACCCCGGTGCTATCCTACCCTATATATCTCACCCTCTGGCTCGCTCGCCCCACCCATGCAGCCCAGCTGATTTCCACGCCTCTCCTGCTCTACTCACTGCGGCTGTGTATTGGAAGCCGCACGTATGAAATCGCCACGTGTTTGAAGCAGCATGCAAGGCGCACACACTCACATTTTTGGCAAATCGGTTAAATTATGTGAAGCCCACCTCTGGTCAAATTGTTCCATACAATGTACACTCCAGAATCTTGCTTTGGACAAAATTAATTTTTGAATAGGAATATACTATCATCCCAAAGATGCTTTTTCAAGAGGCAACTGGACTTTCTGGTTTTTCTTTAAAGACGTTTTGCTTCTCATCCAAGAAGCTTCTTCAACTGCAAATCAACTCTTCTTGGGTGAGAAGTGAAATGTCTTCAAAGAAAAAACAGAAAGTCCAGTTGCCTCTTGAAAAAGCACCTTTGGGACAACCATGTCCTAGATGACTGAGAATCTCCATAGACATTTAGGAATATATGATGAGCAGATAATGTGGAAGAATTATATAATTTCAAAACATCTGATCTAGCCTAACGAATTTCACCACAGTATGTTATTTAGGGCTTAGGGGGTTGTCTAAATCTTGCAAAGTAATCCAGATCTGTAAATAAAATGCAAATTGAGGGTGAATTGCTTAATTAGTATTTAATTGACTAAACAAGTTAATATTTCAATCTTCCTCAGCCTAGCATCTTTCAGATATGTGGACATTACTTCTCGAAATTCACAGATATTTTGGTAATTCCTCAGAATCCAGAGATGTGAAGTCCATTCATCTGGAGGTAACAAAATTGCAGAGGACTGGATTACCTGTTTAAAGATGATTAAATTAGGACTACTGGATCTGGATTGCAAAAATCTGGACAATCATTCATTGACAGCACAAATTGCAAGAAAAGTATAGTATTCTGAGTGTCATTCAGTGAATACCCAGGTTTTTAAAAATGTACCCTGGATTTGGGGATCTTAATTAAATAAAGCTAGTAAAGAACTGTATGGACAACTCAGAGAAAGAGGAGGAAGGAGTGACACATCCTGTCCTCCTAGAGTCACAAAGTTTATCTGGTGTTCAGAGTTTAAGTTGGTAACAGCCAATGGGTGCTAGATTAATTCTTCCTTCCAGCAAAGGTAATAGAATTTTTGGGAAGCCATTTTTTAGCCACTGGAATACAGTCTCCTTTTTCCTGTTCTCCCAGTGTTAGCCTTCTAATACCTTTATTAGAGCAGGTTGTTTTGCTACTGATCCCCAACCTCCCCGCAAAACACAATCTGATATTTCTTGAGTGAGTCAAGGAAATCAACTGCAAGAATTCACACTCTTCACACTGTAGAGATATACCGTAGATATATTTGTGTTGCATATATAAGACAACTTTACATAATGCTCTGACACCACATTTTTCAGCACTCATTCTTTGGAAAGGGTTGCAGCTGACGCTCTGCCTAGTTATTCCTCTTTTAGCACAGTACAAGGAAGAAACTTTGGGAGTCCCTTTTCCAGATTGAGGTACTACTCTTTCCCCCAGCCCCACAGTCTATGCTACGTGTGGCGGAACTGATCCTAACCAATTGTGTTGTTGTACTGTCATACCTCATCAACGAGCATTTCCATTTGCTTTGTTTCTTTTTACATCAGTGCAGACTTTAAAACGGAAGGGTATTTTTAAAACCAGACAACCCCGGTCATCTACGCTTTTGATCCAGGAAGTTAACCACCTGCAAGTTTTGAAAAGCTTGGATCAAAACCTGAGACCAGAGTCCTTTTAAAACCTTTCTGAAGTTGCTTCAGAACTTCAGCTGGAGATGGAGAGTGGGGGATAGGCCCATTCTAAAATCCCTTTTCACAGGCACCCATAACTCCACTCTACATGAAATCATTTAAGTGCCCATGTTGTTCTCCCAATGGCAGACTACAGCTTCCATCATTCTTAACCCCTGGCCATGTTAGCAGTCTCTTATGAAAGCTGGAACTCAACCATTTGGGAAGAGAGTAGCTCTCCACCCCTGACCAGTATATTCTGATATGGCACACATTAAAAATATTCCAAATAATAATTTCTTTTCTTAATACTTCCCCTCCTCCAATAGCCATTAGGAAAAGACAAGCTCAGACACTGTTGGCCCCAGTTCAACTGGGGGTGGTTCACTCAGTTTTCTGGGATGCATCTGAAAGAGCAGATCAGACTAAGAAATATGTTTAGACATTGGACAACATTCAGTACAGAACAGCATCACTCTCTGAGGATGGGAAATCTGTTTTTGGCTGAAGGAGCTACAGCTCTTAAAGGGACAGCTTTTCCAGTAGAGGACAGGGTGAGAACATGTAAACATGTGCAGGACACAGTATTGTCTGAACCTGACAAGCTTAAGCGTTAACGGAAAATTAAGGAAAAATGAAACAACACAGAAGTAACCATGGAAAGGATGAGAGCAAACAGGTTAGGGGAATCCAAGGAAGGTAAAAGGAGTTAGCAGATGCCCAGTAATCCATGGAAAAGAGGCAAATGGAAAGATATAGAATGCTTTGCTTCAGATAGATTGAGACCCTTTAGAAAGAACACTCAGGGACATTAGCCTAGCTCAGGGGTGGGCAAATGGGGCTCTTTTACAACCTGTGGACTTCAACTCCCAGAATTCCTGAGACAGCCAAGCTGTCTCAGGAATTCTGGGAGTTGAAGTCCACAGGTTGTAAAAGAGCCCCATTTGCCCACCCCTGGCCTAGGTCTACCAATACGTAGCCATAGCCAGAATTCACACAGGAAGAGGAAAGACAGCGGAGACGGCAAGGCTTGAGATACCTCACAACAGGCATTAGTGGGTACATTGGATATGGCACCACTGGCAGTTCCATTAAAAGGGGAGCTTGGCACATGGGCCAGAAAGGCCCAGCTCCTGTTTTGCTTGTAAGGCTAGAAAGGGGAGCTCATTTCCATTTTGCCTCCCCCAAGAAGAAGAAAAAAAAACTTTCAAATCTTAGCAGCAAGATCCAACCACCCAATACGCCTAGGAGGGCCCTCAATTTTGTTTTATACCCTATAAAACATCAAGACAATAGATTGGAGAAGAGAATGGAAACATTGAAGCAGAAGAGGGAGAGAGGTAAGATGACTGTGGTCTATATTGCACTTTTGTCTTATATATACACATGCACTTTTATAAAAAAAGAAAAGAAAAAAAAATAAGAACCAAAAGGATGGAGGAAGAAGAAGATGGAAAACAGGTCTGCCAAGCAGCTGGCTTCCTGTATTCCTCAACTCCATCCTGTCATTTCCCAGAATGCTTTGCCAGCAACCATTTGGGAACAGAGAGTCCTGATCTTGCAGAGCGTACTCCATGATTGATGAGGTCCCGCTGGCCCAGGTGCGCTGGAGCTAGGGAGCTAAGAGTCAAATCTGTCAGTCAAGAACGTTTCCGTTGCTCCGTTGGTTTATAAATATGTTGCTCCTCTTCCTTGCCTTTGCTTCTTTCCAGCAAATCCTGAGAATGGTGGTGGGGAATTCTGCTCTGCCGCATTTTGCACCACTGAGCCTGCCACGGCAAAAAGTTTCTGTCCTCGTGTTTGTCCCATGTGACAATGGTGCATTTTCACAGGCTGAAGTCATAAAGAGTTTTCCCTGCAGAGAGGAGGGGTTCATACCCCCCTCACCCCATGCCCTCCTTGGGGTGATGCTTCCTTGATCCCAAGAATGTGCTGCCGGCTGCCCCTGCTACCTCAGCCGTCCATCAGGCTTGATAGTCCCCAGTTCTGATTTGGGGTCCGGGGACAGTGAACTCCAAGAGGTTTTGTTACAAAGCTCCAAGGGCGAGCAGCTAGAAGGGTTCGCCATACAGAGTCCAGCTACCGACCAGAAACTGCTGATGCTGCTGTCTGTCCAGTTCTCTAGAGCATGGCCAAAGAGCTGCGTGTGCTGCTGGGAAGCTCGCCCCATTTCATCTAAATGGGGAAGGTTCAGGATCCCAGCCAGGCCCTGGAAATTTTGCTCCATGTACTCATTCCGGGGAGGACCAGCATGGAGCCACTTGCCATCATCTGAGAACACAGAAAGAGAGGAGATAAGCAAGACAAAGGGCTCCTATAAATCTGCCCATATTTTAGGTACATATGTGTTTATTTACATATATTTTTATTTATATGCCACCCCCAAATAGTGTACTGCAATCATACAGGTAGTCCTCGATTTACAACTACAGTTGACTCCAAAATTTTCTGTTCCTAAGCGAGGCAGCTGTTAAGTGAAATTTGCCCCAATTTACCTTTCCTGCTACAGTTATTAAATGAATCGCTGCAATAGTTAAGTTAGTAAAACAATTGGTAAGTGAATTTGGCTTCCCCGTTAACTTTGCTTGTCAGAAGGTTGCAAAAACTGATCACCTGACACTGGGACACTGCAATAGTCATAAATACGAACCAAGCATCCAAATTTTGATCATGTGACCATGGGGATGCTGCAGTGGTCATTAAGTAGGAAAAATGGTCATAAATCTTTTTTTTTCCCCCGGTACCTTCAAATGGTCACTGAATGAATGGCTGCAAGTCAAGGACCATCGGTAGTAGGCTAGAAGCAAGGTAATAACCTGGAGTAACTTCAGGCTGTTCTGCAAATGGTTCAACCTCAGAACAATTGAGAAGATTCCATGATGGAACATTTTGTACAATTCTACTAGAATCAATTCGAGTGATGAGTCTTGAATCCCTCTCGTGACATGCCCTCATTACTGGTGGCCTTTGGGCAAAATAATTGGCTGCCAGAGGATAGAACTGAAGTTGGGGGGTGGGGGGAAAAGCCTTCCTTCCCTTCCATCTTTAACACCATTATTTTATCACAGTCATTGTGGAAGGGGAAGCATACCATCAACCATACTGAGTAGGCCAAACAAGAAATTAACTCCACAAGAAAGTTAAAACTCACTTTTATCAATATTGGCTACAATAACCAAATCTTGCAAGTCGGACTCTGCTTGATTCCTCCCCCCCTCCCCCCACCTTGTACTCATATGAATTAGGGGCACATCTGCCCAAGTCACTTGCACATACCTTCTTGCTTTGAACCTAAACCAGGTGCCCCTCCTCCCTGTTACTTTGATAATGTAATAGACCTGGCCTATAATAGATCATTAGGCTTTTCTCTCTCAAGATCATCTTCTTTACTTTCTACCCATATCTACTTCACCCAACATTCTGAATTTAAACTTGCACCGCTTTTTTGAGACTAAGGATATTTTCCCCCCTATCACAGATGAGATATCCAGGATCTGGACACCTGCATTAGGAAACCAGGCATGTAAAATAGCATCCTGCTAATGCAAATGGCTCAGTGAACTGAGATGCCTCCTCTCTCCAATTGCCATTACCAAGCGTTTTGTAACAGTTTCAAAACCGTATATAAATTCCAGGAGATTTATAATAGTAAAGTTGAAAATACAGGAATCAACCATTTCAATGAAAAACCTGACAATAAATATGAATGAGAAAAACTTGGTATCCCATCTATAATGAGTCAACTAAAACCATAAAAGTCACCCAGCCAATAACCCCAATTAAATGATGCAGTCTTCATTGCCTGAGAAATATTAGTTGGAAGGGAGCAAGTATAGCTCCAGAAGTAGGGTATCCAAATCCTGGGGGCCAATAAGAAGGAGTCTGCAGAAATAGGACCATAAGCCTTCCCTCCACATGTGTACATGTGAATTGGGCACGTTCTACTTGCATAAAATAGTTCCTGAAATATTTTGAAATCAAATTATGTAGGGCTTTAAAGATTAATTTTATAATTATAGTTTCTCAGCCTTTTTGAAATGCAGGAGATTGGCAACACAAACATTTGCATTTTGTCTTGCCTAGTGATCTGGAATTAAATGTTCCTCTAAATCAAGCTCTGTACACAGGGATGAAATCCAGCAGGTTCTGGAGAACCGGTAGTGGAAATTTTGAGTAGTTCGGAGAACCGGCAAATACCACCTCTGACTGGCCCCAGAGTAGGGTGGGAATGGAAATTTTGCAATATCCTTCCCCTGCCATGCCCACCAAGCCACACCACACCCACCAGGCCACGCCCACAGAACCGGTAGTTTAAAAAATTGAATTTCACCATTGCCTGTACATTTTCCAAGGTATGATGTGCACCCTAATATGAGAAGTGGAGAGAGATCATGGCTGCTGTGGCTTCAAAAGCAAATTCTAGAGAATAGTATTTGGGCCATTAAACTTCTGGGATTGCTGTACATAATCAGAGTTCCAAATATCCATGCATAGGACTGCATTGTTGCTGTTTTGACCGGGGTGATATTTACATAATATCCTCTTCCTCCTGAAAGAGGATTTTAATGCAAAACTCTGACAACACCACAGGACATTTGCTGACAAAAAAGCTGATGGAAATTACAGTTATGTTTCAAGGAATCACAAAAGGCTTAATCATAAATGTAATATGTATATACATCGAGGGCCCTTAAGAACACATCATACATGCATGTATGTACATACACTCTCTCTCTCTCACACACACACACACACATGCACAGCTCCATACTTCTTCATTACTACCAATAAACTGCTAATATGTTGAATTAGTACCAATAATGGATATTGAATATGGGCTAATAAATTCTGCATTAATCCAGAGAGGGACGGGTGCTCTTAGTCAGGAAGCAGATGTAATCAGGAAACTGATTTCAGCCTGCCTTGGATGTTGAGGAATCAAGTAGCTAATCTGGAGGTTCTTCTGGATTCAACTTTTTATTTTACTTATTTATTAAATTTATTTGCCACCCATATCATTTCAAAGCGACTTTGGATGGCTTCCATGTGGAAATTCAGAAGACAGCTGCAGCTAGCAATGCTTCTGCTCAACTTGGGTGCTCATATATGACCACTTCTAATGACATCAGAGAAGGCCATACTGATATACATCTTAATTATATCAAGATTGGATTATTGTAACACATTCTACTTGGGGTTTTCTTCTAAATAAGCTTTGTGAACAGATCATTGGTGTAGAATTCTTATACACATCAATGTCTTGCTGATGGCCCATTAGAACTGCAGGCCTAGAGCAGGATTGCCTTTGGAAATGCCTTGTCCCATAATAGGTTATCCATAAGTGTCCTCTGATGGGGAAGCCCTTCTCTGTGTCCAGTAATGGAAGTGTGATTAGTGGAACAAGAAGGGCCTTCTGACTGACCTCACATTAACTATGGAACTGTGTCTCACAGAATTGGTATCTTCTTGGGTCATTGTCTGTTCAAGGCCTTCTGAATAGAATAGAATAGAATAGAATAGAATAGAATAGAATAGAGCAGAGCAGAGCAGAGCAGAGCAGAGCAGAGCAGAACATAATTCTTTATTGGCCAAGTGTGGACACACAAGGAATTTGTCTTGGTGCATACTCTCTTGGTGTACATAAAAGAAAAGATACATTCGTCAAGAATCATAAGGTACAACACTTAATGATAGTCATAGGAAAACAGTCAATATAAATCTTAAGGATACCAGCAACAAGGTTACAGTCATACAGTCATAAGTGGGAGGAGATGGGTGATAGGAACGATGAAAAGATTAATAGTAATGCAGACTTAATAAATAATTTGACAGTGCTGAGGGAATTATTTGTTTAGCAGAGTGATGGCGTTCGGGAAAGAACTGTTCTTGTGTCTAGTTATTTTGGAAGATGCTTGTTCCCCAGGCAGAGTACATATCCCTTGATACATTTAACTATTGTACCTGCCTTTTTTGTAACTTCTGCTTGCCCACCTTTGGTTTTTCTTTTCAATTATTCATAAGCCTTAATCGTTGTTTATTTTTTATTTATTAAATTTGTTTGCTGCCCATCTTGTGACAAGGTGACTGTTTTTGGCTGTTCTGAAATAAGAAAAGTGGGATCTCTCCC
Source organism: Pantherophis guttatus (assembly GCF_059756535.1). NCBI lineage: Eukaryota > Metazoa > Chordata > Lepidosauria > Squamata > Colubridae > Pantherophis > Pantherophis guttatus. Next base: position 160,821,241 of record NC_142064.1, read on the forward strand.
TCTAGTACATACATGGACGTAGAGAAGCACACACATAGATAGTAGAGATCCCTTTTGTTATCTGAATCTTTCTCCTGAGTTCGCACTCCTTATTTGTTTCCAGGCATTCTCACTTTAAGCCAGTGGTGAAATGCTCCCAGTTCGGACTGGATCGCCCGATCCGGTAGCGATGGCGGGTGGTGGTTTGGAGAACTAGTAGCAAAAATCCCTCCCCCCCCCCATGCCCAGCTGAGCTGTGCGATCATCAGAGGCTTTTTTTTTATTTTTAAAAGCATTTTTTCGAAATGCTTTTAAAGCATTAAGCCGAAAAAATGCTTTTAAAAGTAAAGTAAAAAAAAAAAGCCTCTGATGATCGCGTGGCTCAGATGGGATCATCAGAGCCTTTTAAAAGCATTTTTTCTACAACCTCTTCGGCGAAGAGGTTGTAGAAAAAATGTTTTTAAAAGAAAAAAAAGCCTCTCACGATCAGGCAACTCAGCTGGGATCATCAGAGGCTTTTTTTTCTTTTAAAAGCAAAAAAAAAAAAAAAAAAGCTTTTAAAAGGAAACAAAAGCCTCTGACAGTCAGGCAACTCAGCTGGGATCATCAGAGCCTTTTAAAAGCATTTTTTCTACAACCTCTTCAGCCAAAGAGGTTGTAGAAAAAATGCTTTTGAAAGTGAAAGTAAAAAAAAAAAAGTTAGCCACAACCACCCAGTCACATTACCACCACCCCACCAAGCCACGCCCACAGAGCCGGTACTAACAAATTTTACATTTCTCCACTGCTTTAGGCCACTTACCTTTCCGGAGAGGCTGCTTGTGATTGAAGGTCTGGGGAACCACTAGGAACTGGCTCTCACCCAAGGGTTCCCAGAAATGGAAAAGGCGGATGGTCCAGGCACCTGGGCGGAGGGGCCGATTGAGAGGCGGTTTGTACTGTGTGTATTCTGTGTCTGCATCTACTGTGATATCATAGGACGTAGCAATGATATAGGTGGGGTCAATCCAAACTATGGTGGCCGTGAGGTTGGGTCCCCGTGCCCATTTCTGCATAGCCACTGGTTCGTCGAAAGGCCCGATCAGCCCACCAAAATTGCGGAAGATCCTCTCTTTGGGGTCCCACTCAGTACCTACCTGTAAGAGTGGACAGAAAAGAGGCGTTTGCAATGGGGAAGAATACCCATTCACAGCATGGGAAACGTGCTCTTCAATAGGCAAGACAGTTAGAACAGAGGTGGGCAACTATGGCCCTTTTATGACTTGTGGACTTCAATTCCCAGAATTCCTGAACTACCATGGCTGACTCAGGAATTCTGGGAGTTGAAGTCCACAAGTCATAAAAGGGCCATAGTTGCCCACCCCTGAGTTAGAACATTTATAACATTTCATCGAGTAAGCACTTGGGAAAAATACAGGTAGTCTTTGACTTACGACCACAATTTCTGTTGCTAAGTGAGACAACTTGTTAGTTTTGTCCATTTTACGACCTTTCTTGCCACAGTTATTAAGTGAGTCACTGCAGTTAATCTAACAATTGTTAAGTGAATTTGTCTTCACTTAACAATTGACTTCACTTGTTAGAAAGTTCCAAAAGGTTATTATAATGACAACGCAGGGACACTGCAACTGTCATAACTATAAGTCAGTTGCCAAGTGTCTGAATTTTGATCATATAACCGTGGAAATGCTGCAACAGTTGTTTAAATATGAAAAATGTTCATAAGTCACTTTTTTTTAGTGCTGTTGTAATTTTGAATGGCAACTAAACAAACAGTTGTAAGTTGAAGACTACTTGTATTCCTACACAAAGGTAGACTGCATTGCCATATGCATTTCTATTCCAAATTCTGTTAGAAAAAAATCCTTTCTTCTGCCAGCATGTCCCCGCAGAAAAAGATTTAGAATCTGCCTTGCCAAAGACTTTCTTCATTCAGCAATCCACAAGAGGGCTCACATTTCTCCGGAAATACTCCACATGGGAAGCACTAATAAGGACATTCAATCTGACATTCAAAGGACATTTCTGTGGTCATGTGGCCAGCATGACTATATGCTGAGGCATATGGAATGGTGTTACCTTCCTACTGAAGTATTTATCTACTCCCATGCTTTCAAACTGCTAGCTGGGCAGGAGCTGGGGCAAGAAACAGGAGCTCGGCTCATTGTGTAGTACTTGGGCCTTCAACCCAGGCTGTCAGCTTTCCAGCAGACAAGCTCGGTGACTTTAACCGCTACACTACTGCACCCCTTCACACATCATACCGCCCTATTAATTATATTACAACAGCTCACAGCCACATAAAACAGAATCCCCACCCCCACCCCCACCCCCACCCCCACCCCCCAAAAAGTGAAGTTTTGCAGTTGCAGAGAAGGCTATTTCAGTCTTCCTACAGTCTTGCTTTGGGGCTTTTCTTCACAGATCACATTCTCAACCACATAATTCTTTTCTTGCCCAAGTATTCCTGAATGACCTTATTTTGAATGGAGGAGGTCATCTTTTCTTTTGCCTCATACTTTTCATAAGCTGCATATAGCTCAGGGAGTAAAGACTAATCTCTGTCTCCACTTGCTGGTCTACTGGATGTCACAGTCAGGAATAGACAGAATTGTTCGAGGAAGCTGCGAAATACTCAAGAAAGGACTCCTCATACAACAGAAATGCAGATCAAGTGAAATTATTACATATTGTTGAGACAGTGCTTGCTCAGCAATATGAAGTCCATGCAGAGTCACCGACTACCATGATTTCCTTCAAGAAGCTGAATTAATTATTGCATCTTCTGGATGTCAGCTGCATATTGATAAAATGTGGGGGGTGGGGGAAGGAGGATACATTGATTGAAGCACAGAGAGCATTTTGATTAATTTAAAGCCAGGAGAGAACAAGAGAATAGCTAAACAGGAATCCCACCTCAAGATTCTGCAAACGGTTGGCTGATTTGCCACTAGCCGCTAATTTGAGAGTCCCACGGGGCATCATCCATATTTCTAGAAACTCCACCTGTTGAGTTGCAGAGTTCTGAACTTCTTGAGTCACCAAATAGCCCTGGAAATGGTCGTCATAAAAATACAAGTGGACACTGGATGGAAACCCCTGTGGTTCAAACCTGGAAAAATATGATAACAATTACAATAATATTAATCATAGTAGTAATAGTAGCAATAGTAATAACAGCCCTGAATAGCACTTCCAAATGGTCAGAACATTTCATATGCATAATTAGGAACAGCTTATAAAAGTTCATTATTGCTATCCTTCATACTGCAGATGGGAAAGCTGAGACAGGCAGAGAAATTGCTTGCTTTGGCCCACCTGAACAGTAGAGATCCAACCAACCAACTTCCAGATTTGAAACTCACAACAATATCTTATATGTTCTGAGTCCCAATCAGTTCAATGGGTTTATTCTCCACTGAGGTTTTAGTCTTTTAGCCAGTCTAAAAGATCAGTTCTCCAAACCGACATGATAGTTCTTAACATCAAAGACACATTCAGACACATCTACATCTATGAGCCATCTATAGACTATTTCAAATTCAAGGAGACCTATCAGAATAACACGGTTTTATTTATTTGATCTTGTCTTTTTCCATTAGCTGAAGGTGGTATCCATAATGGTTCCTTCCTCTTCCAAGGTTATTCCCCACAACAATTCACCTCCTAAGTAAGATGCATAGTGAATAACTCAACCAAAATCAGTGAGTTTCCACAGCTAAAGGTATATTTGAATTTGAGTTGTCCTGATCCTAGTTCAAAATTCTGACTATTATTTACTTTAAGCATCTAATGCCACTGAAAAATTGAAGTTATTTTATGTCAGTAAATCCACCATCCCATCTTAATAGAATAGAATAGAATAGAATAGAATAGAATAGAATAGAATAGAATAGAATAGAATAGAATTTTTTATTGGCCAAGTGTGATTGGACACACAAGGAATTTGTCTTGATGCATATGCTCTCAGTGTACATAAAAGAAAAGATATGTTCATCAAGAATCATAAGGTACAACACTTAATGATAGTCATAGGGTACAAATAAGCAAGCAGGAAACAATATCAATATAATAGATATCCCAAATGACAGCAATCTCTACATGCAGAGACCAGAAGCAGAACTTGGATTGCCAGTTTGTAAAACCTACATCCCGGGAGATTTGGTCTTTCTCCAAGGGTAAATAAAGCACCCTGTCCCTCTGTCAAGAAGAGTGATCTGAAGGATCAGGTAGTGAACTCTCAAGCAGGATAGGACATGTCTTTTCCCCTCAAGCCAAATGATCGATGGCCCAGAAATCCAGACCAAGCTTTCCCACCTCAAAGCAACCCCAGGCCCTGTCACACGCTTGCACTACCTGCATGGCCTGTCTTTTTTCTGGGTTGGCGCAGAGGTCATTTTCTGTAGCCCCAGCCTGGAGAAGGATGTGTACACAGTCAGGGTGACGTCGCTGAACCCACTCAGCCCATCCACACGGTCATAGACACTCTCCCAATAGGCCTTGAGGGCTGGCGTGTTAGGTGGGTAGTTACCATAGAGATGAGTGTCCAAGATTTCCAGCACCTCCTGGTTGATGGTGGACTCAAACTTCCTGGCAAAAAATGTAGGTCTGGAGAGTTGCTGAAAAGAAAAATACATTTGGAAAATGGGACAGAGAGAGAAGCAGAGGGAAGAGTTTCATAACATGATTCAATGATAAATCTGTAGAACTAAAACATAAATTTAACCAAAAAGCAGTGTGCACTTGGAATCTAACATTTTCCAATATAATAATTATATCTCTTGCAAAATCCTGGAAATTAGCTATCGCTCCCAAACATACTGGCATATGAAAATGAATAAGCACCACTTTGAAAATTAGCTTATTTTTGCCAATAGATCTTTGTTAATAATAAACATAGTTATTAATTATAAACTATTTGGTATATAAAACTTCAGGATAAGAAAAAGTATACATGGATGAAATCCATATTATGATCATTAGTTTGTTCTTTAGTCTTAACTTAGAATCGTAGGAAATTGTCTTTTTCGAGTTTGCCCTTTGAGTTTTTTGTTTTCTTTTTAATTAATTAATTAATTAATCTTTATTATTTTTAATTTTAATTCAGATGATGGACATATGTGTATCTCATGCATATTTAAATTCAGTTATTGATCACTGGCCCACTTGGTTCCAAGCTTCCACTGCTCTTTCGGTAAAGTAATATGTTCTAAAATTACTTTTGAATTTCCCTCTTGCCAGTTTGAGGTAATGCCCTCGTATTCTTGATACTTATTGCATTTTATTTGCTTTTAAGGAGGAGAGAGGGAAAAAGACCACCAGCAGAGGAATGAAAACAATCTCTTGATTTCATCCCAGTGCAAAAGAGTTCATTGCTGAATGCTAGATATGTAAAAATGAAATAAAAGGCTAAAAGGCAACATCTTATTCCATGTTACAGTTGGGGTGGACTTGAGGAGCTACTGCTGCTCAGCAAAGAGGAGGTGGATGGACCCAACCTGGCTGACCTTGCCTGAGGTTCGAAATAAAGTAGAGTTGAAGCTGGCTGGTATTTTGATGATGGGAGAATATCGAGGTATTCCGGGGTTTGAGCTAAATTGGAAAGTCAGAAAAACACATCCTGAAAGAAGCAACGGCAAACAATTTCAATACTGCTGCCATGAAATCTGTGTGGATGAATTGATAAAAGTCCACAGGAGTTGAGTTTGACTTAAGAGCATATTCGTGTTATTGGTATGCTATTTTGACGTCACTGAGTTACTATGGTTTGTGCAAATGAAACGAAGAAGGACGAATAACTTCCTGAGAGCAGAAATAAAGTTACATTATACCAAAAATGGAAAAGTATGGTGTACCTGCAGTCTCAAGAAGTCCTGTGGTTTGAAGTCATTTGGGGAACATCCGCACCAATCAACTATGTGCTTATATTGGCACTTGCAGCCCAGCTTGCGGTTCCAGTTTGTCACCCGGAGGTTATTGTCTACCAAGGTGTCACAGGCATGGCTGTTCTCCAAGACAGTGTGGAAAAAGGACTGTAGGAGGAGAGGAGAAGCATTGTGAGAAATACGGCTCCACCCAGGAAGAAATTACCACGGCCCACATGCCTACAAGACAGTCATTATAAACTTGGAATTTTATTTAAAGGGCAGGTCCAAGAGGACTTCGCATTCTGAAAAACACTTCCTCACTCTGGAAGAAAAGCCACATGCTGCAGAAGGAACCTCAAATGGAGGGGATCGAATTATTACTATTATTATCTCTTTTATTCACTAAACATGAAACTCAGTCAACTGAACATTCAAAAATGCATCACAAATACCATTGACTGGTGCTAATAGTTGATACGGGTTGGTGCCAGCGTCCTAGGTATCAAAATAATAATAATAATAATAATAATAATAATAATAATAATAATAATAATAATAATAATTTTGTTGAAACAAATGAGTCAGCTAGCGAGCCAGCCAGCTGCTGCTTAGCCTAATCTCTCAATCAGTTAGCAGATGTTTGCCTTGACTTTTTACTGTATTCACTTTGCCAAGAGGTTGAAAGCTGTCAAGAGAGTGGCCAAAATAACAGGACGATGATATTATCAGCAATCTCCTCAAAGAAGGATCTACCTGGATCTCATGCCTCACCTTCTGCAGTTATAAAGTCTGGTGTAGGAATCCACGGATAGTTTCTTCACTCATTAGAAAAGTTAAATTAGAAGCATGTGCGAGCATATAAAAGCCCAACTTATTTTCTCAACTGTACGTATGAAAGTCAATATCTTTTTTTAAAAAATCTGCTTTCCATCCTCCAAACACCTCTTAGGGATTTTTATTATTATTAACTCCCTCACGGTATCGACATGGGAGCAGTCCCAACATGGACATCGTTTTCCCCCCACAGCATTCAGTACTGCACCTGTGCAAAGCAGGTGCAAAAAAATATCAAATTGCTGTAGTTAGAAAGATCCTCGTTCAGCAGCATTTGTTATATTTTAGCACATCTGGATCAGAAGCAGATCTGTTTAATCCTTCATCAATGCCAAATTACATCTGTCAGAGCCCAAAATTACTTGGGGCTGTGCAACGTTTGGTTCTGCTTTTCATACCAAACTGTTCCGTTTCTTGTAGCTAAGCAATAAATTCTTTCTTATAAAGGATTATTACTTAAATAGTATCAGAGTTTGCAAAATATGAGAGGCTAGGTCCCAGCCCAAAGAGAGGTACAATAAAGAATCATTATGAAAGCAAATAGAGGCAGCAGGAGTATATGCATTTATCTCAGTTAAGCATAGTTAAGACTTGAGAAGCAGGGAAGGAATGCTATTAGAAACCTGATTTATTTCCTTACTTTCATTAGTTGGGATAATAACACTTACATGGCAGCCTAGTACTCAGACTGTTATTGGTTGTATTAGAAACAAAGTTTCCATCCTATACAAAAATACTAACCCATTCTTCAGAGTTACTCTGAAGGCCCTACAACTGATGGACCTACCTCTGCTGGGAGAAGTGTGTATGTGTAGAATTGTTGCAACTGGGAGACCAATTGATCGCTGGTGTACACCACATATTCCACAAAACTGCGCGTTAGGGCAAACCAGTCTGAGCCACCATCCACCACGATACCCTCTGGGATCTGCCGTTCACCCAGTCGCCACATATGTGTGTCGCATTCATGGAAAAGTCTGTCTAGGCCCTGCTTCTTGATGAACCTATGTGGAGATGAATGCCTCAGATTCACTAGGAAGCAACATGGAATTTTAGGGATTACGTTTTGAACAAGGAGAGTTCTAGAACACTGCACTTTGATTCTATAGCCTGAGAGTTCCAGGAAATTGGCATAATCATTTTGGTTCACAGCCTTTCAATCTTTCAGCTTAAATTTTGGAAACTGGATTGTTTGCGAAGAATTCAGCTTGGTCTGATTAACCTTTGGAGGCTTCAAAAGCTGCCAGCACTACAAGTTATAAGAGTTTCTTTTGACAGCATTTAAAGAGCAAATGAAGCCAGTTGTGGAAGATGCTAAAAGATTTTTTTTAAAAAAAAAAATAATTACTGGGAGAAGAAATTACACAGTGAACCTATGATTTTTGGCCCAACAACAACAGACTCCTATAAATCAGAGCCTTTAATCAAAAATAGCTCCAAAGCTTTCCACATTTTTGAATGTTTTTCTTTTTTACAATTATGAAAGTTGGAGCTCTTTTTGAAGACACGGTTTGATAAAAAAACAAAAAGACAGCAAAGAAAAATGCTATTATTTGTAGATAGAATTCAGATATAGGTTTCAATTATATTCAGTTTCAGATGAAAAAAAGACTATAATCTATTCAATTTCCATGAACTTCAAAGAGCAATAGACAATTAAAAGATAATATAATGAATATTACCGTGTTTCCCTGTAAATAAGACCCTGTCTTATGTTTTTGAACCCTGAAATAAGCACTTGGCCTTATTGCCATGTGCTCAAAAGCCCAATTGGGGTTATTATCAGGGGATGTCTTATTTTGTGGGGAAACAGAGTAGAAAGTCTATCTGGCTCTGAAGAGATAAAACAGAAGTTGTCAGATGGTCTAGGCAGGGTATTTACAACTGGGCAGCACAGCCAAGAATGCCCTCTGTCCCAACAGCAATTTATCTGAGATTGTGGGCTTTTTTGTCATTTTTAATCTGTTCCCCAATGCCAAAGCTCTCCAAATTACCTAGCATTATCTCGTCCATGAGACTTCAAAAAATTCTTGTCCCGATATTTTGTTAGGAATGTCACCAGTTCCTCATTGGTCCTGCAGGGGGCAGCAAATCAAAAGGAAGAATTAGAAAAAGCAGAAAACTGACAGGAGATTTGTAAGCTTTCTGAGAAAGGAAACCTGATGTACCTCCAAATATTTTAGATTACAAAACCCGCCATCCTTCGCCAATACTTTGGCCAGATGGGACATGTGATAGTCCAACACATCTTCAAACTTTAATCATGATCAGGAGACAGGAAGAATGGAATTCCAATCCATACACATTTTTGAAGCACTGAAGAAGACCAGATATAAAACTGTACCCATATTATTGGAAATTATATTTTGTCAGGATTGTCATTGTACCAAGAATCTTGTTTATACAATTGCACACAGATAAGAAATCATTCAATTAAGGAAATCATTACTAATGTTTTCAACAATAGAAGAGGAAATGCAGCTCCGAACACTTTATCAGGGACTTTATCATGGTTCCTGAATAGACAAATGCTAGAACAAATTTACTTAAAGAGGAAATTGTTTAGACATTAAAAGAGTTCTTTGGAAAAGGAGAATTTGCACCTATCAAATGCATAGTAAACAAGCCTAAACCTTTATGGCAATTCTTTCTAATTTGGGTGTCCTCCAAATGTGTGAAACCTTCCTAGTATGATGGCAGTGCTTCTATCTCCAATTGCTTCTACTGAACAAGAGTTTCTGCAGGACTGTCCTACTCTGAGAAGAATCAGATTAAGGCTGATCTTGAGGACAAGAAAGCAAAAGGAAAAGAGGGATGGGAGAAGAGAAGAAAGAAACAAGGAAGAGCAGGCAGAGAACAGATGCAAACAGCAGAATCATCTATGCAATTTCCAGTTAACCACATCCAATGTGTTTCCCAATTTTCCTTTTAGTAGTCATTTTCCTTGCCTTTGTATCTTCCAAACAGCAGCTATCTAATTATTGATTGGCTTTGGCAAAAAAAACAGGACCAAACCACTCGTGTCTATCGAGATTCTTCATTTTCAAGTCATGATTGTCCCAAAGGTCCTTTTCCAAAAAGGCAACTAGATTTTCTTGATTTTTTTTTCTTTGAAAATGTTTCACTTCTCATCCAAGGTTCTTCAGTTCTAACTCAAGCCACTCAACACCAAAACTTCTGATATGCTATGGCGTCTTGGAACTCTGAAGTTCCCTCTTATTTTCCTACTTTCATTTCTGCATTAAACTGGGGTGGGTGGGAAGAAAGAGAACCCCCTGATCCCTTCCATTCAAACCATCCCAGCTTCTCTCATATGATCTCAATGTTCATAGACCAGCAGCAGAACCCTCTGCTGCCTGCTGGGCCTTTTCCTTTTCAAGACTGACCTGGTGGGATAGTCGGTGGCACTCAAATTGATGAAATAGTCCCAGGCCCAATCTGTCACCTCCAGCAGGTCCTTCATGCTGCGCAGGTACATCTTCAGCAAGCTGGCCCCACCCCAGATTGTGACCATGCGCCAGGGGGTAACCAAGATGTTAGGGTAATGCTGGGCCAGATCCTTCACTTCACGGTGCAGGTACGTAGAACGCTGCAGGAGAGATGGGAACAGGGAGAGGAAACTGAATGCCAGAGTTTAAGATACCATGAGGATCACCCTTTGGCCCCTTCTTTCCCAGGAAGAGTCAGGTGACAGTAGTGGTAGTGCAAACGTGTAAGGAAGCTCCAGCAAGTCCTGAGACTTACCTCCCTGGTATTGTAGTTTGTTTTATTGTTTTAACCATAGCGCTTATTATTCCTCTAGATGTATAATATGTATAAAATCTGGAGTTTTTGCTTCTTATCTTTTTCTTATTCCGATAGTTGTTTTAATTATGTTTATATAAGTTGCCTAGAGTTACCTGAGTGATTGAAGCCACAAATGGATGGATGGGTAGAAATAAATATAGAAATGCTGGCTTTGGCAGAAATTTCACATTTGCAAGATACAGAATAACAGAGTTGGAAGGGACCTTAGAGGTCTTCTAGTCCAACCCCCTGTTCAAGCAGGAAACCCTATACCAGTGATGGCTAACCTTTTTGCCATTGCGTGCCAGGGGGTTGGGGAAGTTCATGTGCACGCATGCCCACACTCATAATTCTATGCACCCCCCCCTGCACATGCGTGTGTGACCCCCCTCCCTGCTGCTCCTGGCATGCGATGGCCTGGTAGGCCCGTTTTTCTTTTGCACCTGGCTCCAGATCCTCTCTATGCATCTAGGGAGGGCGAAAACAGCCTTCCCCACCTCCCCAGGCCCTTTAGAGGCAGGAAACAGCCTGTTTCCCTATTTCTGGTGGGCCCAGAAGGCCTGAAAATCAGCTGGCCGGAGCTGAGCTGGCGTGCCCACTGATATGGCTACGCGTGCCACCTGTGGCACGCGTGCCATAGGTTCACCATCACGGCCCTATACCATTCCAGACAAATGGCTGTCCAGCCTCTTCTTGAAAGCCTCCAGCGATGGAGCACCCACAACTTCTTGAGGCAAATCGTTCCATTGATTAATGGTTCTAACTGTCAGGAAAATTCTCTGTAGTTCTAGGTTGGTTCTTGCCTTTATTAGTTTCCATCCATTGCTTCTTGTCCTGCCTTCAAGTACTTTGGAAAACAGGTTGACCCTCAGATGTTTGGCTTTCACATTAAAAATAAAGTTAGCAATACATTGACAATACCTATATTTTATATATAAAAAAAGAACTCCAAAACAAAATCCCACATCTACTAGAGCAAAATAGAATTTCTGATAATTTACACAAGACTTTATATTTATCCTTTGCTTCAAAGGTGTTCTGCTAACTATGCAAATAGCTACTTCCTGCACTGCCCTCATCTCTGCTTTACCCTTTCAAGTTCTGCAGTCCTTCCACTGTAATTAACCTAATTAATTAGGTTAATTAACCTAATTAACTTGAACAGCATGGTTAATACTGGTACTCTAAACCATCTGAAGCGCAAGACTCCCACTGATTATGCATTAAATCTTAGGATTTGTCTTGCTTTCCCCAAAGGTTTTCTCTGCGTTCAAACCAAACAGTGATTACCAGGAAGCAAATCAGGAAACTGTATTTATCCTTGATATTTTAATGCATGCCTTGTTCTAAACTTGTATATTTAAACTAGTGTTTTATATCAACATGCACCACAAGATGTGTCTTGGAAGTTTTTGCCAAAGTGGTTAACCAGCATTTGAACTGTTGTACTATTACAGAGAGTAGTAGTAAGACAGAAGGCCGAAGCTTCCATTATTTTCTTTTAGAAAAGAGAAACCCATGCATACAATTATCTAGATCACTATTTTTAACCTCTCAGCAATTTTAAAGATGTGTGGACTTCAACTCCCAGAATTCCCCAACCAGCATGATGATTGCTGAGGTTGAGAAACATTGACTTAGATCAATGTCCTAGACAGCTTGGCTGTCTCAGGAATTCTGGGAGTTGAAGTCCACAGGTTGTAAAAGGGCCACATTTACCCACCCCTGACCTAGATGACAGGTAGAGCACCTACATCCAACGTTCAGTTTTCTCTGTCTAGGGATCTTTTTCCTCCTATGAAGGAGGCTACGTGATGTCCTGCAGACCAAACAGATGTACTTCTCTGGTGTTGCTTGTATGAGGAGCCCTCAATTCTATTCTCACCCTCAGAGGCCTACCAACGTTGACTGAACTTACTAGCCAGTTAGTGTTTGTGGATTTCCGTAAGGGCCACAAATTCTTCCACTTCCCTAAATTCTCTGACATTTCCTCTTGACAGTATTTCATAATATTAAAAGGAAGGAGCTCTACGTTTCCACTTGAGACCCAAACTTGTGTGTTCTGAGCAAGACGGATGAAAAACTCTAGGGGATCAATGCAAAAATATATACATGAGAACAGGTTAGGATTTTTTTTTAAAAAAACATCCTTTGGGATGCCTTGAAATAAACATGCCCAGCACCCCAGAGATAAAATTATTTTGTTCACTAAATGAGCATTGACTTTTGCCACAGAATTCTGGGGGTTTCAAGACAACACAGGGAATAAAGTGAAGATGAAGGCAAAATGTAACACTGATCATAAAAGTTGGTTTCATCCATGTGCAGAAGGGCTACCAGTATCTACAATTGAGGAATTTTACTAACTCTCTCAGGGACTCAAAATGAAGACTGTACCTTCTGGTTTTAATCAAATATTGAATAAAAAAAAATAACAAGGAATGATTCAAGTCCCCTCTTCAGGATGCATTCATTATAAAGGAAAGTTTTTCTGTTGGAACCAGGGCAGGGTCCATTCGGTTTTCTCTTTTAAAAGGGGTCTGCAAGGACCTCAGAGGTTCTTGCCAGTGCAATAGGACACCCAGTGAAATAGGCAGTATCAAAATTTTCAGTCTGATTTGGGCTAGTTGCAAGAAGACACTAAGGGACAAAAGTGGACATCAGCTGCCCCTGATTGGTGCCAACCCACCCTGCTTGTGGCAGATAGCTTGGGACTTTGTGTCCCTCTTTCCAGAAGAGAACAGAACCATTAGGTCTGCTTTATCCAAACATTCATTTATTCATAATAAAATCTTGACTGTTCATGTAGGAAGGATGTGGGTAAGCAAATATCCTCTCTTCTTTTGCACTGTACACGGGAAATGAGATCTCCATAGCCAGTACAGCAGAGGATAGAAGCTGAGAGACAGATGCATTGGGTCAGTGGTGAAATTCAATTTTTTTTACTACCGGTTCTGTGGGCGTGGCTTGGTGGGTGTGGTGTGGCTTGGTGGGCGTGGCAGGGGAAGGGTACTGCAAAATCTCCATTCCCACCCCACTCCAGGGGAAGGATACTGCAAAATCTCCATTTCCACCCCACTACTCCCCACTCCGAACTACTCAAAATTTCCACTACCGGTTCTCCAGAACCTGTCAGAACCTGCTGGATTTCACCCCTGCTTTGGGTAGTGTAGTCCAGAGATCTGTGGACCAAGGTTCATTTCATGCCATCACTCCCCTCTTAAAATGCCACATGCCTTACCTTGTCCACGTGTATGTAAAAGAAATGCTGCTGGTGATACACAGCCTTAATGAGGCGCTTCAGCTGGCGGATGGCTCTCCCATGAACCACAAGCATGTAGGCAATTCGAACTGGCTTGTCCACGGAGGCCTGGACCATTTTGCTCTCATCCCATTGGATCACAGGACTAACCTTCCCTGCAGAGATTTTTAAAAAAAGGATCAAATCTAGAATCAGTATGGTCTGAACGGAAAAAAAGAGAGGAGCCACTGAATAAGCTCCTCAGGCTAAGTGACCTTTAGAATTCAAGCCAAGCTTCTCCTGATCCACACACGCAATAAGGAACAACACAACACAAATGGCAACTTCCTAATTTTGATCCAACTTGCAGCTGCTGGAAAGCTTGTGCTGTGCTTGAAACCCCAAGAGAGGTGAGCAAAGGCTATATTCTCAATGCACCATTACTCTTCTCTATCTAGCTGGTAGGAGGAAATCCCCATCACCGCAGGTGGCCAAGCAGCATCTTCCTGAGGGTGACCGGCTCTTGCTCACAAAGTCCAGAAAACATTCCTTCTAATACCTCCCTATTTGGGTTAACAAGGCCCTTTAAAAAAAAATAGATATGGGAAAATAAAAGGTGAAAGGAGGAGCATAGCAAGGCCAGAAGGAAAGAGCTAAATGGAAAGAACGCTCCTGAGACCCTGATTAAATGTTCCAACTGGGGAACTCCAGGAAAGCAAAGAATAATCCTTCAGTTCAGGAACTCAATTTGTCTCTAAGGTAGTACAGGTAAATGTTTTTGCCAAGAATCTGGGATTGAATCTTTGATTTACTGTAAAGTGTATGCTTGTTACAGTCTTCGCCTATGATAACTACTGTCCTGTCTCTGAGGATTACTCTATCCGTGCAAGGCAGTTATTATACCCTGGGCTCTCTGAGCAGCAGAGCCCTTTACACCTTGGATCTCTCCCAATTTTTATATCTGCTGTGACAGCTTTTATGGGCGATTCCCATCTTTATTTTTAGCAGCTCTCTATTTTTATCTCTTTGGCCACAGAATGTTTAACTGCATAAAGTTAAAAAGAGAGGCTTACATTTCCTTTGTTCTTCATAAAGTTTTTTTTTAAAATTATACTTTGTACTTTTGATCCAACTGTCATAGGAGAAGTGATTTCCTCAGTCAGACATTTACCAGAAGGTAGCCACATAATTCATTTAACCTATTTCATTCCTTGTCTCCCATCTTTTTACATTTGTGTTTGCCAGTCACACACCTAGGCCAGTGATGGTGAACTAATAAATTGTGTGTCAAAAGTGACATGCCAAGATGTTTTGGATGACACACAAGCCTCCACCAACACCTGACAGTAACTACTCTTGAAAGCATGTCTTGTTCTTCTGCAATTTTCGGAAGCTGTGCCAGAATGTAGTGTGCTCTTGTGCAACATTTGGACCCTTCAGAAGGTGGGTAAAAGGATCTGTTCTTGCATAACTCTGGAGCCTCCAAAAATCATGTGAGAATGGGGTGTGTTTTGGTGTAGTTTTCAGAGGCTGTAGAGGTTGCACAGCATTCCCTGAAACCACTTCAACAACTAAGACCTTGTGCAATCTGGAAAAGCCTTGGGTAGGCCTATTACTTGCTCTTCATAAGTACACTGTGAGCTTATGCACCAGAGACAAATTCCTTGTCCTATCACACTTGGTCAATAAAGAATTGCATTGCATTGCATTGCATTGCATTGCATTGCATTGCATTGCATTGCATTGCATTGCATTGCATTGCATTGCATTGCAGTGTAGGGTAGTATAGTGTAGTCCTATTCTGTTCTAGGGCAGGGCAGGGCAGATTTCTGGGTTTAAAAACTCCCATCTCTCACCCTTCAGATTCATCTCTGCTGCTACCCTAGTCCACACACATTTGCAAACATGGGTTCAAAAATGTATGGGCCTCATGAAATTCAGAACCCAGGATGAGGAAAGAATGATTGTCCAGAGATATCCAAGAGTCAATTTTTTGGGCTCAGAGGTTGTCACTTTGCTACAATATTAATTTTTTTTGGCCAAATATAAAGTTCAGAGAGTTCTGCCTTCAATTTTTAATGATAGAATTTGGGGAGTTGGGCCCTTATCTCACTGCAGATATCGGGGCTTAAGGAACAGGAATGTTCACTCTTAAATTCAGCAAGAGGTCTGAGAACAGGATGTCTCACAGCAATTACCACTCACTGGAAAAAAGCAGGAAAAGGAGAAAGGAAATTATGTTGCACAAAGCCATTTTGATTTGTCTTGGTCACACATCTTGGGGATTACTGACATCTCAACTGTTCCTAGTAGAGATGGAAAATCTCAAACCTAATTTCAAATTCCTCTGCAAGCAATTCCTTAGGAACTGTCTGCCTCTTTTTTCAGAAGGATGCTAGATGAGGTGGCAGAAACAGCAGCAGCAAGTGTGTGTGTGTGTGTGAGAGAGAGTGAGAGAGCGAGAATGTAATTGTCATAATCCATCTCATCACTGCCTTTTCCCCACATATCACATGTAGCCCTCGACTTATGACCACAATTGAGCCCAACATTTCTGTTGTTAAGCAAGGTAGTTTGTTAAGTGAGTTTTGCCCCATTTTACCTTTTTTACCACAGTTGTTAAGTGAGTCACCACAGTTGTTAAGTTACTAACACAGTTGTTGAGTGAATCTAGCTTCTCCATTGACTTTGCTCATCAGAAGGTTGCAACAGATGATCACATGACCCTGGGACATTGCAACCGTCATATTGTAAATACGAGCCAGTTGCCAAGTGTCTGAATTTTGATCATGTGACCATGGGGATGCTGCAGTGGTTCTAAGCGTGAAAAACAATCATAAATCACTTTTTTCAGTGCTGTTGTAACTTTGAACAGTCACTGAATGTAAGTCGAGGACTATCTGTACTTTCCCTAGAAATATGAGCTTTCCTGATTAAAAATCTTGCAACATCCAGATTACCCCTTATTCCTTTTCTCTCCACTTGGCTAATTGGCAACCTCTCAGATGTTGAAGTAATATCAGTGAACCTCATTACAAGTAAGATTCATTTAGTCAACAGAGCAGCCTTAATTGGGCTGTCTGTGCCTCCTTTAATCAAGGAGTCTGTCACAGGTTATTATGTTGGTGGCCACAACTCTGTGGCACAGCAGATGTTCTGAATGCAAGAGGTCTGCACTCCAAGGGAAGGCCTGGGCAGGAGGAGGTGAAGGTTCCCAATCAGCAAGGCCAGGACAGGACTGTGGGTTCGCATCCCAAGAGGAATGACTTCAGGTGTCGGTAAATGGGCCTAAGCCAAGAGACAGCTGCGGTCCTAAATTGTGCACATGCAAAGGACAATCATCCTTGTCCTGATTCAAGGGTCACACACTCTCAACAGTATCACTCAGTTCATGGGGGACAATTCCCCAAGGTTATTCCCTTCTCACCTGAGAGCTGGCACTGCCGGGGTACTGACCGTGGCATCAGGTTTCCAGCTTGGTGCAGGCATACCACATTGGCAATCTCCTGCTGACACTGCTTACTGCTAGCTCTGGCTAACGCAGACAGCGCATCTTTGCCTGTGATTTCACACTTGGGAGTGAAATTGTTCTCGGTAGGCTGTGGGGCCCCTTCCACACTGCCGGTGTCTCCGTGCTGGAACATGGCCAGTTGGGCATCCTTTCTAAGCTGCGTCCAGTTCCTTCGACTGGAAGTATCCGAATAGACTGGCAGCTTGAGACTCGGTTGATGCTTCACCGTGACGGCCCTCACCACTTTGGCAACCAGCATACCAGGATTCTTCCACCTTTCGTGCTTCCTGTTTAAGCTGCCTCGCCGGCCTGCAGAACTATCCGAATCCTTTGACCCATCACTGTTTTCAAGAAGCTGGGGCTTCCTTTGCTGAATCTGCTCCAGTTAGAGAGGTGGGGGTGGAGGGAGGGAGGGGGAGAGGGAGAGGGAGAGAGAGAGAGAAACACAAAACAGACAGGATGGAGAAAGAATTAGCTTGAAGACTGCTCACTTAGCTACTCTGCTGTGTGTTTTCAAGCAACATTTTATTTTTCTAGATAAATATTCCTTTGGAAAGTTTCACAAACCTCATGTATAATGCATCCTGTTTAGTAAAGACAACGGAACAGGAAAAATAATAGCAATGGGCACCAATATGCATTTGTTAATCGTGTCTGTAGAACCACCCAGGATTAAAAAATATAGCATTCCCATCTATTTTCAGTCACGGCGGAGTAAGGCTAGAGAAGCCCACTTTAAAATCCCCCCTTCAGCCATGAATAAATGCATACTTAGCTATTCAGGACATGAACAGACAGCTCACAACTGGCATTCCAGGTCTGGAATTGCTCTCTAAGGTAGGTGACTGTTATCCCCATTTTACATAGGGTAAAATGAGGCAGAAAGACCGTGTGGCCCTGGGCTATGCAGATAAAGGAAGATATGAAGGACAAAAGTGGGTTTGTAGTGAAAAAGTTAAAAATGCAAAGCATTTTGATGCAAACCAATCATAATTTTATTCAGATTTAGAATGAATGAATGAATGAATGAATGAGGGATTTATGGGCTACAACCAGATGCTTTGCGCGGTCCCTCCAAAACAAGTTCCATTCAGTGGAATAAAGCAATAGCAAGAGCACTAATGCCACACAAAGGATTACATTCTGATTCTAGAACATATGATTTATAAATGTGTTCTATCTTCCTGAACTACATAGCCCTGAGAAGATAGCTATCAGTCCAAAACCTGAATAAAAGCCATCAAGCTTAAGTGCTTATCTGCTGAACCATATCAGTTTTGATATTTCAGAATGGAAGGGCTCATCTACATACAAAAAACGTTGAGAGAGGTTGAAAAGCATGTGGCTTTAAAAATGGTTGTCTTCAAGGATGACTCAAGTAGCATTGCTGCCTGCCTAGAAAGTAATGGGGAGCAATTAATTCTTCTGTATGGAGCCCCCCCTCCCCCCTTTAAATTCCTCACTTGCACAGCAGGAGTGGAAATTGTTTCTGCCCATGTGAACACATTCTCTGCTGGTTATCTTCCGTCTTCACTGCCATCTTTCAACTTACCAATTCCCATTAAAAGGCTTCTACCATAAGAGCTTCAAAATCTTTGCATCTCTTTCCAAATAAGGGAAAGGTGAAGTCATTGGCAAAGTGATAAAACGTCTTGGCTAGAATCCAACCCTTTCCCTTTGCTAGGTAGCTTCTCTCCACCTCCCTTCATTGTCCAGCTCTCCTTTCTTCCTCCTCCCATCCAGGTCCTGCAAAGCCATTTGATTTGGGTGCTGATGGGAATCTTGACCTCTTGGTAGACATGGGATTGTCTTCCATAAGAAGGGAATTCTCATAGCTGAAACAAAAGACCTAACAAAGCCAGATACAGGCTGCACTGACAAAGTGTCAGCCCATCAGGCAACCACAATATAACTATTCAGTGTCCTCCAATTAAATAGGAGCAGGCAGTCCTTCAGTGGTCCAATTGGAGCTTCATGTACTCCAGAAGGTTAACATGCGAGTATTTTTTCCCCCCCACTTTCCATAGAAAACAACGTTTCTGTTGGGTCATCTTCAGTGGTGGGTTCCGCCCAGTTCCGCCGAGCCGGTAGCGGTGACAATATGATGTCACCGAACTGGTTCTGCCCCCCCGCCCCCTGAGTCATTCTTACCTTTTATTTGGCCCCACCCCCAATCTATTGCTGCCTCCCGAGTCCCAGTTGATCGGCTAGAAGGAAAAAAACTGTTTAAACTCTTGTGGGGCTTCAAAGGGCCGCCCTACAGCTGATCAGTGTTAAAAGGCAGGGTGGTGGTAGACCAGTGCCTCCAAAAACAAATGAGTAGACCAGTACAGCTCTGCAAGCAGTTAAAAGCCGGAAAAGACCAGTTCCTCTGCTAAATCCTAAAGAATTGTCACATGACCATCAAGCCATGCCCACAAAATAAGCCACGCCCACAGAACTGGTAGTAAAAAAATTTAGAACCCACCCCTGGTCACCTTGATCCAGCTTCAGCCTGCCTCAACAGTTGGTTGGCACCAAGATGGAGGCTGTGTTGTGAGGATATCTTCTCAGTGAACAATAAGAGGGGCATCAGAGCAAAAGGGCTGTATGGATGAGATGGACTATGGATGACAAACAGAACACATCATTTTCCAATGATACATCCGTTCAAAATTATGTGTCCTGACAATTTTCATCAAAGGTTTTTCAGAGGCTCAAAGCATCGAGCCCCTGTTTTGTGCAGTGCTTGTTTTCCGTGCTTTGCTTTACTAGAATCTCTAGACAAACTATTTCTCTTTCTCTTTTTAAATATCCTCTTCTAAAAGTGTGCTGACTCTCAAAAGTACATTCATGAAATAAATGGATGGGTTTATCAATTTATAGGTCCAATGAATACCATTCAGTTTAACTGGGAATTGACACTGATTCATAATATAGATCTGCCTTTTCCAACCAGGTGCAAGTGGCTTTCTTGTTATTGTGATGGTCCTTCAAATTTACTCTGATTCGCGACGACTATATGGAAGGTTTATGCTGTTTTCTTGCCAACATTTTGGAAGTGGTTTCCTGGCACTGTATCTTCTTCCCAGGTTGAGAGACAGCGAGTGGTCCAAAGTCACTGTTTAATGCAGGATTAGAAGTCAGGTTTCCCTGCTCCTTGTCCAGTGTATTTATCCACCACACCAACTCACTCACTCACCCTCTCTCTCTCTCTCTCTCACACACACACACACACACACACCCTCTCTTTCTCTCTCAGCAATTTATTTTGCTGATTTGATGAGATTTATAGGCTCTACATAAGTGGAAGGTACCAGATTACAGAAGGCTGTCTTCTCCAATTTATGTAATAGTATGTGGGAATTATTTTGGGAGAAAAGAGGAAAAGCTACAGTCTAGACAATAGAGTCCAAAGAAGGAGAGATGCTGACAATGTTTCAGAAGGAATTTTTCTCTAGTTTTCAGGAGAGTAAAAGTGAAAGAAAGAGGGATATTTTCATTTCATTCCTGGAAGATTCTGTTAATGCAACCTTACAAGAAAGATAGAGCCAATAATCAGTTGGGCTTCTTTTATGGACTATTTTGAAGAGCTAACAGTCTGTCAATCCATTGCTTCTTTTTGTTAGATATTCAATTCTCATATAATTTTAAATTGCTCCAGTGTAATCTTCTATCTGATCTTGTACCCGTGTCCTTCTTTCTGCCTTATAACAAAAAGTCAAAGGGTAGCCCCCAAAAGGCTCAATTAGTTTTTAGGATGTATATTCCTTCAAATCAACCTTGAACCCTGATGACTGCCTGGACAAATTCATGCAGTGTTCATGGTAGAATTTTAGAAGTGGATTACGACTGCCTCTTTCCTAAGGCTGAGAAAGAACCACTGACTGAATGTCACCTAGTTGTCTTTGTGCTGAAGGCAGATCTAGAACCATGGTCTCCCAGTATCTAGCCCAGTGACTTTAACTACTACACCAAAGAGGTTCTCAAACTAGCTCTAGGGCTCCACAAAGCATTTAGCAAGGCACTTGCTAGCGGTAATCTTATCTCAAATATCTTCTGTGCAACCCTCTGAACAATTTGCAGTGTCTTAACCAGTACTTCTGAAAAAAGATTGGTCTCTCAAGATTTAGTACCATTATTGGATACTGAGCCCCGATGACGCCGTTGTTATAATGCAATATTGCAGGCAAACTCTGTCCACCGCCTGGAGTTCAATTCTGATGGGGACTCAAGATTGACTCAGCTCTCCATCCTTCCCAGGTTGGTAAAATGAGGTCCAGGATTGAAGGGGGCAATATGCTGACATTGTAAACCACCCAGAGAGTGTTGTAAAGCACTATGATGTGGTATATAAATCTAAGTACTATTGTTATAATGTCCATCCCAAAAATCCTCCTACCATCACTACCCTTATTCCTAACAGTTTGGGACAATTGTTTTTATTGTCGGCTTTATTGATAATTGACAATTTGGAATCTACAAAAAAAAAAAAAAAGAAGAAGAGTGAACCTATTCAAAGTCTTTATTTTATTTTCTCCCCTTTTCTGCTTCTCATTCCCATCCTGTTGTAGCTACACAGCCATCCTTAGATTGCTGGGTTTATTTTTCCTCCTTTCCTATCCTGCAAATATTTTCCCCTACTTTTGCAATCATCAAAGGTTCCCCGGAGCACGGTGATATATTCCTCTTATTTCTCAGTGGCCCCATTCTGGCTACAATCTTGTTGGTGCTCATCAGCTGACTTTGCTATTAGAAAGAAAGATGATTAGATTTGAATTCATTTTAAATAACAACTGACTGCAAAGCTTTTCATACAGTCCCTCCCACTCGATGTTTTTTTAAGTGTGTGGGAAGATGGTTACTTAGTCTTACAATGCTGATAGCTTGTACAAAGGCGAAAAGTGTGCTGCTGCTCCCCAAAAGCAACGTTCTGCCATTTCTATTCCTATTTTTCACAATTTGTTTTTAATTTGGGTTGCATGCAGTTCTCCTTATGCAGCAATTGGAAGAAGGGAGGGGGGAAGGATCAGGCTGTTCAGACAGAACATTCTTCAACCACAAGAGTACATGCCTAACATTGAAAATGACGGAATCTGAAACAGTTGGAAGGCTGATCTATAACCAAATGCACTACTCTAGGGGTGTCAAACTCAAGGCACGGGGGCCAGATCCAGCCCGTGGGGTGCTTAGATCTGGCTCACAGGGAAACAGCAAAGGACCAGCCTGTGGTGCCTCTGCCAGCAAAAATGGAGCTCGCAAGCGCCACTCGTGATCCTCGCGAGCTCCATTTTTGCTGGCAGAGGGCTGCAGAAGGCAGTCACAGCCAAAAATAGAGCTTGCGAGGACCACAGGCACACCTCCCGAGCTTCATTTTCGCTAGCAGAGGGTTGCAGGGTGCTGTCACAGCCGAAAACGGAGCTCGGGAGCCCGTTTTCACTGACAGAGCGCTTGGGCCACCACATGCGCCCCGACATGAGTGACGTTGAGCTGGTCATACCCACCCGAGGTCAAATACACCGGAGGTCAAATACAACCCTGATGCAGCCTTCAATGAAATTGTTAGCTGACACCCCTGCACTACTCCATTAAGGATACAGAGGCAGTTATGAAATTGTACTAGAAAAAAAAAAGGCTTTCCAATCCCCATGTCAATCTTCTCTGCACTATTTTTGTATGCTAAGCATTAGTATTTGTACACTAAGATAGCATAATGTAAGGGGTGTGTGTGTGTGAAGACAAATTTTCTTTGTTTGATAGTAATGATTTCTATCATCTGAACAGCTTCCTACAAATACATTATTCCCGTTTCAGTCAGACGTTAAGAAACAGTTCTGCATCTTCCCTCACCTTGGTGTTCCTCTAGGGATGTATGGATGCACCTCCCAGAATTGCCAACTATTAATGTCCAAGAGACTCCTGATCTCAACATGCCTAGAAGACACCACAGAGAGGAGAAAGCTACTCTATCGTTTCCCTTGTTTTGCTCAGTTTGATTCACAAGACCAGACTTGTATGTAATTGAAGGGGCAAAGTTACCCAACTGGTTTAACCATAGTTTTGAGAAATGATAGCACCCTGGAATAAGTTTAAATATAAAGTGAATGTGTCAAAAAGAATCTGCTCAGTTGACACATTCTTGTACAAACATTGGCACCCACGCTTATACGGGATTTGAAATATAATCTCCTTTATTCTACACCTTTATAATTAAAAGCCATCATTATCTTGCCTGATGTCCCTCAAAGGAAAGTGCTTTACTTAAGAAAGACTGTTGAAGAAAGTATACCTACTCCCTCTACTATTGTGGGCTTCTAACCTCTCCCACTCTTTGCTCCTTTTCAAGCCAATTACTTAAATATGGGTATCATAAAATTATGCTGGAGCTTGTTATTACTATAAGCTAAGGCTATTACCCAGTGTACAGGTAAGTACCAAGGAAGAAGGTACCTCCAAACAAATTAGACTGCTCAAGAAGTCAAAAAGAGAATTCACATTCTAACTTTTCTATTTTGAGTCACCATGGATGGTTGGATATAGGTTAGCTATTATTCAAATATTTTTGAATTATAAGCTTAAAAATCAACATCCATATACACACAATGATACTGTGTTTCCCCGAAAATAAAACACCCCCCAAAAATAAACCCTGTCCTGAAAATAAGCCCTCCCCGAAAATGGTTAAACGCATGCTCAGCCGGTCACTGCCATTTCCTCTGGTTAGGGGGTCAGAACTGGAAATCAGGTAAGACAGCCAGAGGAACCCCATCTTGCTCCATGCGCCCCAAAATAATAAGACCTCCCCGAAAATAAGGCCATGTGCTTATTTCAGGGTTCAAAAAATATAAGACTGGCTCTTATTTTCGGAGAAACATGGTATAATGGTCAGAAGTGACCATTTTTGATCTACCACCATACACAAACTAATGGAAAACTAGGCCAGTTCACATATAAACAATTTTGAAGCTGCCCCTTCTAAGTGGACAGCTGAAAGGAGAATGCATATTTGGAAAATCATTTCCTAGAATATCATTTTAACTACGTGCTTGTCCACCTGGAAGAAAATGCTTTATTGTCTCTTGTCCCAGCACACACCACTGATATGACAAACTCCTTCCATACATACTTCTGCCTCCTGGAATATGACTTCTCTGTTATACTTTTGTGGCAACCCTAGGTTTAGCTTTAAATTTACAGTCCCCATTTCAAAAAATATCCAAAGGATTACCTCTGATTCAAGCTAAACTGATTTTGTTAAAAAAAAAAAAATCACCCTAGTAAAAGGGAAGGAAAATAATTAAATCTTAAATCTGGATAAACTCTGGTCATAAGAATGTTAGAGAAACCCACACAATCTGAAAATTAAAAAGTTATACGGTATTATCTTCTCATTAAGCATGAAAAACCAATTTTCCTCAATCTGAATGTGGAATTCTGGATGTGGAGTCTTCAGATAAAGCAAGGAAAGTCTATTAATCTGGAGGACATGAAAATTGGTCAAGGCTTCACTATCCCCATTGATACTGACTCAAGCCAGTCACTCTACATCTATGGCTTAATAGGTTCTCTAACTGTGATATTCGTATCTACTAAGTGATACTGAAGAAGCAGAGTCTATAAGAAGCATAGTCAGGGAATTAAGTCTTTTAGTTGAACTTCTGTATTTTTTTTTTTTAATTTGATTTATATGCTGCCCTTCTCTGGAGACTCAGGGCGGCTTACAATGCGCTAAGCAATAGCCTTCATTCTTTTGTATATTTATACAAAGTCAGCTTATTGCCCCCATAACTGGGTCCTCAATTTACCTACCTTAGAAAGGATGGAAGGCTGAGTCAACCTTGAGCCTTGGCGAGATTCGAACCTGCAGTAATTGCAGGCAGCTGGTCTTAGTAACAGGGTGCTTTAGACCATTGTACTACCAAGGCTCTTGGTATTACAGGTGGTCCTCGATTTATGACCACAATTGAGCCCAAAATTTCTATTGTTAAGTGAGACATTTGTTAAGTGAGTCTTGCCCCATTTATGACCTTTCTTGCCTCAGTTGTTAAGTGAATCACTGCAGTTGATAAGTTAGTAGCTTAAGTGAATCTGAGTTTCCCCACAGACTTTGCTTGTCAGAAGGTCGCAAAAAACAGATCACATGACCTTGGGACATAGTAATGGTATGAACCGGTTGCCACGTGTCTGAATTTTGATTGTGTGACCGTGGGGATACTACAAAAGTCGTAACTGTGAAAAATGGTCTTAAGTCACTTTTTTCAGTGCCGTTGTAACTTTGAATGGACACTAAATGAACTGTTGTAAGTAGAGGAGTACCTGTATAGTGCAAGAAAACAATCACACAATAAACCTGAACCCTGATAATTTGGATTTACACTGAAGTCTTCACATGTATAAGAGTATATGTGAAACCTTCCCTACTACAGACATTCTGCTGCACTCAGGGACAGCCAGCTGCTCTTCACAGATGCCACAGTGTGGAAAACTACCTTTAAATCCTTTCATGGCCTGTGTCCAGGTTACTTGAGGAACCATCTCATCCCACTGAGGTTGGCCCACCCAGGCTGGCACAGAAGGCGTGCTACAGGCCCTGTCAGCCAGGGAATTCCAGCTGGCAGGGTCCAAGAGAAGAGCTTTCTCTGCCATTGCTCCCATCCTTTGGAACTTCTTACCTCCAGGAGTGAGATCAGCTTCGATCTTCCTCACCTTCCACAGGAGCTTGAAGATCTGGCTCTGCCAGTTAGCCTGGGGCTCCAATGGGGGAACCTCATGCTTGAAGCGGTTGATAGATTAATAACAGACCCCCCCTCCCATGCTCAGCCTATTCCCTCCCTCCCAACTTTTAGCTTAATTTATTGCTGATAATTTGTATTTTATAGTATTTTATTCTTATTATATTCATATTGTTGTTTTATTTTTTTTAACATTGTAAACTGCTTAGAGTCACCTTGTGGCTGAAATGGGTGGCAGATTAAATTAAGTTAATTAAATTAAATTGTAGATACCCTGTTTCCCCGAAAATAAGATCTAGCATGTTTTTACATGTGTGCCTAATATAAGCCCCCCCCCCCAATAAGCCCTACTTAAGAGCCTGCGCAGATGATTGCCCACCCATTCTGTCTGGTTGCTCGCAGTGACACAGCCACAAAATGAGGCGTGGAGGTGGTGGAACTGCCACACGCACCCCGCACTGGCTTACCTCAGGGTGCCCACAGCAGGCCATCCATGCCTCAACGCATGCCTTGCAGCGGCAGCACCAACACCCATGTGCCGCAGGAGCCCATGTGGCCACCGGCCCACTTCTGCTTGCTCGTGGCTGCAAAAGAGCAGGAGGCTGAGCAGCGTGTCAGTGCTACCGCCACGAGGCAAAGCAGGTGTGGGGACATGGATGGCCTGGCTGAAGGGGCCCTGAAGTAAGCCGATGTGGGGTGTGTGGGGCAGGTCCACCCCTCTGGCGCACCCCATGGCCGCCTGCCCTGCTGCAAGCAAGCAGAAGTAGTGGGCCTCCCATACACGGAAAAAAAATAAGACACACCCTCGCCCCCAAAATAAGTCCTAGTGCTTATTTTGGTGCCCAAAAGAAAATAAAACCCGGTCAGGGTATTTTCAGGGAAACACAGGTAGACAGATAGATAGATGCTCACTGTTGCTCATTGGTTGATTTCTACAACTGTTGAATAAGAGTGGTTGTGGATTCCAGAAAAGCATATTCTAACCAAGATAAAATATGGAAGGATGAAAATAAATGCTAACCGAATGAGACGCACACCTGCAAAGTGGCGCTTCTGATCTATTGAAAACAATGCACTAAAAAAGCCAGACTAGCCCATAGTGTTTCCACCTTTCTGATTTTTACACCTGGCCATATTTTTAACATTTCAGTGATCAAACCGATCAACTTTGTCCTACAGAAGATTTAAAAAAAAATTTTTTTAAAAAAAAATCAGCACTTCTGTTTTCTAAACAAGCTTAACACAAACAAAGATCAAAAACTTCCTCAGGTTTCTACTTCAAACGTGCATCCCAGAGAGATGCTAGAACAGGCAGAGATAACAGTTCATTAGTCACCAGCCGGAGCCATCTGTTCAGGGATTTGCAAGCGTTTTCTCTCCACTCAGGAGGTGAAAGCCAAAGAAGGAGGCAGGCAAACAACGGAAGTCTTGCTCCCCTTTCAAATCCACACATCCTGACAGGCATCCTTGCTGGGAAGGAAACCCTTCCATCCTTTTGGAAAGTAAGGAACTCAGCTTCCCTTTTTCAGCCTGGGGCAAGCAAGGACCCTAACACCACAGAATGAATTCACCTTAATTCCTTTCTAAAACAAAACTGTTTTATTTCAATATTTGAATTCCCGGTAGGATCTGTGCTAAAAGCTTTCCTGTTATTCTCCTCTGCCTTCCTGTGATCAAGCCCATCCACGGCATCTTCTTTTCAAAGAAAAGTGCTCTCCAACAGCAGCCTTCAATGCAAGGCAACAACAGGCAAGACAAGGAAAGAGCAGCTGTAAAAACACCTGTTTCCTGTTCTTCCTTGTTCCTCTTGCACATGTGCCCTGCTAAGCATTAAAGCTGGCCCTTCTAAATAGTGCCTTCAAACACAGCTGTATGCTGATTGTTTTTCCCAGAAGCTCTTCATCTGAACCATGACTGGCAAAAGCACATCCGTCCAGGTTTTACACCTGCTACCGGCTGCCAGTTAAGGAATTCTGTGGCTCCTAATTGCTAGATGCAGTAATGCCAAAGCAATCTCTTCTGCTTGAATCATAAAGGAAAGAATATTTTGTATTATATATAGTGCTGCAGACTTCTGGGGCTGAGGCTGCCTGTGTCCAGAATCCAGATTAAATGCCCACCCCCACCTCTAAATCCCCTGCTTGCTTTTTTTTGCTTCCCCTACACCCAGTACACCAAAGGGGCAGGAGCCACACATTCTTCAAAAGCAAAAGGAACAGAGCATCTCATACAACCTCAAGGCATCCAGAGCCTCCAATCTTGGCAGGCAGCATGAAAAATGCTATTACCTCTACCCAGGTGGTTCTCATGGCTTTGCTTTACCATCTGTCACAGCTCAAATTCCTATACCTGAAGAACAGGTGGACTGCGGATTTACTTGGCCATTTGTTAAAAGACAGATTTCTTGGTAAAACATAAGGTGATACTTACATGCTTATATACATATCCTCCAAAACAGGAACAAGTCACCATCACATTTGTAGACTTCTAACATAAGTCAGGAACATGAAGAGATGGACAGCACCTGGCCTGGACATCATCCACAATGACTGGCAGGGGTGTCAAACTGGCAGCCTGCAGGCCGGATGCATCACGCGCAGACCACACCCACTCCACCTCCGTGAAGGGGAAAACGTTATGAAACATCACATAACGGCAACGTGACGCCACAAGTTTGACATCCGTGAGCTAAAGAAACTAACAGCAGTCACGAGTACTTAGCAGCACAGACAAACCAGTTGCTAGCAGCAGGCTCTAAAACAAGGAAGGACAGTGCTGATCATGAAAAACTCCCACAAGGAAACACCAGAGGCTCAAACATCAGTTGCTCACAGATTCAGCAGTCGCCCAAGATTCAAGGTCTAGTCAAATCAATCTGAGCAAAACCTGGATAGACTATAGGAAAGCCTATGGCTCAATGCCATACACGTGGATCTGTGAATACCCAGCACCAGACAAAGTCAGCAGGACACTAAGGACCTTCCTCAAGAACTCAATGGGCTTGTGGAAGACAACACCAGAAGTCAACTCCAAACAGCTTGCATAAATAGCCACCAAATGCAGCATATACCAAGGTGATGCACTGTTCCCACTGCTGTTCTGCATAGGCCCCCCTCACTCACATAAGCACAAGGACCAGATATGGATACGAGTTCATGAGTAGAACTACCATCAGCACCTCCTCTAGATAAATGATAGTGAGCTGTATGCTAAGCATTGACTTGCTGATCCACCTAACATGAATCTATGGTGTAGACACCGTCATTCAGATTACAGATGTGGCTGGATGATAATAAAGTAGTTAGTAGTTATATAATAAAATGGAACTACCAGCAGGCCACACAGCAGGCATGGAAACCATGAGGAGGAGGCAAGAAAGATAACAACATCCAAAATATCACAGGTCCTGGAGAGCCATCTCAGTGGGAAGAAGATCCATGCCATCAACACACGTGCCCTGTCAATCATCAGACAGATTACCAGTATAGTAAACTGGCCAAAGGAGGCCTGCTGATGTGAAGATCTGGGGGCTCCTCACAACGTACAGAGGTTTTCACCCCAAGTCCAACGCCCAGAGACTATACACCAGCAGGAAAGAGAGCAGGTGGGGTCTAGTGAGTATCAAAGCCATTGTCCTGAATGAAATCCAGAGCATCCAGGTGCAGATCAGTAAAACGGCACCGAAAGATGAGCTGCCAAGAGAATGCCTGAGGCAGCAGCAGACATGGGAAGAAGATCAAGCAGAAGATCAAGCAGGGGCAGAGGAAGTGCCATGGCAAAACAAAACCCTGCATGGGAGGCACCATTGACAGGTAGCTATGGTGGCAGACATTGGGGAATTCTACCAGTGGCTGGAAAGGGCCCGACTAAAAGACAGCACTGAGGCACTGATCATAGCAGCACAAGAAAAGGCGCTAACGCCAGATCCATTAAAGTAGTGGGGTCTACCACACTAGATAGGACCCGAAGTGCAGATTATGCAGTGAGGCCTCTGAGACCGTCCAACACATAGTGGCGGGGTGTAAGATACAGGCAGAAACAGCATACGCTAAGCGGTACAATCCAACTGAGCTGGAATTACATATAGGCACATATGAACAATGTATGGGCATGTTTAGAGGGAAGATTCCACAGAAGGTCATGGAGAATAACAGAACTAAGATCCTGACAGGCAGATCCTGACCATCAACCAGATATTATGATAGTAGTCAAGGACCAGAAACAGCAACGGTGATAGATGTAGCCGTTCCAAGTGACTACAGCAGGAAGGAGTATGAGAAACTGGAGAAGTACCAGCATCTGAAATTAAAGATCAAAGTGATCCCAGTGATGGTAGGAGTACTAGAGACTGTGACTCTAAGCTGGGGGAGTAGCGCCAACAGATTCCAGGAATGACGCTGCTATCTGTCCAGAAGAGTGCTAGGAACAGCTAAGATAATGTGCACAATCCTCAAACTCCTAGGCCTCTGGTAGAAGACTTGAGATTGTAGAAGATACCTACCATCCAAATGGGATTGTTTAAATTAATTTAGAAATTTTCTACATAGTAATATATATATATAGAACAATCAAAACAAAGAACATAAGAAATAAGAAAAAAAAAACCATGCAATTATGCTTTTTATCCTCATGTCTATCAAGTAAATATTATCTTAAACTTTTCCCCAGCCTCTTTGTCCTTTTAAATCCCCACATCATTAATTCGATTATTCTTCTTTCAACCAAAAGTCCACATAAGGTTTCTAGTGTTTCCGAAAAGCCTTTTATCATTTTTCCTTTGACCAAACTGGTCAGCGTCTTGATTTGTGCAAGTCCAAGTAAGTTTATAATCTAGTCTTCCACTGTAGGCCCCATATTTCGTTGTTTTACAGCTTTTTGCATACAATAACACAAGGCAATACTTTTTAAAATACATAACTCACTTGACTTCAGGCAGGGGATGGAACTAAGAGGGTTTAGTATCTGAGACAAGGAGAATATTGGTAATTTAAAATATAACCAATAAAATATGGCTTATTCCTAAGAAAATCAACGTTTTATTGTTTCATTCTTTGGCTTCATAAAGGCATACACACACCCCTTTTATCTTTTGTTTGTACAATTAGGAACTTGAGATATGCAATGTATAGAGTCTGAGGCTTTAAACTCCACATCATAAGCCTTCCAGACTGATCCAGTAAGCAATACTTTTTGTAGCAATTATTTTTGCTCTGTTATGTTCTACCCAGTTCATTCGTTGTCCCAATCCCCTTGCTGCGAACATGGCTTTCCATGCTCCTGCCTCTGTCCCTAGTCTCATGTTGACCTATTTGTATAAAAAAAGAAGAAGCTGAAAATTAAGTTCTATCATGCAGAAGCCAACATTGGGACATATATTCCATGGTCTTTTGATCCACGTCACATTTTATTTTAAATGAACTGTTAACTGGGATCTAAGAACAGTCATATACCACCAAATATGGGTACAGGCTCTTCTACCATACCCACAATTTTTAGGAGATTGGGCTTTAAGGATACTTTGAAAAACCAATACAACTACCAACAGATTCATTCAGATATTATTTTGGGTTTTCTTTCTGGATTCTACATAAAATGTACTTGGGTTTGCTAGAAGAGAAACTAAAGCAGGTACAAAAGTAGGTTTTTGTGCACAAAAGAAGCACAGGTCAATCCAGTCCTGAAACAGGGATCACGAAATCAGCTACTACCATATATCAACTGGAACCTAAAGTTTACCCCCCCCAAAAAATGCAGAAAGCCTGGCTTCTAGAATTTATATTTCTTTCCACAGAGATGTCACACTACCTAACAATCAAAGGACTGTTAATCCCTTCTCTGGTTATTCCTTTCTGGGCCTGAAACAAGTTTCAACCTACAGACTCCACTTTAGATAATTAAGTCAATTCTCACCCTAGCCATCACATGTCTCTCTGAAGCTTCAATTTCCCTTCCCCGCCCCAAATACAAAATACTGAGAAAAACAAATAAAGAGTACAAATTGTGACTGTTTCACACCCCGGCTACCCCAAAACCTAAAGATCCTTTGCTTCTGATTTCTGAAGCATTAGCAATTATTATCCTCAGCCATGAAGGCTATAAGGGAAAAGGGACTTCTCTGAGTCACAGATTATGTTCTGAAACAGCACATAAGCTGCTTTTGCTGAGTTACAGAGTGGATGAGAAGTTATCCAAATTCTAAGTCGAAATGTAAGGGTCTAAAAAAAAAAAATCCTTTTCTGGGGGGAAAACAGTTTTTACTCAAATTGTATAGAATGAAGAGTAACACTCTTCACCATTACATGATTATCTCTGCACATTATGTCAAACACTCACAAATCTAAGAAGAATTTGGATACTTAGTGAATTTAGCACTTCGGAAAATTCCTTCCTGTTGCCTTCTGTGCTTTAGTCTGGAGCAAATATTCCAGGTCTGCCTCGAATATATAAACCAAAGTAACTTAACAAAGTACAGATAGTCCTTGACTTACGACCACAACTGAACCCAAAATTCTGTTGCTGTGAGACATTTGTTAAGTGAGTTTTGCCCCAATTTTACGATCTTTCTTGCCACAGTTGTTAAGAGAACCACAGTAGTTGCTTGCCAAAAGGTTGCAAAAGGTGATCACATGACCTTGAGACACTGCCACCATCGTAAATATGAGCCAGTTGCCAAGCGTTCTGAATTTTGATCACATGACCATGGGGATGCCGCAACACTTGTGTGGAAAACTGTCATAAGTCTTCTTTTCAGTGCCGTTGTAATTTTGAACGGTCACTCAGTGAACTGTTGTAAGTCGAGGACTACCTGTATTAGCATTTATTTGGTTTTTTATACAACCAATGTAGAGGTGTTGAGATATTTTGTTAAGATTGGATTGTTCCCCCCTCCTTTTTGGAATGCTCTCTGTTCAATATTTCAAGTTGTAAAGTCAATGCAATTTTCTAATTTTCTTTTAGGAGACATTCGTATATATAAATAAAATTAGCATAAAGTATTCATAGAGGTTTTTCTTATCTCTCTGATTTGAATTCTCAGTGGATGTTTTAAATAAAACAAATGGTGCAACCAAGAGATACTTCAAACATCTGAGGACCCCACAGCTGGAATGCAGCCATGTTTACTTTGAAATGCCACATGAATTTAAAGGACTTTATTTCCTGGATGTATGCTTTAGTTTAGAATGAAGCCTGTTTACATTCTATTTCATTTTGCTTTTTAAAAGAACATCCTCTTGTTTCAACAATGGAGCATACACAGATATGCTGTTATTAGTGACTTAGAAGTTATGTTTTTTTGTAGATAATACACCTCCTAGTAGTTCCTTTATATGAACGATGTCTTATTTTAATGCTGCAAACTTGTACAATCTAGCACAGGGGTGTCAAACTCATGGCATCATCATGTGACGCATTGCAGCTTTCCCCCCTTCGCTAAACTGAGCGTGGCCATGGCCAGCGCATGATGTATCTGACCCGCGGGCCATGAGTTTGACAGCCCTAATCTAGGAGAAGGACACTTCTTACCATCCCATCCCTTACCATCCCACCCCCAACCCACCATGATGAAATTTGGATTCTTACATATGTGTTAAATGCAACATTCTGGAGCAGGAATGGGAAACGTGAGGGGCTCCCTCCCCGCTCCTAAACCTCCGTGCCCCCTCCATCATGACTGCTAGCTACCCCTGCTGCTTTGCTGAACGCTGGCCGTAGTTTCCTGCTACAGGTAGTCCTCAACTTACAACAGTTTGTTTAATTCGAAGTTACAATGGCATTGAAAAAAGTGACATGGCTATTTTTCACTCTTAGGACCATTGGCAGCATCTCCATGGTCACATGATCAAAATTCAGACACTTGGCAACTGACTCATATTTATGACGGTTGCAGTCTCCCGGGGTCATGCGGTCAACCTTTGCGCCCTTCTGACAAGCAAAGTCAATGGGGAAGCCAGGTTTACCTAACAACCCTGTCACTAATTTAAAAACTGCAGTGATTCACTTAATAACTGTGGCAAGAAAGGTCGTAAAACGGGACGAAATTCACTTAACAAGTATCTCGCTTAGCAACAGAATTTATATTGTATATATAATTATACATATATAATTATATGTATATTGAAATGGGAAAACATGAAAGCAAGAGCATAAGAGCTTTAAAATAAAAATAGAGAAAACTTCTAGAAACTCAGCCCCACCCATGACATTGATGAGGTCCCACCCAAGGTACAGCCTCAGGCCTTCCACTGCTTTAAAGGATTGTTTTAAAAAGTTCGTCTTTTTTCCTCTTCCAGAACTCCCAATTCTCTTCCTGAACCACACAGCCCACAACGGCATCCATTTTTTCTCTTAAACTATGTCACACAAACGCTATACTTAGCGAAAGCCTTTGTCTTCCAACAGAACTTGGAAGAAATCAGGAAGGGCAGTAAGAGTTTTCAGAAAACAGAAAATCCCAAACTGTTGCTTTAATGGCGTGATTTAAAACAACCCACTTTGCAACTAATTGTCTCTTTAGGGAAGTCACATAAGAGCTGCAGGCAACCACTGGTGCTTTCATATATCATGAAGAGATAAAAGGTGTGTTGGGAAAGGCTACTTTCTTTTTTTATATTTCAATATCGAAATGCACAAAGGCTACCGCTCCAGAATCTTCATAATACCAATCAGTGGGATTTCTCCTGAAATAAAGGGACCATGAATTGGAGTTCAGTTTCAACTGGCAACTGGTGTTTGGAGCATGACTAGGAGAGCCTTTGAATGCTTCACTGTTAATTCAAGCTGCGCTCCTTTGTCAAGTACAACACTAAACTCCATTAAGTTCAAGAGCAGACGCACTTAGGACTGTAGTATCAGTTCCCCGACTACTATCCAACAGCCCCAAAATCAATAGGTTATCTTGCTTGCAATTGACTAAAATTACATCTTAGGCATGTAATTGGCTTAATGGGTATTTTTCAGAGAAGCAGTAACTCAACGCTGGGAATTTATTTTTGGACAGAAGTCCCTTAAGGAACCATCCAATCCAAACCTGATAAAAATCCAAGCAGATAAAAGATAAGCCTCTAATTTATTCCACATAACCCCGGCTCCCCACCGCAAAGAAACGTACAATTATTTTGCATTCATTATGTCATATGCACTGTGAATCACAGTTCTATATTGGCTTGATTAAATCTATACTGACTTTCCTTTTTTTAGCCTGTTTTAATCTGCATGATAATGTAGCTACTGCATTTTTAAAAAAAAAAAAAATACTGGGCTGGTCAATGAAGTGATCAGAGACTAAATAGAAATCTTAGGAAGAATGGCTTCTATGTCTTCACTTGACTGAGAAGACACCCATTCAGATAACAAAAATAGCAATAACAATAGCACTTAGACTTATATACCGCTTTACAGTACTTTACAGCCCTCTTTATGCTGTTTACAAAGTCAGCATATGGCCCCCAACAATTTGGGTCCTCATTTATACTAAAATAAACTATTTCACAATCTAAAATGTTTATTTACTTTTTATTTATGTGTTTCCTGCCTTTATAAGTAACTTAAGCCAGTGAACACACACACACAACTTCTTCCTCCTCCTATTTTCCCACAACAACCATGTGAGGTAGGCTGGCCTCCTCATAGGCCAGTCATCCAGCGAGCTTTCAGACCTAAGGTGGCACTAGAACTCACAATCTCCCGGTATCTAAGCCAGCACTTTTAAGTCCACACAACTTTTAGTTACCAAGTCTGAGAAATGCTGCTTTAGAATATTCTGAAGGGTTCTACAAGATGAATCACAACAGTAAGTAATTTTGTTGTTGATATTAGGGTCCACTAAAAGGAAAAAAAAAAAACTCAGAAAGCTCCTGAGCATCTAAGAAGGAGAGGTAGCAGCCGTGAAAGAAGTTCCATAAAAAGATTCCCACAGAGGGATTTGTCCAATCCATTTTAACAGTTCCATAGGGCAAAGGTGTTCCTTATTTGGTAGAACACTGAAAGTGCCCTCTAGCGCAGCAGATGGCAAGACATCAAATTGGACTTCTAAAAAAGCTCTCTAATATTTGGGTAGCACCAAAGTTCAGGCAGACTAGATGAATTGAATTGAGAAAGCTAGCATATTACGGACATAGCTCTTACCCACACTTGCTAGCTTTGATGAAACTTTAGCCCAAAGGTTTCCAGGTTGAATGTCCCTTTTTATCGTGTTCTTCTTCAATAACAGTCTTAGGGGAGCTTTACCGTATGATTATTTAGTCCGAAGTCAATTAATTAAACCCAGAGTGTGAAGCATATATTCCCCAAGACTTCTTTTTCAGGCCCCGACCAATATGACTGATTTACCTTTTGCATAATCTACTTAACATGTTCTCTAATTGGAAGATCCTTGTCCAGCTTTTGCCTGAGGCCTGTTGACATGCAATTTGTAGTAAAAACATACGAAGAGTGCCAGGGAGGGCAAAGCTGCCAATGCAGCAAAAGGCAAGAGTTTTGTTGATTGCTACGGGATTGCATCCATAGAGATGGTGGCTGTCACAATGACAGAAATTCATGTCAAGAAGTTTGATTTTCTATGCCTTGTTCGGTTGTATTTAATTAAGAAACAATACTTGTTCCTTCTTTTTATACGACAGTTATAATTTAACTACCAAGCAATACTCTGGGTAAACATTGTGCTTCTGAAGGCCACAGAATCTGAAGACAAGTAAAGATAGTCCTCAACGTACAACCATTCCTTTAGCGACTATTCCAAGTTACAAAGGCAGTGAAAAAAAAGTGGCTTATAACTGGTCCTCGCACTTACGACCATTGCAGCATCCCCGCTGTCATGTGAACAAAATTCAGGTGCTTGGCAACTGTCATGTATTTAAAACTGTTGCAGCATCCCGGGGTCACGTGATGGTATTTGCAACCTTCCCAGCCGGCTTCCAACAAGTGAAGTCAATGGGTGAAAAAGTCATAAAATCAGGTGTGACTTGCTTATCAACAGAAATTCTAGTTTCAGTTATGGTCGTAAGTCAAGGACTACCTCCAGCAGGAAAGCAGATAAGAAGGTTTGGAGACTTTTCCCTTGGCTTTTAGAGGATGCATTCTTAAGACACCCATAACCTTTGACTTCCCAAACAGAAAAGCAAAATATCTCTTTATAATTAGGGTGCTACATGTGATGTCAGAGGCATGTTAACGATTTTTGTGGTAGGCATAAGAAGGATCAAGTCCATCTCAAACAACCAGGCTATTTTATATGTCTGCAAAAAAACAATACATGTATCTCAATATATAACTTGGATAGTCCGTAATCAATACGGTTTTGAAAAAGCTATACTATGTTAAGCCCAACTATAGTAAGAAAATCAGGGGGAAAGTGCAAATTCTGAAGAACACAAATTATGAACGAATAATAGAGAACTTCACAGCACCAAGTAGTTCAAATTTTTCAGGTGCTTGAATGTCTTTACAAGGATTAAACTCCAACCATAATTACTCTATTTTAATTATACAGGCACACATATGCACATACATACAGGCACACATCTGTTCAGATTAAGGCATGTTGAAAATCGTGAAATGATTTAGCGCGGCCAAATTTCCAAATTCTGGTATGTAACAAAATGAACATTTCTATGTTATTCCAAGTTGATGCTTCTCAATTCACGTACAAGGATGTTTTTTCCCCCATAAACATTTATTAAATCAATGAAACAAAAAAATAAAAATAAAATTGGCATACATTATTACTATTTTTGTTTTTACTTCTGTAAACTTGAGGTGGCTATGTTGACTTTTGCTGTGAATTTTTCAATGTACGTTCAGGACTCACATGAGTACATATATCCTGAGTGCGATTGAAAAGAAAAATGCCAAACCAACTTTAGCCTTAAAACTTAGTGAAGAACAATAAACATGGTAATGTAGATAGAACAAGGCATAATCTTTTATCCAGGGCCTAGCATGAATTGCATTCCATTTTACTTTCCTCCTGCTTGAGATATTTCCCCTAGACTACTATAATTCTACATGGTGAATAGTAGGGCTAAGTTGTTAGTGTCTGTCCTGAAGCTCAGGATACTCGCACCCTCCCCCACGCAGGCCCTGTTCTCTCTCAGTAGCTTGATTACTGCCTAGATCTAGCAGCAGCTCACCTCCTGGGGTGAGATTATTTTTGCCATGCCCAGTGGATATAACCAAGCCAAAAGAGATTCTCTGTATCCTACAGGGTAACAAAAATAAAATCCATATACAGACATAACTCACAATATAGTAGCATCACAGAGCAATTTTGAAATGCAACCCAGCCTTGAAATTAGAGGAGGCTGTCAATTTTCCAGATATTTTCCATTTTTTCCCTGTACTGTATTTAATGCTCATTTAACACCACTTAGCATCCCTTTTATTCCCTCCTGATGCAACACCATCTCACATTCCACCCTCCTGCATTTCATTTGGTTTAGCAAACACATGCAAATCTTCAGATCTCTAGTTCGGAAAGAAACCCGGGGAGCTCTTCCTATGGGCACTCTTATTAAAATGAAGCCGGACTTCAAACCCCCACGTTCTTTAATTGCAGAAGGATCCGTAGGGAAATCTGCCAACTGCTCGGTATTAAACGTGCCTCTAGTCTAGATCGCTACAGCCAAGTTTTCTCGGAGGGAGCACAAAGAAGCGCCGTCTCCCATCCGCAAACCAAGCCAACGTCTCCGTTTGCATTCCAATCCCAGGCTCCAATTTGCAGTTAACTTCACCAACAAGACTCCGAGGTTTTTGGGAAACAGCTCCCGGTCGTCCTTCGGAGAAACAGCGACAGTACGCGAATCCTCGCCGTTTCGTTCGCTGTATGACAATCCTTGTTTCTTTTTGTTCTTTTCCCAAAGGCCAATGCAATGCCAAGATTCAGCCCTGCTTTTACCACACTCCCAAAACTACATGGATTGTCCCCCCGGCCATCCATATCTCCCACCCCCCATAACTCGATCGTCCAGGCGGTCCCTTGCTTTTCGGTCACTCTCCCAAATTCCCCAGTGCGATTCTCCAGTGGCAAAGTACTCCGCTCCCGTCCATCACCTCTACCCTGTTCAGTTCTTCACGCACTAGCGACCGCCTGACCCCGAAGGCATCAACACTCTCACGCCTCCAAAGAGCGGACGGACGCCTTTCCAATCCGGAGAGCACCATTACCCCCGTACAAAAAGGCTGGCTGGCTGGCTGACCCGATGCACCGCCACTAGCTCCAGCTCACCCAGCCCCCGAGAATTGGAAAGTCCATCCGGGCTGCTCTTGGCACCGATCCCACCCCGACCCTCCAGCGCCCCCACTTTCCCGGGGGGCGCCAGCCTCTTTCTCTCCCCCCACCCACCCCCTCCGTCCTCCGCCGGGGGACAGCAGCTCTCCCGCGCGATGCAGGCTCCCTCTTTTGCCTTTCCCCGCTTTTCCTTACCTCTCCCTGATCGTCCTCCTCCAGGCTGCTGAAACTCCACACCACCAGGCCCTGGATGAGCAGAATAGCCAGAGCCGTGGCGATCGCCAGCTTGTACCGGCGAACCAGCTTCTGCACTCGGACGCTCGCCACCATCTTCATTCCAGGCGGCGGGCAAAGAGAGAGAGAGAGGGAGGGAGGGGAGGGGAGGGCGTGGGAGGGAGAGCGAAGGAAAGAGCCCGCTGGAAGAGGGCGGCAGAGTTGAGAACCCTGCAAGACCCGCGGGCGCGAGCACGCACGGCGCGGACGCTGGCGAGCACGCGCGGGGCGAGAGAGTGGGGTGGGGGGGGAGGGAGAGAGAGAGAGAGAGAAGGGGCGGGGCCCGGCGATGGCCACCCCGGCTGGCTGCGAACAAGTTGCGAGGAGGCGAGGCGAGGCGGGCGTTTTCTTTTCGGCCAGCTTTGTAAAATCCCAGGATTGGGGAAAAATAGTGGAAGGGAGACGGAGGGGTCCTATGCAGCCTGGAGAAGAAAAGAACTCGTTGCTTGAACGTCTGACGAGCTCCTGCCCCCTCTTCCTCCTCCTCCCCTTTTATCCTTGCCGATAGGGCTGCTCAAAGCTTTTACAATACGGCAGGGTTTGCATGAGGTGTGTGGGGGGAGGGAAAGAGCTCTCGCCCTTCTCCCCTTTAAATTGCAAAGAAGGTTTTGTTTTTTTCCCCGCCCCCTCCCCTCGCTTGGCGCTTCGTGCCGGCGGTAGGTCGCCCACATCCCGCAGCAGCCTTTTTTTCTTCTATACGTGAGGTGGGATTCAAAAGGAATCAGCGACGGGGACAGCATTGGAGGCAGGATGAAAACTAGGAAACGGGCATTTGTAGTAGTTTATGAGTAGCGAGTAACTTTTGTTCCGGCCGAATCGGGGCGAGAGAAGCCACTGGGTGACCTTGGCGGGAACTCTCTTCACGACTTAAAATCTACACGAATGGTTTACAACATGTCGTTCTGACATCTTTTGAAGAAAAAAGAAGACTGGGAATAGGATAATATTAAAGGAAGGGGTCACTTTTTAAACACGCGTCAGCTTTTTTGTGTTTTTTTTTTTAGTTGTAAAGCTGTTTGGACCAATATATTTTCTCTTTTGTTGTTGTTTTGACAATACCAGTTCTCAACTGCTCACACACACACGCACTACGTGAGTAGAATAGATAACAAGAGTTCTGATATTATTCACGTATGGATTTGTTTGTGGAAATGTCTGTATGGCGTGATTCGGAGATCTGCTGCTGTAAGATTAAAATGTAATGTTCTCTAACCATTGTTACAAGGTGGTTCTTTGTATTCCAGAGCTTTGCAATGTGGGTTTATCCACCCTCTTGCAATTTATTTTTGTTGGGTGTATAAAAGAACACACTGAACATGCACTGAAAAAAAAATGTAGGTTTAAATATCTACTTAGACAACAATCTCCCTCAATAATTTTGGATTATCTTCAGTATGAGTGAGTGGAGTTTGCTCCCTGTTCCAATTCCTGGAAGCTTGGCATTTAGACAAATCAGTCATCAATAGCCACATAGAAATAAATCACATTTACACACCATTCAAAAGAGACAATACAAAAGATAAGAAAAAGAGCAGAACACATTTCCAGCAGCCAACAACCAGATAAACAGGGATTAACACCAGGCAAACAACAAAGCAGAAAACTATATCCTAACCAAGAAACTATCAAGGAGAAAACCATACCCCCCCCCCCCACTCAGGGTATGCTACTCTATAGGCAAGCTACTGTATATAAACAGGGAGCAAACCCCACACTCAGCTTGCACTGATGTTATTACCTAATTAGGTAATGAAACATCTACAAGCCAATAACAATGCTCAGAAAACATCAAGGACCCCACAGTTAAACCCTGAGCTATAGATATTCTCTTCCATTGGAACTTTGTATCAGTCACTCAAACCTACCTGCAGCCACTAGATTTCTTTTTATTTTATTTTTTGCCACCTTAGATTTGCCACCAGTCTCCTACAAA
This sequence comes from Pantherophis guttatus, assembly GCF_059756535.1. NCBI lineage: Eukaryota > Metazoa > Chordata > Lepidosauria > Squamata > Colubridae > Pantherophis > Pantherophis guttatus. Next base: position 160,862,601 of record NC_142064.1, read on the forward strand.
GTCCATGTATCTTTGTTTTAATTGTGAAAACGAAACTAGAAGGAAGAAAATGGTGACAGGGCAAACAGCATGTCAACTGCTTTGCATCCTAGAGGCAGGATTCAAATTAGGAGTGTCAGGGTCCCCACAAGTTTTTGTGTGGTCTATGAAGGGCCTTATTCCAAAAATGACAGGGACCAGGCCCTTTAGGGAAAGAGTTTCAGAAGTTTCCTAGGGTTAAATTGGTGCATTTTTATGTAGTTATTGTTTTATCATAGAAAATAAAATACAAAACAGTGAAACAAACAAAATTAAAACAAAAGCAAACATTCAACCCTAACAACAACAAAAGAAAAAATAGTGTACAAAAAAAGAGGAAAAAGTCATCAATTAAATTTAACATTTAACATGTAGGATCCATCCTGGTGAAACTGATGCATTTTTATTTATATATTCCATTTCTATAGCTGCTCATCTCAATCCAATTGACTCTAGTCATTGGCAAGAGTTAAGACACTCCTCTTGCCTTGTAAAATTTCCCCAAACTCCAAAATTACTATGGGGCCATAACAGGAAACCTGGCAGGCCACATTTTTGCACTTTGTTTCTAGTAGCATCATAAATAATTTCTTATCAACATATTGATTTTTATTTAATTATTACATGTGAACCGTCTCCATCTGATTCTTTTCCCTCCAATGATTTTATTGGATCTCACACAATTAAAAGCAAAGCCAAATAAGATAATTAAGTCCATAAACAGTTTAAACAGTTAAAAACTACAATAACAAAAAGACGGGAGAGAGTGCATTCTCAGCTCACAAGACAGCCATGTAACAGACTCCATACTTCTGCCTGATGGCAGAACTAAGTATTACAAACTTCTCGGAAGCAGAGGTAAAATTCAAAATTTTTCACTACCAGTTCTGTGGGCGTGGCTTGGTGAGCGTGGCAGGGGAAGGATATTGCAAAATCTCCATTCCCACCCCACTTTGGGGCCAGCCAGAGGTGGTATTTGCCAGTTCTCCGAACTACTCAAAATTTCCACTACTGGTTCTCCAGAACCTGTTAGAACCTGCTGGATTTCACCCCTGCTCGGAAGGCTAATGGAGTTGGGACCAATCTCACTTTGTGGGGGATGATGTCGCAGAGGGCAAGTGCCATTGCAGAGAAGGTTCCTCTCCTGGATCCAGCCAAACAAAGGATTGATGGAATCCACAACATGCCCCTCATGCCAGACTTCCTGGGAGCTGACCTCTGTCGTCTTTGTTCTTAGTCACTGATTGTCTCTTCATTTTCCTCCAAGATACCAGGTCACATTATAATAGATTTTATGTATGTTGGGGCTACCTTTGGACTATGTCTGAATAAGAGGGAAACTACTACGGATAGTCCTCCACTTATTACTGTAATTGAGCCCAGAATTACAGTTGTAAGTCATGCCAGTTATTAAACAGGTCATCACATGACCAACCTGATTTTACAACTTTTCTGTGGTGGTCATTAAGCAAATCCGCAGTCGTTAAACAAATCCATAATCCACAATGGATTTTTTTTTTTTTTGGAAAGCAGAAGTAAACATTAGTTTCCAGCAAAAAGCATCATAAATTTCAGTCGCATGACTGTGGGACACTGCAAACAGATGCAAATACAGACCAGTTGCCAAGGACTCGAAATGCGATCACGTGACTGTGAGTGGGGGTTCTAAGTACTTTGTTTTGAGTCCATCATAGCTTCGGACAGTCACTGAGCAGCCAGTCATAAATCAAGGATTACATGTACTTTAGTGCCAGTACACTAAGGATGACTTGAGATTGTCTTACCCATTGGCTGGGGTCAAGATGAAGGCAACATCAGGTGTCCATGGTAGAAAAGAAATGTTACCAGGGAATGCTTGTGTCATGGTTAGGTGTAAAGGAGGAAGGGCTTCCTTTGCCTTGTTTGAACATTTTTTATTTGGGAGATGATAAAACGTGTTTGTATAAATGTTTGTATAATGCTGTGTAATGATCTAGGTCAGTGATGGCTAACCTTTTCTGGACTGAGTGCCCAAAGCGTGCATGCCCCCCTCATGCCCCCTGCCTTCCCGCACATGTGTGTATCCCCCTGCACGTGCCCTCCTACACATGTTGGTGTGGCCTCCCTGCATATGCACCGTCCCCCATGCATACATATGCATCCCCCCGCACGCGTCCCTCCGCGCATACGCGGCAGAGACCTGATGACCAGCTGGCTGGTGGGAGGCACATGTGCATGTGCAGCAGAGCTGAACTGGGGTGACTGTTTGCGTGCCCACAGAGAGGGCTCTGCATGCCACCTGTGGGTTTCACTTACCTTTGCTACCGGTTCGCTCGTGCGCATGCGCTTGCTTCACTCACACACGCGCCACTTTTGCGCATGCAAATATGCACAGAGCATGTTTGATGATGTCCGGGTGGGTGGGCAGAGCCTCCTGCCGCCGCTACTACTGGTTCACCCGAACCGGGGCAAACCGGTAGAAACCTACCACTGACGCGTGCCATAGGTTCGCCATCATGGATCTAGGTTCTAATCCTCTTTTTTTTTTTCTAAACTCAGATGATTAATTCCTGATTGTATAGAATAGAATAGAATTTTTACTGGCCAAGTGTGATTGGACACACAAGGAATTTGTCTTGGTGCATATGCTCTCAGTGTACATAAAATAAAAGATATGTATTAAGTTTATCATGCAGAAGTGTTTGCTAGAACTTCATGATATATTGCAATAGAAGCATAATTTATGACAACCATCCTTAACCAGTTACATGCATACCCATTGTGCTATTTACTTTTGGAGTTTGCAATGTGGTAGAGAGAACAGAAAAGGAGTAAGAAAAAAGTTAAAGTAATTACCGGAAATAAGGAAAAGAAGAGACAGCTTACACTAGTTTGCATGAATACCATGCCTTTCTATGTCTTCCAAATTTTGCAAACCATATTTGTTTCCACCAATTCATACATTACATTTTTTTCGCCAGACTTCTCATCTCTCTTTTCTGTCAGCCCTTCAGATAAGCTAGGTCAAAAAACAGACAGTGCGGGGATTTCAGCAATGGTACTTGATCGTCGTAGGATACAATCATATAACCTTGAAAGCCTGTCAAAGTTTCTCTCTGTCCCATCTTATACTAAACAAAGTCAATATGAGGTTATTTTGATTTTATCTTTCTCACATTTTCTTCTATCTCTGTGTTACAGTATCTCTTGTCCTAGTTCCTCCTTAAAGGCTTACTCTTCCCTCCCCACTTAAATGGTCCCTCAAACTTTCCCCAAGATGAAGTTAATTTAGCAACATGGAGGAGATAAAAAAAAACACCCTACCACAAATTCTTGGATTGACTGGTTATCTATTTCTTCAAACACAAGAAGATGCTAGTTATGTTCCTCTAATTTAGTTTTATTGGACTTCCTGCTTTGGGAGAATAATAAATTATTTCTGGGGCTTCCAGCAAGAATGATAGTCCTTTGATTTTCTCATTTGCATTTCTCACTCTCTTTTCAAAAGGGCCAGCAAGCTACAGGATAGGAAAAAAAAAGGATCTGAAAATCCAAAAAGTTCTGACCACAAGATTCCAAGAGCTTCATGGCTTCGTGTATTTGGCTACCAAATGAGATCCTAGAGCTCCTGCACTACATGTTTGCTGTGACAGACTTTTCTTTTCTTAGAATGGCTTTGCTGTACCCTTGAACATGTGCAAATCTTCTTTGGGCTTTAAATTTTCCTCGGACAAAGTTAAACTGGATTCCTTCTTGATTTTCTTACTATTGTAATAGCACTTCTGAAGGAAACCGGTTTGTCTGTAAGGGATTCCAGGAGAAGTAACTCTCAGAAATAGCTGCTGAATAAACTACAAGTCTAAGATGCAGGTAAGTATCAGGTGATATGTATCATATGATGTTGGATACTGATGGTGGCCTAATCAAGCTGTAAATGCATATTTGAAGTTTACCACTTCAGATGCCAGATAGAGGCTCACATTATTGAATTGCTCCTCTATACTGACCAACCCACTATATTCCTCGCACAAACTTGTGTACACAAATGGGTATTTGTCAGGGAGAAAAAATAAAACTTTCCCATCAAATTTTATAGAAATGCAGCCTTTCTTTAATGGAACAACATTCAATCACATCAGCCTTGTCCTGCAGATTAAACGTATCTGCTACAGACACAAGCTCCACATGTCATAAGAATAGACTCTATACATTTGAAGAGGTTTGTAAAATTGCAGACCAAATGGATGTACTTGGTGGTCTGAGTAAGAAATACCTCATCTTGAACTGTGTCTTGTTAAATAAATGCCATAAATGTGCAAATTGTAAGTCGTCTTACAAATGACACATTATGAATTGAGAAGTCAATAATTAATTAATTACACATTATGAATTAATGAACTGTGGATTATGAATTAACAAGGTTACTTAATGTCAGTCACAGTTCACTAAGGTTTTCAGAGGGAATGATCTGAAGCCTTTAAGAACTCTCTGAGGAAAGGAGTGCTCACTTTTGACCAGCAATGTTGAAATGTTCTGTTGAGTTCAGTGTTTTGATGGTAATTCAGTTGTAATCTAGGATTTGCCATTATTTGGATACAGATTCTTTACGATCTTTTTTTTTTAACCAAAATTTCAAGTCACAGAGGAAGAATTTAGGAATAAAACACTAGCTGCAAATACTGTAGAGGTGGAAGAGATAATGATACTAAGATCTGAATCAGGAAATCTGTAATTCAAGTGTTGTTATCTGTCATAAATTATCTGAATGCACTGACTTTTTTCCAGATAAATACCATAAAATCATAGACTAAGTTACATGCTTTGTCTAATGTGGACCTACTTACAACATTATTGCAAGATTACAAAATTGCTTCAAAGATTCGCAGCACAATACAAGTGATAATCATCAAGAAGATTGGAGGCCATGATCCAGTTGCACAGAATAGCAAGGAAAACATAGAGTGAATTCTTTCTCTGTTGTTTTATGAAAAAGGCCTAGATTTATGTTTTTCAACAATATACCCTCCAGATGTTTTAAATTATAATTGCCATGATATGATTCAGGCTTAAAATACATATATCCTCATCATCTTGCCATTGTAAATCGGTTGGCTGGGTTTGAGCATCAAGAAACTTTCCTCAAATTGCTGCCCTTGAAATGTGTGAGAAAATGGGAAATGTGCCTGAAAATGTAAGGCTGGAGTCAACCAAATCAAGAAGCATCCTGGTTGAAGAAGGTTGGCCTAGATTGTACACCAACTCTAGAGGCAACTGTTCCTTTAAATCATTCATCCCTTATTAAAACAGGCTCCATTGTTCCAGTTCTTTGTCAACTGCTGACACTAGCATCAGATGCATGTGAACAATGGGTGGCCAGACTATTATTAGGTGCTATGTATCAGGAGCATCAGTAGTCAGGCTGGCTGGAGACAGATACTCACCTTAGCCCAGGACATCTAGAGGATTGAAAGGTGGCTTGAAGGAAGGAGAACTACTTCTGTTATGTCCTTATGTTCATCCTCATAGAAGGATACTTCCACTTCTCTTAAAAACAACTTCCTGTGTCCAGCTGTACATCATGATTTTTTTTACTGGCAAGTAGTTGTGAGTATAGTGTTTGCCTCCAGAAAATTTAAATGCAATGCGTACTTAGTATATATTAAATTGCCTTCCTGTAACTTGTATTGTCAGTAGGTTTTCTGTACAGTTTTCAATTTGGAATCTATTCTTCTGGAATGCTGCTGTCAAACTAACAAGAGAGGCGCACATAACTCATAACTGCTGTAGAGGATACAGTCCTATACTGTACTGAATTTTAACATCTACATCCCACATTATTATCAGATTTAAGTGAACATCTCACTGCAGCAAGGAATAGTGGCAGCTATCTTAAAGATGACAAACGATAAGACGACGTGAGCCTCTCATCTATTTTTTTTTGACAAACAAAGAGATTTTGATGGCTTCCTCTTCTTCAGGGTCAGGACGTCCTTGTTCTCTATGCTCTTCTTTAAAATTAATCTCAGATATGAAGTGGTTTTAGGGAATGTTGTACTCCATTTTTCATAGCTGGACATCATTTTTAATCCGCAAGCATGGTTGTGGCATAAGGAAATTTGACAACTGTATTATAATAGAAACAGTCCTCAAAATATGGCTTTGCCATATCTGGCTACTAATACAAATATGTGTCTATGTGTGATCTATACACACATGCATGCACATGCACACACACATACACAAATTTCACTTAAAGCAGGGATGTGGAGGCGGAATATAACCCAGGAGGCCTCTTATCTAATCTTCCAAGGCTCAGATAGAGGCCCTTTCCCAAAGCACCATCCTGGCTGTGATGCTGTACTTAGAGCACAGAAAAAAAGTTATTTTCTTGTCCTTAGCAAGGTACAAGAGGAAGGGAGGGAGGGAGGGAGGGAGGGAGGAAGTTTTTCTGCTGAGGTTATCTACTGTTGAACTCATAACTGGAGCCATGAATTGTCCAGTCTCATGTCTTAGTGAAGACTAAACCACACTTAGAAAATTGTCAGGCATATCCAATTACAAACTTCTCTAGGTTTTCAGGCTTGTAAACACCAGATTTCTACAATGTTACAATCAAGATTACAGAAGGAAACAAAAACAACAACAAAAAAAACCCCACAAAACACCTCTATCCTTGTTCCATTTGTACAGTGCAATGGTCTATAAAGAGCAAAAATGAGCAAACATATATAAAATCCAGATGTTATTTTGTTGTTGTTTTTTTGTGTGCGAATTCATATGATCAAACATACGTTTATCTGAAATTGAGAAGAGGCCCTTATGAATCGGATAAACCTGTGGAAATGCAATAAACATAAAGTTGTGATTTTTACATATTATAATATATTCCTCAAAAGAGAAATAAGAGAGAACTATTGAGGAAGGCAATACATCTGATGGGAAAGGGCCTCTCAACACACATGGTGATCTATGAAGCTGAGCTACAGGTATTGCAAGATGTCAGAAGATTTTGTGAATGGTATGTGGGTCACTCTTGAAAAATTTTGTTCCATCTTTTTAAAATGAATATTGTCAGTTTCTCTATTCTAGGGAGCATTTCAGAATTCTTGCTTCCCCCCATCTCTTGGCCTACCAATCAAGAGAACTTAATATTATTTTTGTACTCAGGATCCCCTTTATAGTCAGTAAGTCATTCCAAGACTTCTCTTTTTTACTCCTTTTGTACATTGATACTACAAAAACATATTGAAATATGATCTGCAATACAACTAAATCCAGTACAGGTAGTCCTCGACGTTCAGCCATTTGTTTAGTGACCATTCAAAGTTACAATGGTATTGAAAAAAGTTATTGTGTTTCATACTTACGACCATTGCAGCATCCCCATGTTGACGTCATCAAAATTCAGACACTTGGCAACTGCTATGTATTTATGACGGTTCCAGTGTCCTAAGATCATGTGATCAACTTTTTCGACCTTCTGACAAGCAAAGTCGATGGGGAAGTCAGATTCACATAGCAACCATGTTACTAACTTAACTGTGTTACTAACTGCAGTGATTCACTTAACAGCTGTGGCAAGAAAGGTTGTAAAATGGAGCAAAATTCACTTAAACAACTGTCTTGCTTAGCAATGGAATTTTGGGCTCACCTGTGGTCATAAGTTGAAGACTCTTGTATGAAATTGCTCATCTGAGAAAAAAATATAGGAATGCTTGTTAAGCATACAAAGAATTTGAAAGGTATTCTACTTGGATTCCAAAAATTGCTTCCAGACCGGTCCTAGTAATGATCGTAGAGATAAAAAATGTAATTGCTCAATTGAGTTTGAGAAAAGCTCCAGGAAATGACTTAATATCCCTTGAGAAAACTATGGAAAAATGTACGGTGTTGTTTTTTTTCTTAATTACTGTCAATCAGTATGGTCATGGAGGATTGTAATCCCTGTCTTTAAAAAAAAATAGAGGAGTGATTCTGCTAAATATAAATTTCTTAATACCATGATTAAGTCTATTAGTAAACATTGTGTCAACCCTGAAGCTGACTTGACCGAAGCCCTTTTGAAGCTTCAGTGTTGCCACACTGGAGCTGAGGGATGGGGGACGGGGGTTGGGGCGATAGAGATAACTGGGGTTTTGTAGCCAAAACAAAAGACTTTCTCCTGGGAACCAAGGACATTCTCACACATGGAAAGAAGAGAAGTGATGTTACCAGGCAACAGGGTAGCAACCTGATTGAACGATGTGACTGATTGATTGGGGAAGGGGAAAAACTTTTACCTTTCATTAGGTGAAAACTGCAGGAACCTTCAGAATCGGTTTTCACTAGAACTGTGCCAATATGATATATCCAGTAAAACTATTCTTTGAGGAATCTACTGGCCTTGGAGTTTTATTTGCTATGGGATTATTACTTGGAACCTGACACATTACCCTGCCTAGTCGCCTATTCTTGAAACTGAAGGACTGGACCTGGCAGAGGAATATTATCTTATGTAGGCAGCCTTTATGTATTTTAAGGCAGCATTGAATTCTATATATTGCAATAAGGTTTGAGCTTAACTGACACCTGCTATTCCTGAATTTTATATGCAGATATCTTATTGAAGGTATAGAAACAACTCTCAGGGACCCTTAACAATTGGTGTTAGCACCTCAAAGAGAGTGAACCAGGGCTGCATTCTGGCTCAATTATTATTTAACTGTTTTATTTCATTTATTTATCAAATTTAGACACCAGCCATCTCACTAAGTCAGGGATCTCCGACCTTGGCAACTTTAAGACTTGTGGACTCCAACTCCCAGAATTCCTCAGCCAGCTGGTTGAGGAATTCTGGGAGTTGAAGTCCACAAGTCTTAAAGCTGCCAAGGTCGGAAACCACTGATCTAAGTGACTCTGGGTGGTTTATAGATAAAAAGTAATACAATCGTATAAATGATATAGTTAACACAGAATTAAAACCAAATGACAAGCAGATAAAAGCAAGGATAAAAGATAAAAAAAAATACAGAAGGAGTGTTATTTTATGGTTTTATATGTGTGTGTGTGTGTATTTCTCTTTAGCCAGGTTCTTCCTACATAAACCAAGATTTTTATGCAGCCCTAGTTCAGTGAAATCCCAATTCCAATGAACTAGGGCTGCATAAAAATCTTGGTTTACGTAGGAAGAACCTGGCTAAAGAGAAATACACATAAAGGCCTATGAAAAGAAAAGAAAACATATATATATCTATATATCTATATCTATATCTATATCTATATCTATATCTATATCTATATCTATATCTATCTATATCTCTCTATCTCTATCTATCTATCTATCTATCTATCTATCTATCTATCTATACACACACACACACACATATAATGTTATTAATTATTTAAATAATTTAGACATCTTGCTGTACGCAGATGAAGCAGTTATTTTTTCCAGAATCTCTATTGGATTTAGAAGAACCTTGAGAACCCTGGTGCTGTTCTACAATGAGAAGTTGGATATTAATTATATGTAAAAACAAAAGTATGAACTTTACCAGCTCATATAGATAGATAACATGCTTCAAGTATTGCAAGCAGAGGATATTTCATTCTTCCGGTGGCAGGAAGGCACAAGCAACTACTCTCCCTACAAATACTATCCTTCCATTTCAAAGATCAAAAGGTAGTAATTATCTCCTACCAGCTCTTGGGCTATTTCAAGTCAACATATTGGCATAGATGCTCTAAGGGGATTTAGGATCCTTCTCGAATGTCAAATCCCTAGAAGGTGTTCAGGTTGCATTTTTAAGATCAATGCATTAGGCCCTGAGACATGTTTGTCATTAGTCCTGTATCTTGAGGTGAAACTAAAGGCTAAGGTATGGGCAGCTATGATTAAATGCTAGCAAAAACGGTCTCATTTTCTTGTCATTGGAGGTGGTTTACAGTCTTTGTGGAAGAAGAGACCAATGCTGGAGGTCAGAATGGGACAACTTGCCAGAGCCAATTCACTGTGGCCACCTCTCCATGGACAACTTGTCACAGGACAATTTATCAATTCAATTTAATTATTTAAAATAAATTTAAAAATTGTTTTAATTTTTGTCATTCATATTTCATTTTGTCCCTCCTTTTCCATCTTTTCTTTAATGATTCTATTCCACCATTTCTTTGATATCAGTATAACTCTTGTCCTGCATTGAGTTGGCCATGGAAAGTTGGCTGTAGTGAGGTGGCCACAGTGAATTGTCATAGACCCTGCTGAGTTACCATTCCAGCTAGCCTCTGCTCTTTGGGATGTGAATAAGCTTGTGCTATGCTGAAGAACTGGGAATGGCTAGTCCAGTGAAGAGGAGGACCAGGGGAGACATGATAGCAGTGTTCCAATATTTGAGGTGGCTGTCACAAAGAGTAGGGGGGACAACCTATTTTCCAAAGCACCCGAAGGCCAGACAAGGAACAATGGATGGAAACTGATCAAAGGGAGATTCGACCCAGAAATAAGGAGGAATTTCCTGAGAGTGAGAGCAATCAACCAATGGAACAGCTTGCCTTCAGAAATTGTGGGTACTTCATCACTGGAGGCTTCAAGAAGAGACTGGACAGCCACTTGTCAGAAATGGCACAGACTCTCCTGTTGGAGCAGGAGGTTGGACTAGATGACCTACAAGGTCATTTTCAACTCTGTTATTCTGTAAACTTTCTGTAAACTTCTGAATTCTGAACAACTGTAGGTAGGGTACCTAAAGTGGTTACTGAAAATTGGAAGTACATCGTAGTTCAAGTGGTATACTTCCGGCAATTGAATGTTTCAAAGGCATGAAGGCTGTAATATTGATGCATTTGAATGCTTTCTCTTCTGTGGTTGCAGAGGATAGGTAATGAGATGATCCCATATATGGAACAGCCATGCCCCTGAGGACAGGCCAGCTTGAGACTGCTAAGCACGTCCTTCAATATCTTCTACATAGAGATGTGTAATAGTTTGATCTCTCTGATATTGACAAGACTGCCAGAGCATGTTGATGCGGCTGATGGATTATAATCCCTCTATAGCAGCGTACAAAGGGCTGTAGTTTATACGGCTCACCAGAAGCTGATTAAGTGTAAGCGAATTTTGTAAATTCTGAAATAACATTGAATAGATATTTACATTTTACAAATTAGTACTAAATAAATACCGATTTTTAATTAGCTTTAGATATAGAGTTTATTAATGGTTATTATAACAATTTTTAATATTATCACAGCTTGTATTTTATTGCTTGCATTAGCATCAGTATAAAACTTATAACTGTAATGTTTACAGTGTTATGGTAGTAATATTAAATTTCAGTTGCTGAAATGGTTGCTCTTGTTCTGTTTGTGTAATTTTATGACTCTTTTTGCTGGTCTGTGACTGAAATAAAGATTGTTATATTACTTTTAGTGTCATCATAAAATACACACACATAGAGAGACAGAAGTACACAGACATAAGGTTGCTTATTCCACTTTTTGACTTGACCAATTTCTAAAGTAACATTCACCATGATAAAGCAGTGAGATTTTAAATATACTGTTAATGAAATCTCATTTCTTTTGAAAATGTATAGCTATACTTCTGGGAATTTTTTTTTTACCATGATTTTTATTAAGAACAAATTTAAAAATGATGGATATTAGAAACAATGTAGGAAACATAAATCAGAGGGTCACAAGAAGACAACAGGAAAGCAAGTCCACAAAGATACAAGCACTGGCCAGCCCAAACAACTCACACAGAGAATTCTCCAGATGCAGCTATTATGCCAACCTAGCCTTGGCATGGCACCACTATATCCCTATGATGTCCTCCTTTTGGGGGCAATTTAACCTATTTTTATTTCATCTGATAGGACTGAGGAATTACAGTACTGTGTAGGCAATCTGTTAGCCCTGAGAAATTACAAAAGATTCAAGGATGATCACTGGAACAAAAAATTAAATCCTGTGAAATAAGATTGAAAGGGGGTGGAGGTTAGAAGATGAGAAGGGATTTGATTTATGGAACTTTGTGAGATATTTTAATCAATAGGACATGATGTCCATCTGTAGCCTCCCAGCATCAATTTCCGAAACCTACCCTTGATAAAGATTGCAACTACCAGAGTCCAGATGGATTGGCGATACATCCATATTATTATCCAATGGTTGATAGCATCAAATACTGCAGATATTTTCTCTATAAGACTGATCGACATCTCCTTCCACCAAGCCAGACAGAAATAAATTCAATAAATATATAATCCAGAAATACTTAGATTTCAGTTGCCATCACTTTGGGCATATGTACAATGAAACCATAGTAATAGTACTGGTTTGTGACATCATTCACCCACTCCCAATTCAGGAGGGGAAAAAATAGTCCTTAAAAAACACTAGACATCTGGTGCACCTTATTTTATCCAACAATCACTGAAGTGATACCTTGATTAAAGTGAAGATTTGCAATACAAAGGATGGGTGGGTCAAAGATGATACCAGAGGTACCCTATGGCGCCAAGCCACCTCCAAAGTTATTATGGAGTCCCATGATAGAGAGGCCAGAAGATGAGGGTAAGTTAGTATTCAAGCTGATGGCATCTTTTGCTGTAATATGAATTGTTGCTGAGCTTATCCATTGAATACATGTAGAATATATTTCCACATGCATATGTATTTTTCCCCTTCTGTTCAGTTGTGATGGATTCTTAGAGAAGTCCCTGCAGTTTTTTTGGCAAGGTTTTTAATTTAATTTAATTTAATTTAATTTAATTTAATTTAATTTAATTTAATTTAATTTAATTTATCGAATTTCTATGCCGCCCAACTCCCACGGGACTCTGGGCGGCTTACAGCAAAAAATAAATAAATAAATAATACAACAAAGAAGATAGGAAAATTATTTAAGAACATTATATTATAAAAAACATTTTAAAAACATTAAAAGCCCATGCACACCATTCATGGCCGGATCTCGCAAGATTGCAACAGCGAGATCAACGGCCCCAGGCCTGCCGGAAAAGCCAGGTCTTCACCGCTTTCCGGAAGGCCAATAGGGTGGGGGTAGTCTGGATCTCAGGAGGTAACTGGTTCCAGAGAGCTGGGGCAGCCACAGAGAAGGCCCTCCCCTGCGGGCCCGCCAGTTGGCATTGTTTAGCTGACAGGACCAGGAGAAGACCAACTCTGTGGGATCTTACCGGTCGCTGGGAGCTATGCGGTAGAAGGCGGTCTCGAAGATAGCCTGGCCCTGAGCCATGTAGGGCTTTAAAGGTAAGTGATTTGCCCTTGCCTCCTTCCTAGAGCTGAGAGAAAGTGACTGGCCCCAAAGTTAATCAGCTAGCTTCATGCCTAATAAAAAAGGACAGTGGAAATATATTACAGCAGAGGTCCCCAACCCCCAGTCCGTGGACTGGCACCGGTCCGCGGCATGCCAGAATCAGGGCCGCGCAAACAAGCAAAGCCTCATCCATGGGATACAGGCAGCAACAAAACCATGCCCCCTCTGGAGTATGGATAAACCTCTCTCCATGGAATCAGTCCTGGTGCCCAAACTGTTGGCAGCTGCTGCATTATAATACTGAATGTATAATACTGAATGTAAAGAAGTGGAGTTACATGAAAATACTTTTATTTAGGGCAGGGGTGAAATGCTACTGGTTTGCACCGGTTCGGGTAAACCGGTAATAAAAAAAAGCTACTGGTTTATCCGAACCAGTAAATTGGTATTTCCGACAATCAGATGTGCAGTGGATTTATATTTGCTAGAAAGCAGGAAATCCTACTTTCTAGGAATCTAAATCTGGCGGCACAGCTGTTCCCCCCCCCCCCCGCTGTTCTACTTACCTTCAAACCAGGGGTGAAATCTAGCAGGTTCTGGAGAACCGGTAGCGGAAATTTTGAGTAGTTCGGAGAACTGGTAAATGCCACATCTGGCTTGCCCCAGAGTGGGGTGGGAATGGAGATTTTGCAGTATCCTTCCCCTGTCACGCCAACCAAGCCACCCCCACAGAACCGGTAGTAAAAAAATTTGGATTTCACCACTGCTTCAAACGGCTCCTTTCTCCACATGAAGTGCATGTTTGGTGCGCACCGCGCATGCACCGACAGCGAATCGGTGGCAACCCGCAGAGGATTTCACCACTGATTTAGGGTATTTCTTCCCTTTCATTTCTTTTTTTAACAATAGAAAACAAATGCCAACTTCCAATTCCTTTGTTCTTCGAGCATCAATGGGAAGTAGGGTTTTCTCTTCATCTGTCCCTTATTCTGTTTTAGCCTTGAGCTAAACTATTATGGCCATCACCTAAAGGTACTGACAATACTGTCAGCCGAGCAGTTTAGTGCTATTGAACAATTCTGATAGCTCTCTAGCGCAGCACTCACTTCAGTGAAACAAGAGAAGAGTGGCAGCCAACGAGGCTGAGCAGGAACTAGAGGGAACAATTATAATGCCCACATGAATCTGATGTGGCAATAAACATCACTCTGATCCCACTCATTACTGGTCACCTGAGATTGCCTTTGGCCTAACAGGTAAGTGTAAAGCATAATAGATTTTGTCACCTTCTGGTAATCACTGGATGGTATCAGCTAAAGGTGGAAAACATCACTCGGAACCCAGTACAGGTAAAGGTGAATTTCTAATCTCTCTCTCATTGGCTGTGGTGAAGGGAAAGTTTTGGCAGCATAGTAGAAATAGGATGTTGCCAGGATCTGCTCCTACCATAACTGAGTGTGACTGTTAAGGCATCTTCCCTATCTTTGATTTTAAGTTCTGGTGGCTACTAATTAGATTTAACACTCTTGACTCCTGTACCTATTGGCTCAAAGATAAATTCAAAGAAATTTACAACCGAGAAAGATTTTTAATCACATGCTCATCACTTTGGGGACCTAGCGCTTTGTAGTGCAATGATCGAAATATTGAATTAGGACTAGAGCTACCCCACCATTCAGATTTTCAACTATCATGTTTATTAATTGATTATCTTTCAGCCTAGCCTGCATGGAGTTGTTATTAGGATGAAATTAAGTAGCAGGGAGGGTGGATCTCATCTATCTCCTTTAGCTCTTAGAGAAACTGTAAACAAACAATATTACAAAAGAGAAAATAGAAATCAGAGGATAGGAGGAACAAATCCCCTGTTTTGCCTATATCACTTTAAGACAGTATTTAAAACAAAACATTATATACTCTGTGGGTTGTGCCTCTTATTTTTCATGTTCTTTCTTTCATATTAGCTTTTCTTATTTTAATGAGCTTTTTTTTAAATGCACAGATGCATCTCATTTGGTAAAAAAAAAGATAGTTTCAATTAATGGAATTGTATTTGGTAGCTAAACCAAGGCAGCATAATGATCATTGTTTCAGATTGGGAGTGGGGAGACCCAGTTCAAATCCTGCTTGCAACAGATATCACTGGATGACTTTTAGGCTAGTCCCTATCTCTTGCTGAGTTGTTGTTGTGGGAATGAAATGAAGAAGAGCTCTATACAGGTAGTCCTTGACTTACGACCACAACTGAGCCCAAAATTTCTGTTGCTAAGTGAAACATTTGTTAATGTGAATTTTGCCCCGTTTTATGACCTTTCTTGCCACAGTTATTAAGTGAATCACTGCAGTTGTTACATTAATGACATAGTTCTTAAATGAATCTGGCTTCCCCATTGACTTTGCTTGTCAGACGGTCACAAAAAGGGATCACATGTCCTTGAGACACAACAATGGTCATAAGTAGATATGAACCAGTTACAAGCATCTGAATTTTGATCACGTGATCATGGGGATGCTGTAACAGTCATAAGTCATTTTTTTTCAGGGCCGTTGTAACTTTGAACAATCACTAAATGAACTGTTGTAAGTCAAGGACTACCTGTATATGCAATATGTAAACAAATAAATAAGTAGACCCGTTTTTGCTAAGTATATGCTATTAATGTTCTCATTGTTCCTATCACTCATCTCCTCCCACTGTATGGCTGTAACTTGTTGCTTGTATCCTTACGATTTATATTGATTGTTTCCTAGTATGATTTGATTGCTTATTTGTACCCTATCACTATCATTAAATGTTGTACCTTATGATTCTTGATGAACGTATTTTTTCTTTTATGTACACTGAGAGCATATGCATCCAAGACAAATTCCTTGGGCGTCCAATCACACTTGGCCAATACAGAATTGTATTGTATTGTATTGTATTGTATTGTATTGTATTGTATTGTATTGTATTGTATTGTATTGTATTGCATTGCATTGCATTGCATTGCATTGCATTGCATTGCATTGCATTGCATTGCATTGTATATAGTGGTTTCTCCATCCCCTGTATTTCATTCTTTACAGCGGCCAGAAAGGCTCAAATCAAAACACCAAAGGACTCTTTCCACCAGGTACGTGACTTGTGCTTGTTAGTTGTGAAGTCTCCTAATATATACCACAATTGTATACATGTACTTTCCACATAAGACTTTACACTTTGTATCGTATACCAAATATGGTTTGTATATAGGATGACCTCATGGTACAAATTTTCTTTCTTTTCTGCCTTACTAGATTTTCAGTATAAATTAGAAGTAGATCTTTGGAAGGAAACAAAGAAGAGCACATAAAACATTCTGTGAAAGACGTTGGGTGGTTGTACATTAATCCTACATCTGGAAGCATCCCAGGAGAAAAGTTCAGGAGTGGATCACTGCTCAGTCTGCAGGACTCCTGAGTTCTGCATGAATGATAGTTTAATAGGTGTGATGGAATGTACTGAGGTCGGTCATGAGGTGGGAGGGAGATGAATTCTAGAGGTATAAAAGGCAACTTAGCCCAGATATTATGTGTGAGAGAAAGAGAGGGAAGACAACACCTGCTTAATAGGAGTCCTGGTTGCACTGTGGTTAGAATGTAGTATTGCAGCCTAACTCTGCCCACAGCCAGGAGTTTGATCCTTGACTGCTTCAAAGTTGACTCAGCCTACCATCCTTCCAAGGTCAGTAAAATGAGGACCCAGATTTTTGTGGGCAATATCCTGAGATTGTAAACTGCCCAGAGACTGCTGTAAACCACTGTGGGGCAGTATATAAGTCTAAATGTTATTACTATTGCTATTAATATTTCACAGAACATTTATAGGTGCAGATAGTAGAAGCTTCAGTCTGTTAAGATTTGTCTGTGGGTGTGAAATAATAAAAAAGTCAGTTTGGAATAATTGCCACATTCTGTGTGGGTGTGTGTAAGTGAGATAGACTTGGAATTTTAAAAGTCAGCTAACTTTGTTACTAGGTTCAAGTTTTGCTAACTACAGTCATGGGCTCAAAAATAGTTTGGGGGTGCAGGGAAAATACCCATAAACATCACCCAAACATGAGAATTTGCTTCGTTACCAAACAAATGTTTTCAAGACTTTCAAAAACCCATTCTTCATTTTCTTTGCCAAGCTTTCTTGATTAGGGCAGCCTAATTTAAGAAGAAAAATGAATGTTGCATTTTAGTGGAGCTTGTTTTAATTGTTTTAAATTAATTGGCTTTAATTGCTTTAATTTTTGTTACTGTGCATTTTAAAATGGATGTTTGTAAGTTGCTTAGAGCAAGGATTATATTAATTGTGTAATAAAATAAGATTGAAGAAATTGCTCCTGTTAAATGATTGGAAGCTAGCAATCCTTCGAGACCTTCTGCAGATCATCCATGGATCTGGTGATAAATTCCAATCTACCTTCTACCAACAGCTGACCTAAAATTATCTAGATGAGCTTGGCCATTCACAACCAAGAGCAACATCTTGGTGTAGGCTCTGATTAACTTTATCCTGCATTTCCCCACCAATCACGCTTGGCATTGCCCTTCTGAGAAAAGTGCAGTTGCAATTCATGAAACAACAAACCCAAGCAGCTCATAAATTATTTCCAGAACTCCATCAGTAGGGAGGGGCATTGCACTTACTGACTTTAATGAAAATAAAGAAACTAAGTTATTAAGTCTGGATGAGAATTTTGGTATAAGGATTCTGAGACAAATAGCCAGTCTTTAAAACAAAGGTGACTTTTCCTTTGAGGAGAGTTCTTCTGATGACTCCATAGATATGTCCATGAAATTTTCTTGGCATTAATATGGATGCACTTCAACATTGCTTTCTAATTTGTTTATTTGCTTGTTAGTTAATTAAACTTCCAATCTAGATTGCAGCCCTAGATTTTACTGCCAATTTCATATTCAAGAACCACCCAGATCCAGCCTGGTTCATTTTTCTGAAATCAGCCATGGTGATCTAGGAGTACTGGGACAAGAACAACATTTAGTGGACAAAAAATATGTTTTTGACAACATGAACTCTATGTTTTGTGCCCAACACAATTTTTATGATTTTATCTCCCTCCAGATTTCTCCTGAAACTTACCCATGTAGTCCTTTCAAATATAGAACCAAACTCTACTCATTTGATCCTGGTCTCATCCCACCTACCATTGTAGAGCAACCTGATCTGGCCAGTTTGAAGAAACCATGCCCATATCGAAAGAAAATGGAAAAGGCAAAATCCAAGACTATAAAGAAAAAGTAAGGGATGGGATACTGAGTTTCTGTTACTAGCAGGCAGGCAAGGCAAGTTATATTTATAGCATCAATTAACATTTGCCACCTGGAATGCAAAAAAAGGGCTGATTGTGTTTGGCTGGTGTTACCCTTTGGTATGCTAACTACTTGCTTAGGATCATGGTATCCTTTACCCAAACAAACAGATGGTATAGCAAGATAATTTTCAACAATTATGCTTTGGTCTTTTGAAATGTGTCTAACTTTCAGAAAATATTTTGTTTTGAATGATGAAAACAATTACTCTGAAGAGGAAATTAAAGTTATCCTTTAAACTGACTGGCTGGACATATAGGTAGTCCTCAACTTACAACAGTTCATTTAATAACTGTTCAAAGTTATAATGACATTGAAAAAGTGACATGACTGTTTTTCACACTTACGACTGTTGACCATCCCCATGAGATCAAAATTCAGATGCTTGGTAGCTGACTTATATTTGTGACAATTGCAGTGTCCTGGGGTCATGTGATCCCCTTTTGCAAATTTCTGACAAGCAAAGTCAACATGGAAGCCAGATTCGCTTAGCAACCCTGTTACTAATGTAAAAACTGCAGTGATTCACTTAACAACCATGGCAAGAAAGCTCATAAAATATGGCAAAATTCACTTAACAAATGGTTCATTTAGCAACAGAAATTATGGCTCAGTTGTGGTCATAAGTTGAGGACTACCTATAGTGGGTGCATTCCAGTCCCATTACCTCTGAAAAGGTGTCCAATTGGGTAAAGCAGCTTCAGATAATAATATATCCCCTTTTTCCAGATTGCTCAGCTAAGGGGCACATTTTTATTTTTACTTGGAAGCATACAAAATATATATACTTTTGCTCCAAATTTTGATTTGGAAGTCACATGTTTCTCTAGAATCCAGTAAGTGGTGCTACAGGATACATTACAGAGACCATTTTTTGAAAAACCAGAGAACTCAGGTTATTGTCCCATTCCAGGAGTTAATAACCTATTTTTTCAAGTATGCAGATTGATCTGCCTGCATGAGATCCACTTCACTGATTTCATCCATGTTTGTATTCAATGGACTTCTCGGTCTTGAATAACAATGGGCTGCTCACGTGCAGATCATATCATATGCTGCTGATGGAGCACTTTCATTACCGCTTCTATTGTCTTTCAGGACATGAGAGGTCAGGATAATGTAAGGACACTACCGTTAGGATTAATTTATTCAATGCCCCTTCAATTGACAACGGGACACTTTCTCCCCAAGCAGAGTATGTATGTATGTATGTATGTATGTATATATATATATATATATATATATATATATATATATATATATAGACATATATATATATATATTTGGAATGATGTGGCTCTCTTTGTGTGGTGGTGGTTTAAGATATGTCTGGGATTATGGAGAAAACCCAAATGCCATGGAGAGAAACACATTTGTGTCAGGTTCTACGTTCATTTAGACGGTGGTCTTAATTTCGTTGGCTGTGGAATATTACTCCATTCTTAGTCCTGATTAAAACAACCTTATTCCCATTAACTGCAGTGGAAAGGAGAAAATGAAATTATTTTAATTTTTTTTTAAAAAAACAATGTCTTCTTTTTTCATTCAGGTCTCAGTTTTTACTCTCCAAGTTTATCAAATCAGCAGTTCTTAAAGAAAAAGAGATTTACATTTGGAATGAAACTTTTAAACCAGAAAGGATCAAGGTTAGAAAAAAAAAATCTGATAGTAAAGCATTTTTCAAGAATATTAGGTTTCCTTGCTGTAGGCCAGGGGTGTCAAACTCAAGGCTTGGGGGCCAGATCTGGCCCACGGGGTGCTTATATCTGGGCCGTGGGCCACCCTGGAAACAGCAAAGGACCGGCCTGTGGTTCCTCTGCCAGCAAAAATGGAGCTTGGGAGGGCTGTGGGCAGCCCTCCCAAGCTCTGTTTTTGCTGGCAGAAGGTTGCAGGAAGCTGTTGCAGCCAAAAATGGAGCTTGGGAGCCTGTTTTCACTGGCAGAGTGCTCGGGCCATCACAGGCGCCCCCGACATGAGTGACGTCGAACTAGCCACACCCACCCTCATTACGGGCACCCTGATGGGGCCCTCAATGAAATTGAGTTTGACACCCGTGCTGTATGCCATATTTTGTGATGTATTCCACATTTGTTAAGCCACAAGACAAATGATCCCCAGCTAATATGGCCATCAGTTAGCTTCAACCCATCACAAGTGAAGAACATCAGGTTGGGAAAAGTCTTGGTGTAAAACCTGTGTAGTGTAGTAATTTAAAATGCTGGATTAGGAGTAGGGAGACCCAGTTCTAGTCCTCTCTTAGTAGCTGGGTGAATTTGGCCCAGCTACATTCTCTCAGTCCTAGACTGGAACTTTGAAAATCATCCCAAAATAAGATAATGGTGAACCACTTCTAAAAATGTGGCCAATAAAGCTTCATGGAGTTGTTATATAGACAACAGGAGTCCAGACTGACTCAAAACACTTAAAAAAACAAAGAAACGGGTGACCTCCAGTCTAAATGACCATTCTCTCAATAGCAATAGAGTATATAATCTGGCATACTTTATATACAGTATATGGCAAATTCGCATATGTGGCAGTACCCACTTTTTATTCTCATTGCGGTAGATTATTTTTTGTGCTTTCTGCATTTTTTCTTTTTCTTTTCTTCTATATTTTGGATTTGTTCATGTAGTTGCCTGTAAAATGTAAACCGACATTTCCTACCATCTCATGATGATCTGGTTGTTTACAGCCAAGATCTGGTAGCTGTTGCCGATTTATCATATTGTTGCCATATGCAAACAGAGATAGAAAAGGAAAGCTTGTGAGTTCCCCTGGAAAGGAGAATTTGAGGCTTTTTAACTTAGAAAAAGAACAATGTAGAGGTTTTCTCCCTCTCACATAACATAGCCGGGATTGGAGATTTTCACCATCGTCTCCTTTCCTTTTTAGAATATTTGCATTTGATTGATTGATTGATGGATGGGTTGATTGATTGATTGCAGGTTCTCATAAAGTCCTTGGCATCTCCTGTGGAACTTGAACAACTCTATGCAGCTCAGGTAAAAAAAAAAAAAAAAAGCATTAATACGATCTTTATTAAGAGGGAAAGTTTCTAGATGCTTGGAAGTCATACTGCAGTGAAGTCCCTTGGCTGGAAGTGAACTATTTTCCATACAGAAACATTGTGGTCTTAAGATTCAAATCCGAAACATCCCTCAGATATATAAGACACAGATATAATCACGCACTCCTACTGGCTTCAACACATTAGTTAACATAGAAGTTATTTATTTGGAACTATTTATTTTGAACTAACTATGCAAGAATCCAGAAGGGCCACTAAAAGGTAATAAATGAATGCAGAATGCTCTTAATCTTTGTTGGCATCTTGTGGTATAGAGTTTTACAGCCAAGCTCTGGCAGACTGACCTTCCCTCCTGCCTGCCCTCACTCTTTCTTTCTTTCTGACTGTAGGAAATCTGACTTTGTTCCAAAGCTGTTAATAAGAAACATAAACTTGATGTAGGTTACGAACTGGCCATTTTTTAAAAAAATGTCTTCACATGGAGCAGTGGTGAAATCCAATTTTTTTACTACTAGTTCTGTGGGCATGGCTTGTGGGCGTGGTGTGGCTTGGTGGGTGTGGCATGGGAAGGATACTGCAAAATCCCCATTTCCTCCCTACTCCTGGGGGAAGGATATTGCAAAATCTCCATTCCCACCCCACTCTGGGGCCAGCCAGAGGTAGTATTTGCTGGTTCTCCGAACTGCTCAAAATTTCCGCTACTGGTTCTCCAGAACCTGTCAGAATCTGCTGGATTTCACCCCTGACATGGAGGCTAGCTGGTAATCTTGAACAATGGCCCTCTGTTTTATAGAAGCCCGATACCTTAATGGCTCTTGCTTGAGAATGCTGAAATCTAATAACTTCTTATGTAAAATGTTACTATTTTTGTGCTTGATTTACCTCAATCCCATGAGATTTGATAACCTTGCAGGATTTCAGATATGTTTTTCT
The DNA here is from genome assembly GCF_059756535.1 of Pantherophis guttatus. NCBI lineage: Eukaryota > Metazoa > Chordata > Lepidosauria > Squamata > Colubridae > Pantherophis > Pantherophis guttatus. The sequence goes on from NC_142064.1 coordinate 160,885,163, forward strand.
AATCATTAAAAAAATATTTGATCTGGGAGCAGAATGTAAGGGGGTCCCGCTTTTAGACCTCCTGTCATCTGTGGGTATTCTCTATGTAATACAGGTAGTCCTCGACTTATAACAGTTCATTTAGGGGCTGTTTAGAGCAGAGGTGTCAAACTCAATCCCATTGTGGATTTTGTCTGCCTTCGGGGTCATGGGAGGGGGGCGTGGCTGGTTGTCACGGCTGACTGGGTGAGCATGGCCGGGATGGGCCAGGACTGGGGAAGCATGGGCTGGTCCCTCACCATCTCTGGGACAGCCCCACGGGACAACTCTGGGCCTATCGCAGGCTGGATCCAGATCTGGATCCATATGACACGTCTAATTTAGAATTACAATGGCCCTGAAAAAAGTGACTTGTGACTTATATTTTTCACACTTATGAACATTGCAGCATCTTCATAGTCACATGATCAAAATTAAATTGCTTGGCAACGGATTCATCTTTATGACAGTTGCAGTGTCCTGGGGTCATGTGAACAGCCTTTGTGACCTTCTGACAAGCAAAGTCAATGGAGAAACCCAATTCACTTAACAATTAACTAACTTACTAATTTAACAATTGCTGTGATTCTCTTAAGTGGCAAAAAGGTGGCAAAATAGGGCAAAGCTCACTTAACTCATGTCTCACTTAGCAACAGAAGCTTTGGTCTCAATAATAGTCATAAATCAAGGACAACTTGTATAGGATCTTCATATGAATTTTGCAATTGGTTGTATGTTTACACCTATACCATTTCCTGTCCCATAGAGCCAGGTTTGCTTACGGTGGGGCCTTCCTGATTCACAGCACATTCTGGTAACCAGTTGATTTTCAAAGTTGGGGCAGTGAGAGTTATTGCTAGAGATTGGTAGAAGAGTTTGCATATTATTATTTCCGTTCTTCCAAATGAACAGCTCATTTTATTTGAGTCCTGCTGATTGCTTCAGATGTTGCATCTAGAGCAGCGGTCACCAACTGGTGGCCGGTGGACTACTGGTGGTCTGTGAGAAAATTTTGGTGGTCTGCAGAAAAATTATTTGCATTTTTTATATTGCACTAAATCAGGGGTCCTCAAACTACAGCCCCTGGGACAGATACGTGCAATGAACATTTGTGTTGCTGCAGAAAGTCTCCCCCTTCAGGGTCTTTTTGTGTGGGTCGGAGGGGGGAGAGAAATTCTGACTTGTGGTCTGCTTCAGCCTCCTGGTGTGGGGCTTTGGGCAAAGGCTGGAGTGAAGTGCCGCTGGTGGTGAAGAGCCAGAGAGCCTTGTTCCAGTGGGACTGCATCATGTCCTGGAACTGGCTGATCATCTCAGCCCGCTGAGCCTCCAGGCACCTGATGTGCTTCTGCTGAGCCTCCTTCTTGGCCAGATCCAATTTGAATTGAGTCAGCGGTTTTGCCAACTCTTTCTCGAGAGAAAGAGTTGTTGTTTTGCCAACAACTGCTTTCTGTTGGGGCCTAAGGAGCCTGGGCGAGCAGGCAAGGAGTGGCTGGGAAGGGAAGGGTGAGTAGAGGCTGGCGAGGCACCCCTTGACATGAGTGACATCGAGTTGGCCATGTCCACCCAGTCACATGATCACCTAGCCACACCCACCCAGCCGGTCATTAGACAGATCATATTAGTGGTCCGCGGGATTTAAAATTATGAATTTAGTGGTCCCTGAGGTCCGAAAGGTTGGTGACCCCTGATCTAGAGAACATCCCAACATCCCATCAGTTGTATCCTTCAAGTTGCATGGCTCCCCGAAGCAAGGATTTACTCCTGTTTATTTGTACACAGATAGGCACAGCCCAGGTCTTCCAATCTCAAGAAAAATCTATGTGTATATAGTTTCCTCCTTTTGGATGGTTCATATGAAAAGTGACAAGGCCTGCAAGTATAAAGTCTATAGGCATGATTCCACTGTTTCCTCCATGCAGTCAGAACACATGGATGGGAGGGAGCAGGGAGGCATCTTTAAAGGTCAAAGAATAGCCTAAATTAGAAACAGTCCCTGAAGAATTTCCCCTCTCCCAATAGGAAAAGGACAAATCTGGCCTTTACAGAACCCTGTGATCAAAGATAGGAGTCCAATCCCAGGTTCTGGGAGATGGGGAAAAAAGTCAAGGTTTGCTGCATTGGCAATGATTTTCCTAGTTTGTTCTTAGCTTCAGACTTTAAACAGGATGTCTGATTTGTGCAGCACAGTAAATGAATGACAGGCAGAGCTTTCCGTGGTTATTATCTGGTTTTCATTGCTGGCAGGAGAAACTTGTGGAAGCGTTCAGTGCGGCTGTTTCTTCAACAGCAAAAAGGCATCCAGAACTGACCTTGGAATGGGCTTCTCCTGCTCACAGGCGAGAGGGCCATTGGGAAAGAAAAAAGAGTCCATGCCTGGAACAGAGAAACAGGGTTAAGGCAACTTGTGTAGCCAGGTTTGGCTAAGAATGAAATAAAACAAAGCAGAGATGAGGAGACTATCATGTTAAGGACCTTAATATCAGGAGCAAAGAATGAAGACCATTCACAAGGCTGCAGCATAGAACATTTATTCAAACTTATACATAAGAATCTGATAGACTAAAGTTTGATGCTAAATTGGCACCAGATAAAGGTAAACAGAATTACAGGAGGGGTTGGATTTGGAATGCTTGTGGGAATGCAAGGATTCTAAACTGATGTTGCCCTTAACTCTGCCCCCAGCTCTGTCTGCTCTTCTCGTACACTTAAAGATTGTTTTCCAGAATCCAGCAAGAACATGACAGATTTTTTTTTCCCCTATACAAATTCCAAACAGCTGATTTTATTGTAGAAACATTGCTGGAAGGGAACAATTTCACTTACAACTTATGTTTCTTTCTGACATCTAATTCAGAGATGAAGTATTGAAACTGGACATCAAAACAATTGTATTATCCTGAACAAACATTAGGCTCTGTTAAATATTCATTTTATATACTAATTTACTTATTTATAGCAAGGTGGTTTGATGGCTTTCAGACGTATAATGCTATTTGCTATATCATACATGACCCGTGCCATCAAATTATAATAATTTGCAGCCTATGTTTGTTTTGCCGGAGCTGCTATAGATTTCCACCCACTCAAATCTTGATTAATCACTCATTATTTTTATGCTTGCTTCTTTTAATTTGGGATATTTGTAAGTTATGTAAGAGAGTGCATTAGAGAGAAAAAAGAAACAGAAGAAGAAAAAAAAAAGGCTGACCTCACACTCTGTTCCCCTGGAGGCTCTTTTTTTGCTCAGTAGGAACTTGCTTTGATGAGTACTCTGCTCAGTTCATATTAGGGATAAAATTGAGTGCTGAAGGTCTGTTGTCAGAAGAGACAGAAAAATACAGACTAATCAAGGTCAGGTTAAGTGTAGGTCCTTTCATAGCCTTTTTGGAGCCTTTAAGCGTGTGGCGTGTTTAAAGGCTTCCCCCCTCCAAATAATAAAAAAACACCCTCCTTGAAGTTTCCTTCTCTTAGCCTGAGCTGAAATTCTGTAGGAACTGGAAGCAGCTGTCTTTTTAAGGAGCCTGGAAGCATCTTTGGGACCATTTCTGTGGTCCTACGACTTTCTGCTTTCAAGAGATTAGTCAGTTGTGGGTGAGTTGTGAGTTGTGGGTGTCCCAACACGGGAGGTTTTTAAGAAGAGATTGGACTACCATTTGTCTGGAATGGTATAGAGCTTCCTGCTTGAGCAGGGGGTTGGACTAGAACAGTGGTCCCCAACCTTTTTATCGCCGTGGACCGCTCTCTTCCCTGGAGCCTTTGCGCATGGCCCAGGAGCCTTTGCGCACGGCCCAGGAGCCTTTGCGCTGCAGCGCCCGGCCGCTGCAGCGATCATGTCCCCCGGCCGCTGCGCGGCCCGGTGCCAGGTACTCCACGGCCCGGCACCGGTCCGCGGACCGGGGGTTGGGGACCACTGGACTAGAAGACCTCCAAGGTCCCTTCCAACCTTGTTATTCTGTCAACAGTAAAGCATTTATTTATTTTTTTGTTCTCCATTGAATCTTCAAACGCCTGTTTTCCTCATTGACTGGAAGTTTTCCACACCTCCTGGCTCCTGAATTCATGGCTGTCCCTGTAACCCCCAGATAACTTTCATTTAAAAATTAAATGTTAAAATTTAAAAAATTTAGGGAGAGGAGACTTTTGTTTCAAGGCAATAGATGGGAAACCACCACAACACAACAGCCAAGCTGCTGAGGTAAAGGGGGAAGAGGATCCAGCTCTCTCCAGTGTTACTTACCCCTGTTATCTGCCTGGATTGCTATGCGCCCAGGAAGAGTTGCAAGAAGATGGCAGCAATTAAAAACTGCTTGGTTTGTTATATCCTCTACATTTGGTCCTCTACTTTTGTTACTGAAGCAACAAGCTAGAACTACTGTGGAAAATGCTTAATAGAAAACATTGATGACATGCTATTCTTCCAATTTCACTGGGATATAGTGGTTTCTGAACAGAACCAAAAGAATGGTACATCTGTAGCCAGCTAGATTCTTCCTACAGCCATCACTCGGATTTCTTTTCAAATAAACAGAGAAATGCATTCTATAGGCTAGTGATGGCGAACCTTTTAGACACCAAGTCCCAAACTGTGCATGCATGCCCAAATGGAAAAATGTGTGCACGTGCATAAATGCATGCATGCGCTGACATGCACAGACATGCACATGCATGCATGAACATACATGGACATGTTTGCGGACATGCGCACATGTGCAGCAGAGACCCGGAGACCAGCTGGCTGGTGGGAGGCGGGGCATCCTAACACTGGCAGCACGGCAAGAGGTAAGATCTTTTTCTTTTGTGAGTTTCTGTTTCGTCATTTGCAGGGAAACAGAAGCTCACAAAAGAAACGCCACAGAGATCTGACCTGGGGCGATGGCGCACGTGCCAGCAGAGAGGGCTCTGATTGCCATCTCTGGCATGCGTGCCATAGGTTCACCATCATGACTATAAGCATTGCAATGTAATTGGGGATGCTCTTACACTTTTGTGTAGAATGGGGGGCAGGTAGTTTTACTACTCCAGGCATAGCAGCTGATTTGGGAAAAAAGGCACTGATTGCATTTCCCACCACCACCACTTTAGTCAGTTGGAGGGGCCCTTTGATTGGCTCATTGTATGTCCATGTTTCAAGGCTATAGTATGTAACGTCTCCTAACTTTTATGGCTGGTCTTCCTAGGCTCTTGGACAACTTGGAACTGCTGACGAATCTGTTATATCTGCACTTTATAATACTGTAAGTATGTGGACTCCTCTTGCAGTTTTAAAGAATTTCAGAGTTTCCTAAGCTTGCATTCCCTCCTTTCTTTGGATTGCTTACATGCATGATTGATGGCTAGGAAGGATGGGAGCTGTAGTCTGGTGTTGTTGATCCATGATTCTCTAGTATTTGTGATGAGCAGCACTTTTCAAGCTCTGAGGCCATGTTGCAATGCTCTCATAAAAGGCTATCACAATGGGAGGAGTAAGGCTTATCCATTCACAGAATGATGTTTGTTGCCAGCCACAAAATATCCATTTACTAAAAGGCAAACTGGATGCCCCGGTGTGCTCTCCACTATCAAATCCAGCTATCAGGTTGCTCCCAATCACTTTAACTTTGTAGTTGTTATGAATAGTTAGATCCAAGCAAAGTAGACTACTAAGTTATATTTTTATTTTCTAAAAATGCTTCCATTACAGTAAGTAAGAAAGAGCCTTGGTAGGACAGGGGTTTAAGGCACCCTGTTATTAAGCTGCTTAAGACCAGCTGCCTGCAATTACTGCAGGGTTCGAATCTCTCCAAGGCTCAAGGTTGACTCAGCCTTCCATCCTTTCTAAGGTAGGTGAAATGAGGACCCAGTTTGTGGGGGCAATAAGCTGACTTTGTATAAAATATACAAAAGGATGAAGGCTATTGCTTAACACATTGTAAGCCGCCCTGAGTCTCCGGAGAAGGGCGGCATATAAATCAAATTAAAAAAAAAAAAAAAAGTGGTCCTTGAAGCAGGGCATGAAATAAAGGATGATGATTGAGGCATGCAAAGCTCCCATTTCTTATCATTTTGTAATAAGAAAAATCTTTCTTATTACAGGGCTTTCCAACCATGGCAGCTTTAAGACTTGTGGACTTCAACTCTCAGAATTCCCTAGTCAGCATGTTAAGGTTGACAAGTCTTAAAGTTGCCAAGGTTGGAAATCCTGCTTTAAAAAGTGTTGAAAAAGCTGGAAGCATGCTAGGCATCAAGGAAGCCCAAGGAAGTCTTAGTGTGTCCATTAGTGGAGCAGGACAGAGAGAGCACCTTGCTTTGCTTTTGACCCAGGTAGCTCTGGAGAAGGATGAAGGAAAGGAGGGACAGTGGCAGCTCCGTATTTTTGAAAATATCTAGTTAGGTCCTCAATTGTCAGACATAAACACCAATAATGGCAAGGCCTTCACAGTAAATTGGCATGTATGTAATAGTGTAACCATTACAGGGTCAAATATAGCATTTCTCATTATTATGGGCTGTATCAAGATACAGATTTCTTCTTTTAGATTCTGTCCTGAGTGGGTGGTAATTTAATACCTCACTCGCAGACCCCTTCCACTGCAGGAATAGATCATTACAACAGGATGCCACCAGCGACATGCCCTCATCTATCTGACTGGGGAAATCTTAGTGTTCCTGCCAAGGACTTCTCCCTTTGACTCAGTCCTCCAAAAAGAAAGTGCCTTAGATTTTCCTACCCAAAATTAACAATATGGAATTTAACATAATATGGAGGTATGCCTCCAAGGAAGGGGCAAGTACAAAACCTTGGAACTTTTATTGTGGCAACACAACACTTCATCACTTTGACATTACTGTGTTTGAAAATAGATACTTAATGTTTGTGTTTGCCCTTTAAATTGTGCATCATGCACGTGGGGAAGATTTTAATGAAAAACTCATTTAGGAAACCAATAAGGCCTATCTTTAAATATAGAAAGGAGAAAATAAAGGCAATAACATACATAATTTCAAATAAAACTTTGGCTTTGCTGAACCAGTTTCTCAATATTAACTGAATAAGATTCTGGATTTCAGAACCTATTCAGGGTTCATTGCAAAAAGTAAAAACAAAGAAAGATCATTGCATAGATGTCATCTAATAAGCTCTCATTTCTTCTGACCTTGATTGTCAATGTTACAGAACCAGAAGGATAATTGAAGGCCAGGCTTTTCCAGGAGTTTGACAGTTACTTTCCCAATTCCAGCAAATGGCCTGAGGCTTGCTGGTAAATCAAAAAAACCCCTCTAGGTTGAATTCACTTTTCTACTGACCTTTGCTTGGAAGATAAAACCAGAGCTAATTTTAATTACTTTTACATTGGATAAAAAGGATCACGTGAGTGAGACCTTTTGCATTAAGAGAAACAGGCCTTTGAACACATGGTTAAGTTACTCTTTTCTTTTCCTCCTGTGTGTGTGCTATTGGGCCATTTGAAAACTTAGTGGTTAGATATACACCTGACTTATTCCACCAAAGAATAACTGATTTGATTGGAAGGCCCAAAATAGGGAGATTTATTTATTAAGGAAGAAAATTCAATTTCTGTGCAGGAGAGTCTCAAAGTTGCTCTGGGAAAAAGGTTGAGAACAATACAAAAATGGATCATTGACATCTCTTCAAATAAGAAATATTTCTGTGGGTTTCTGAAGTTTTAGCAAATGAGCCCTGAAGTTTATTGTTTATTGTGGCTGCACTACTAGAGTTTAGTTTTCTACCATTTTATGGTGGGGAATATATACACATATATGTACATACATACATACATACATACATACATACATACACACATACATACTGTTAACACAGTTTTAACAAACATCAAAGCCCCTCTCCCAACTAAATTAACTAAAAATGAAATTACAAATAAAACTAGATCATTTTGGCTCAGTTCCACAACCTGCCACAAATCATTAAATGTGGTATTTGCCTCCAAAACCTCACTATGAGGCTCAGAGTAATAAAGCAAACCCCACTCCCTTCAACCTTTCTTGCCTTCATATTTTAATTTCCTCTTTTTAAAAAACTCCATCCCTCTCCATACATACAATGTGTAGACCTAGGACAGGGGTCAGCAACCTGCAGCTCTGGAGCCACATGTGGCTCTTTCATCCCTCTGCTGCGGCTCCCTGTCACTCAAACTATACGTCACAACCATCAATGTGTGACATCCGCTGGCCGCGATTTATTGAGCTTTTGAACCCCCAGTAGGCCAACCATAGATAAACCCAAGAAAAGAAAAGTTTCAGAAGAAAAGAGAACATTTAATTCAACAATATATGGTAGTTTTGTGGCTGCTCAAGAAATAGTCAGGCACGGGAAGGGTTTTGTGGCTCCTGGTGTTTTTTTTTTTCCTGTGGGAAAGGAGTCCAAACGGCTCTTTGAGTGTTTAAGGTTGCAGACCCCTGACCTAGGAAGTAAAGTACAAGACAAAGGAATTGCAGAACCCAGCTTAATTTTCCATAATGCCTCTGTGTCTCAACATGGAGCCGAGACATTATTGGAAATTTTTAGTCATATTAAGGATGACACCACTAGCCACACACCAAGTGGTGGCCTAGTGATGAAGATACTTGCCTGATATTCAGAAGGTTGAGAGTTCAATCCTAGATAGTGGCAGATATTTTTCTCCTTGGTTGCAAAGAAGAATATATTTGCTCTAAACTCTGTGTGGCTTCAGGAAGGACATCCGGACAGTAAATGCTCAGCTCTAGCCAATCTCCCCAACTCTACCCTGAATTAAGGGATTGATTACAGGGTCATATAAAGAGAATCATTAAGGATCTCAGCAATTGCTATATTTGGAACAGGTAGTCCTCGTTTATTGACTGCTTTATATAGAAACTATTTGCAGTTATGATGGTGATGGAAAAATAACTTTGCGACTAGTCCTTGCATTTACCATCTTTCTAGGTCTGTATAGCAAAGGAAAGCTGAAATAAGATCATAAACACAACTGCAGTTTTACTTAGCAACTTCACTTAACAGTTGAATTGCTGATCTCAACTGTGGTTACTAAACAAAGACCACCTAGGTAGGTCCTTTGCTCTTAGATTACAACTCCAGGAAAGGCTGGTTTTATATCGAAAATATAAAATGTCTTGAGGTACTGATAGTTATTTGCCCCTTGTGCACCTCTTCTGTTCTTATACTACACAGTAATCTTGGTTGGGCTACAATGAATGAATTTGAATCTTTCCCAGTTCTTCTTTCTGTGGTGTTTATATGGGATTTCTTTTTAGTCTTTTATCAATATTTATATTCTCAGGTTCAAGAAAGCGATGATACCCCTTTGCAGTATGAGGCAGCTCGATCTCTGGCTTTGCTTGGTGAGTGACTTTTCTTCTCAAATTATGGATAGAGAGACTTCCAGTGGAAAGGCGTTAGAATGGTTGGGGCTGCTGCTGATTTTCGATTGTTCAACTGGACAACAATTTCTCTGCTTTTCTTTGTAATCCTGGGACTTTGCCATAGCGTTTCTTTAAAATAGGACCTCATTCTAAACAGTGCTCATTGCAGTTACTGCTTTGTGTCATGCATTAAGCCAGGCGAATTACTTTAGCATTGAAAATACAGTTAGTCGTGCATAATGGTGGAGTGGTAATATACACAAACATTGAAGCAAATTTAAATCAGCCCTCTGGAAAGTGGTGGCTGCTCCTGCCTTTGGATTGAGGAAGGATACTTTATTGATTGTGTGATCACTCAGATGGTAAGAAATGGGAAAACAGGGATTTAAGCCGAGAGGCAGCCCCGGCATAATTTTTATTGGATCTCTTTCATTGCAGAAGTATCCTCTGGACTGACATTTTCCCACAAAAGGGATTGTTGCCTAGCAGGCATCCTTGAACGAAAAGAGAGCTGTCTTTCACAGGTGGTATAATGCCACTTCCCAGAGCACAGTGGTCTAATTGAGGGGAAAATAGACAAAATGTGGACAAAAGTTTTTAAAAAGTAGATGTGTTTTGTGGAGTGGGGAAAAGGTAGGTGAAATAGGAAGTCACTCTGCTGTTTCAGGCAAAGGATAAAAATATTAATAAAAGAGCAATACCCCACTCCAAATGACAGTGACAAGTGTCACTGCAACAGACACGTCCTCCTTGTGGATTGAAACTTAGAAATCTTAAAACCTTTTTTGCAAAATGTTTGGTGAATGAGTAGAAAAACCTGATGGCTGGTCAAAGAAGAATTTTTGAGTTTGAAAGAAAGACGAGGATGGCAATGCTGGAAGGAAGAACAAATCTAAGTGCTCAGATGTTTTGAAAGGGTTGTATGGAGAACTTAATACTCACATAGGAATGTGCCTCAGGCCAATGTTCTGTACTTGTGCTCATGGAAAGGGTGCGGATTTAGCTGTCATGACTTTCTGTGGCAGAGCATGCGATGTATATATGATTCTTGTTAATTTTATCAGAGGCAGACAACCGTAAATGTTGTGCAGCCTGCTATTTAGTATACCATCCTGGAGCACACATTTTTAAAATCAAGGCTAACATTGGTTTCTGTTTCCAAGAAAGGAACTAATGATCAGTTTTAGCACTGTGAATTTGTTAGTTTTCTGGGTTTTAATTCGATTGTTAGAATCAAACCTTGTGGAGAAACAAAGATGTATGTTGAGCCATGTATTTCCATATCGTCCCTGGGTTGAGATTTAAGGTAGGCAACAGCTGTGCACAGCTGACAGTGAACCTAAATGCAAACAGTGGGCCATACGTGTAAGGAACTGTACATACGATTAGGCTCCATTACATTGCCCAGTAACGTACAGTACACTTCGAGGATAGAAGTCACAAGAACCTTGAGGTCCTGCTACATTATGAGTCTTATTGATAGCAGTTGCTGGTTTTCTGATCTATTACAGCTTTTCTAGTATATAACAGTTCATTAGTTATAATAACTAGTTTATCAAAGAGCTGTATCCTGGAGGCTGAGGCTGCTAGCCTTTGTCAGTAAAAGTGTAATTGTAATGGATGTGTCTGGCCTCTGGCTCTTTGCTGTCTGACCATCGTTCTCCTAGCCTCACAGTGAAAACTCTGGCTGAAATGATGAGAAAGGGCTGTAGCTCAGAACTCCTGTGTTTCAAAACAAAACAAAACAAAACAAAACAAAACCTGAGGACAATGCTAGATGTCATCCATTACATACATAAGCTTCTGAAGAAGACGGTTTTCTAACACACACACACACACACACACACACACACACACACCATTATTTGCTCCTAGACTATACATCAGTATATTTTTCCTGTGATTGCTGATGAATTTTCAATGAAGGTGTTTTTTGTTTGTGTATTTTTGTTTTGCTTTTCTTGGCCTTGTTACTTCTTCATTCTCTGGAGTAGGTTGCCTAGAAACTTGTGTAATGAAAGTGCTAATTCGACACCTGAAAGTGGCAAGCCTGAATCGGAGAGAAGACACATTGGCTGCTTTGAAAGTTGCTCTACAAGCATGGTCAATAACACCCTCCTTTGAGGTAATGTATCAGAATGTATAATACTTCTGATAGGCTAATGCTGACCCAAGCTATGGGCAACCATTTCCGTTCTGGAATGCTACTTAGGATAACACTGCTGTACCTAAACTAATACAGCTCCTCTCTCTTCACAGTATTATTGCATTGGGGCTCGATCCAGTTTAATTCGAAATCTGAAACGCTTGGTGAATTTGGAGGAACCCTTGGACAGCATCACCTTCAATGCAGCTCTTTGCTTGGGGTACCTGGACAAGTCCGATCCAATTGCCCAAGAGACAATGTTCACGTTTTTGACCCATGTAGAGAGGAAGAAGAGGTTTCAGGTGGGGAAACCACATGTGAATGCAGAGATTGAAGCTGCATTTCTATCTTCCCAAAGGGTTTCTAGGGTACCTGAAAAACATTTGCCCAGGAAAAGGAAAGGAGGAAAGGAGAATTAGATTTGATCTGCATTCTAATCAGAAAAGACAGCTCTCTTAGGATTAATGATATTTCTGTTTAGAAATAGATTTTTCAAAATTATCTTCATTGTTCGTAGAGAGCTTTGGTTTCCTTTTCTACTTGACAGCCCCTTTTCTAACAAAACCTCGGTGAGTAAGAGAAAAATGCTACAAATACACAAAGCTATACAAAGAATATCTGACGTGTATTTGTTCTGTGGCTCCACCCAATGGTGAATGGAAACTTTGATCCAGACCAAATTAAACAAGACATTAGGAAATGAATTATTAGATCTCCAAGGAAGAAAAAAGCTGCAGAAGATGGAATGGAAAATTGGATTGAGGTCTGTAACGTTAGGGGAACAGACTTAGCATTAATGTATTCTATGCTGCAAACTTGCATTACAAACCTGCTTTAAAAAAAACACTCAGTAAGAAAAAGCTAAAGACAAAAGCGTATATTTGAGATGACAATTTTTCAGATGCAGAATGATAAGTACTTACAAAGTAAAAATATATTGCCATTGGCCTTTCCCCACCTGTACCTAACTGTAGTACAAACATATTTGATCAGCCTTGTTTTTCTGCTCTTTCCTCATGAGGTTGCCTTTATGTGTTGCCAAACTCATAATTGATGCAATTTAAAGTAATCCCTGGTTGTTTCAGTGTTAAGTATTATTGTCCTCCTCAAGCAGGCAACAGGTCCTGGCAGATCTTCCATGAGTTTTAAGGGATGGTATCAACCTGATACCTATTGGCTACTATAGAATGGAGTAAATACACCATTTCCTCAAATACTATCCACTAAGGCCATTCTTTTCTGAACTATGGGAGAATCTGGATTTTTGAAACTGGACTCTCAACATATAGCAGCCAGGTCACCTGGACATTCTATGATTTGGAGCCCTGGATCAGCCCAAATAGCTGATTAGTGTTGGTGAGAGATGACTGTCCAGTGGAGTGAGAGTAAATGTGTGTGTGTGTGTGTGAGAGAGAGAGAGAGAGAGGGGAAGGGAGGGAGGGAGGGAGGGCGGGAGCTCATTTGATAATATATTATTCCTCTTATTCCTCTTCCGCTCATTTGGGCTGCAAATATGGATTTAGCACTCTTTGAGAAGAGTGCTAAACTCATGTTAGCTCATTTTGAAGCATTCTAAATCTAAGTCCTAAAACCAGGGGTGAAATCCAGCAGGTTCTGACAGGTTCTGGAGAATCAGTAGCGGAAATTTTGAGGAGTGCGGAGAACCAGCAAATACCACCTCTGGCTGGCCCTAGAGTGGGGTGGGAATGGAGATTTTGCAATATCCTTCCCCCAGGAGTGGGGAGGGAATGGGGATTTTGAAATCCTTCCCCTGGAGTGGGGTGGGAATGGAGATTTTGCAGTATTGTTCCCCTGCCACGCCCACCAAGCCATGCCCACAGAAACGGTAGTAAAAAAAATTGGATTTCACCACTACCTAAAACTGCTTGACTGAATTCTTGGCTCAAGATCTGGTGGGTAGCCCTTTAACTTGGGCATATTGGAAAGCTCTTATGCAAAGACTCCAACAATTAAAAAAAAAAAACCAAAATAAATTTTGGAATATTCTTTTCTTGAGGTTTTTCAGGTGTTTTTGGACAAGTAGCTAGCATTAAATAATCACATTTAGAGTTCAAAGCTTAACTTAGGTAGCCTGAGGCTTTCCATGTTTTTTCCTTAATTCCTTGAATCTAGACAGGCCTTTGTGGATTCAGCATAAATTGTTTTTCTCCTTTTCCTTCTGAACCTGGGTTACTTTAGCCACATCTCCTTTCTGTAGGCTTTGATTATGCTGGTAAAGCACATGGGCATAATGAATGCTATCATTATCCGGAAAGTCTTAGACCATCTGGAACGGTCCCCTGTGTACAAGGTAAGAGATTAGAGCCAGTATTTGAGCCAGTATTTAATTTTTGGTTAACTTGTTTAATTTAATTTCCTCCTGATGTGCTGATCTATAGATCTTTCTCCTACTGCTCACTTTCTTAATTTGACTGCTTAAGATTGTTGATTAACCTTCTGGCTTTGATATATATATTTTAATAATGCATTTACCTCTTTTGATTTTTCACTCATTGATTCATTCATACTGTAATTTCATCTTTTGTCCACATAACAGTTCAGGTGATGTTGTAAGCGTTACAATAACTATTCTCAAAACCAGTATTCTATAGTTAAGAACCAAAAGCTTGGCGGATAAGTTGCATAATCAGACAGGATGGGCCAGGAGAGGCCTCAAAAACTGCATGGAGTCTGACTTTATCACCACTGGGAATCTATGCTCAGTTTTAGACATTAGCTAGAATAATAGAAATAAAGATCTTATAGTACTTTATTCAGCATAAGCTTTCAAAAACTTGAATCAGTGTTCTACACACTGATTTTTTCAGTAAGAGACTAACATAGCTTCCCCTCTAAATGCTACTAAACAGGGCAGTCTTGGCTCAGACAAGATTTAGGTCCAGGTCTTTTTATACTCATTTTTCACTTCCTTCCCACAACTATGTTGGAGAATGAAATCTCCTTCAATATATTTGGATGCTTACCAGATTGAAGAATGCTGCTATGAACTTTTTGGTAGGGACTAAGTACATTGATAAAGAAATTTAGATGAATATAACAACTAGCACATATGTGCGAAGGAAACCTTTACCTTTATTATTTGATAAAATCAGAAAAGGGGGAGCTTAAAACATCTTCCCTAGAATATGATAGCATTATTGAAATAAATGCATGAATCAATGGCTTCTATCTAATATATCAATGTATATGCCGTTTTTCGAAACTGACCACCTATCTCACAGAGTGACTCTGGGTGGTGTACAAATAAAATAATTAAAAAGAACTGCGGTCTAAGAAAAGTGGAAAAAGAATAAAGTTTATAATCTTTCTGCAGACTCGCTTAATAAGTCTGGATTTAGTGAGTGACATTTCTAGGAAAACTATGCCTGATGTTTTATATACATATACATACATACATATATATATATATGTATACATACATACATATATATATGAAACCCCCACTAAAATCCAAGACAGAGAACAAGAAAACAGCAAAGCCCTCCTCCCATACATAAAAGGCACCACAGACAGAATAAGCAAAATCCTCCACAAACATAACATCAAGACAGCATTCTGCACAAACCGAAAAATATCCACCATCCTAAGGAACCCCAAAGACAAAATTGAGTTAGAAAATCAAGGAGTATATGAAATCCCATGCACCGCCTGCCCCACTACATACATCAGACAAACCAACAGACGAATAAGTGCACGCATAGAAGAACACAAGAACTCAGTCAGAAAAGAGGAACCAACTTCTTCCCTGGTCCAACACCTTAAAGCCACAGGACATGATATTGACTTTAAAAAGACCAGAACTATCGCCAAAACTGAACACTTTAACAACAGAATAATCAGAGAAGCCATCGAGATAGAAAAACGCCCACACAGCATGAACAAACGAGATGATACCTCCCGCCTACCAGCCATTTGGAAACCTGCCCTTATTGACAAATGAGTCCCTAACACGACAAATGACACCAGACCCACACTCACGAGAGCCACACAGGATGTCACCACCACACATCCACGCAGAAAGCAGACTCAAACCCACACTGATAATGAGCCACGACCAAGGACCAGAAGCCAGACCGCAGCTGCATCATTAGCCACTTTAAACCCCTCCAATCCATACATGAAGTAGACTGACACCCACCATGAAGAGCTCGCACGGCCACAAACACGAAGCCAAACAACAACGCAGCTCACCAGCTCAAATCCCCCTGCAACTCAGACTAAGCTGAGCACAACCAAGCCCCCACCCAAAGAGAACACACCCCCATCCAATCAGAGCACAACCAACACCCCATCCAATCAGAGCACAGCCAAACCCCTAACCAATCAGAACACACCTCCACCCAATCAGAACACAGCCAAGTCCCCACCCAATCAGCTCACACCCCCACTAGCAGTTAAAAGGAAGAGACAGCTGAGATCTCACATTGCTCCTGGAAGCACGAAGCCGAGAACACCAGCCTGAAGATGACGAATGAGACTTCGTCGAAACGTCGCCAAGACACTTCCAATTTTACGTGGGAGAAGACCCGAATAACCAAAGACCTACATACAAACACCCGCGAAAACCTGAGAAAACATATATATATGTTATATATATATACATATATATATATATATGAATATATATATATTCATTCCTTCTAGATGTGTCTCATGTATATATTTTTTCATATATTTGTTGCATGAACAATAGTGGATAATAGGAAACAGCCATTCTGCTTAATGTAAAATAGTTTAATAAGGACCAAGCTGAAGAAAGCTTGTGCTGAAATCCAAATCCCATTACTAGCTGAGTAGTTCACATTCCTGTTTTCTCTTTCCATCCAGCATCGTGCTAATGCCACTGACCTGTTAACCACCATAGGCCTTGAAATAATCCAACAGGAGGGACTAGAGGAGGATGTTTTTATTGTGCTGCTCAAGAAAGTATCTGATGAGCCTTTTCTGGTAAGCCTGTTCTGAAGACATTTGTATCTACCTACCTATTTATTTATTCGATTGATTGATTGATTGATTGATTGATTGATATATTGGTTTTCCTCTAATAGCTCAAGGTGATGTACATAGTATTGTCTCCTTCAGTTTTTCACACAGTAACCAGATTGGGGCGTGGGGGCAGAGCTGAGAGAGGATTGATTGATTGATTGATTGATTGATCATATGTGTACGGTCACCCCTTTTGCAAGAAGCAACTCTGAGTATTCAGCTCAAATTAATCCCGAGGGTTTCCATGCTTGAAAGCAGACATGGACATGGACCTCTCTGGTCCTAGTCTAACTTTATAACCACTATTCAGGGCTGTCAAACAGGCAGCCCGTGGGCTGGATGTGTCACACACAGGCCATGCCCACCCCAGCTCTGTGAAGGGAAAAAACATCGTGAAATATCATGTGACGGCAACATGGCACCATGAGTTTAACACCCATGTATTATATCATCAAATTGTGATGGTTCATTATTGAGTCTCATTATTTCCCGCTTAGGACTCAATTGAGATCAGAGGTCCTCTCCCTCTGTCCCTTGACACTTTTCTTTCTACTACATTTACTCTGTACACTGGACACCCTTTATTAGTCAAGGGAATGGCAAGGCTGTCTGAGGTTCCACTGGGTGATTGCTGCTGACCATTTAGTCCCGTGTTTGCAAACCTATGGCACACTTGCAGGAAGTGGCATGCAGAGCCATCTCTCTGAGCACGTGAGCTGTCGCCGTTGCTCTTCCGGATTCTGGTGCGCTGGCCAGCTGGTCTGCATGCCCACGGGAGCACCGGAAACCGGAAGAACAGCCGCCCGGTGCACATGCTGATCTTCCAGTTTTCAGTGTGCGCATGCACACTGGCCAGTTGGTCTTTGCTCACACATGCGTGCCAGAAACCGGAAGATCAGGTGGCCAGTGAGCATGCACGTGTTGGAAACTGGAAGATCATCTTCCCAGTGTGCCTATACGCAATGGGCAGCTGCTCTTCCGTTTTCCAGCACGTGTGCGCACGCTCCCATTTCGGCACTTGGTGCTGAAAAGGTTTGCCAACACTGGGATAGGGTCTCCTGCTTGAGCAGGGGGCTGGACTAGAAGACCTCCACAGTCCCTTTTAGCTCTATTCTATTCTATCAAATTTATTACTTGAGTTGGTCAAGACTGATCTATGCTCAGAGTCAGATGGAGATCAAAATCAGGGGGAAGATGGTGAGCAAGATTAAGCCTGGAAGTTAAAAGTTGCTGCTTCTACTGCGGAGGAGGAGGAGGAAGGGGGGAGGATAATGATGTACAGCTGATATGGAGAAAAGCATAACATTTTTATAGGAAGAAAGGAGGTGGCAAGTCGTCAATATGACATAGCAAAAATTCCCAGATTGCTATTGCCTACAGGCCAGGGAGCTTCCATGGAAGATCTTATGCATATTTTCTGATTCATATTTTCTGTTGAATCTATTGAGAACAGAAAGATAAATGTGTCTGGGAGGAAGATTGGCACAGGTAGTAACTGTCAGTCTCTTTCATGTTCTGCTGCAGATCAAATTTTAGGCACATCCTCTTGCTATCCAGCTGCTGCTTTCATTTCTGTTCTAACAGGTCTTCACAGATAAGGTTTCACTTTGTACCTTAATTATGAGGTCTTTATAGCTATGTGATTTGAAAAGAAATAGGCACATTTTTTTTTATCCTGAACCTTTCATGGAAGTAATTAAAATAGCAGCCTTCCCAAATTTACCAGAACTTCAGCTCTCATGTTTCCCAACTTGAGAAGCTGTTTATTGTACTGTTTATTTTTTATTGTATTCAATTCTGGGAATTGAAAACCCTGTCCAATGTAGAGATGGGAAAGCTGTCCTAGAATGGGAATAGATATTTGTCTTTCTGTCCATGGTTATATTGCAATGCTGCTGTGCTACCCAAGAATGCATAGTTTATACATTTCATGCTCTAAGCCAGGGCAGTCAAACTTCCGGCCCACGGGCCAGATGTGTCACACGCTGGCTGCACCCACACCTGGTTTAGTGAAGGGGGGAAAAGTTGCGTTACATCACGTGATGACACTGTGAAGCCATGAATTTGACACCCCTGCTCTAGGCCATGGATAATATTGATTTTTTTATTGATTATGTGCCATCAAGTAATTTTTGACTCTTAGCAACCACATAGGCAGATTTTCTCTATGATGATCTACCCCTAACCTGTTTTTTCAAGTCCATCAATGGTCCACCCATCACCACTCTAATTGAGCCCATCCATCTTGCTATCAGTTGTTCTATTCTGTTTCTATCCACTTTTCCCAGCATAAAAGCCTTTTCCAGAGAGCTGGGTCTTCTCATACAGAAGCATAAAAAGCTTATCATAAATGGACCCCTACATGGGGAAGCATTTATGAAAGGAGCTCGCCAGCTAATTGGAAAGTAATCCTTGGGTTGAGGCCTGAGGTTCTAGCCCACAAAAACAACAATTTCTCCAACTCAACAATTGTCCCTCTATTAAGGCCAGAAGGCTTGCAGTTCTGATCCTGCATTAGGAGAATTCAGTCATTGAGTCACGCTGGATCATTTTGCTCAAATAATCAGTGTCCCCCTTATTTGTACCTAAACCCTTCACTTGGTTCTTTCATCCATCATTCAGATAGTCAGGCAGAAAATTGCTTTGGCCATTGAAGAACTGAAAATGAAAATGCGAGTTTGGGAAATAGTGGAGAGGTAAGTGGCATACAAATATAAAGCTCTCTCTCTCTCTTCCAAGTGATTTGAAAATGACCCATGGTCATCTTAGCTGCTGCCAGTCTTGAAACACTGAGAACAGGCAAGCCAAACAGTGTTCTCTCCCGAACTGACAGTCAGAATGCAAAAAATGCCAACAATCCTCCTGCATAATTTAGTACAGGTTGGACACCTGCGCTTGGCAGGGGCATTGGCCAGTGTGCATGTGTGTGTGTGAGAGAGAGAAGGGGAGAAGAGAGAGAGAGAGAGAGAGAGAGAGAGAGAGAGAGAGGGAGAGAGAGAGAGAGATTTTTTATAAAAAGTCAAAATGGCAGCTCAAACTGTGTGATCCAAAACCCCATGGAATGGGTAAGGGGAGAAAAGGTTGAGGGGGGGTCTTCTACAGCATCCCTGAGGTCGGTTGTAAGGTTGAATATCCATAAGGCCACTGAAGTGGCTGTAACTTTGAAACTGGGTTTTAAGTACGGTAACTTTGCGGGAGTCTGTCATAACTGAGCAGTCGCTAAACAACCCGTTGTAAGTTGAGGATTACCTGTAAAGTATTTTTTTTTTTTACAGATTTGTTATGCTGTGGGGTGTCCAGTTCTTGAGGAGCAAAAAACCCTCACAATACACTTCAGTATCTCAAGGGGGAAGCTGAGTTTAGTGTGATTTGGGAAGTGTGGCTTTTGTCCAGAAATAAATCAATTCACCTGCCAAAGAGAAGCAAAGGAATGGGCTGGCACAGCATTGATCTGGAAACAGCCCAAAGATCCCTTGTGGAAGTTGTCCTATTGTGCTCCATTCCCTCCCCCCCCTTTCAGCTCATACGAGAAACCCATTAAGAAACAATATTTGTTTATGGCCGCAGCATTATGAGAATCCTATGAGCTTCATTCACATAATTATATTCCAGAGTAATCATTGTTGTATTTATCCTTTTATACACGAGAGACCACATTCTGAAGGTCGCAAAATCCTCATTTGTACGTAGATGATTATTTTTTTTAGAGAGTCTGATGAAATATGGCATAGAGAAGCTTGATCAGTATTGTGTGTCTGTGTGTGTGTTTGTGTAGTTAATGAAAAAGTGATGAGAAAAACACAGACTTGCCATATGATAGCAAAAGTGATAAAATCAGAAGATGCTTGTTATAATCCTGCCCTCAGGATCTCTCTCTCTCCCCCCCCCTCTCCCTCCCTCCCTCCCTCCCTCTCTCTGTGCTGTAGGAAGAGGCTGTAGTTAGGAATTATCAACATAAAAGATCCAGTGAGATTTTACCTATCAGTAGCAAGACTCAGGCCTGCTTGGGTGGGTTTGTATTGTAACTCTGAGGCATGGATACAGGAGACTAGCACCGCAGGAAAGGTAAACCAATAATAGTTTCTACTAGTCCAAATAAATACGGAATCCTATAGGTACACTCCAGTCTTATGTAGGTTTACTAAAAATAATTTTCACTACCTTCAATGAAACTTACTCATAAACAATTGTTTCATAACTGTACAGATTCTGCAACTGAGTGTATTTATAATCTTATACTGGCAGAAGAGAATTGAGGTTCCAAAGTTCTATAAAATAGCATCTGGTAGTAGAACAGTTCTCGCTGACCCAGATGAGCAAAGGAATACACACACAAACACACACACACACACACACACACACACACACACACACACACACCAGTGGTGGGTTGCCCCCGGTTCGCACCGGTTCTATAAAACCGGTAGTAAAATTGGGCGGGAGGCTCCGCCCACCGACCCCGACGTCATCAAAACGCTTCTGCGCTTGTGCAGAAGAGTGCGCGCGTGCACGAGCGAAGCAAGCATGCACACGCGGCCACGCTGCGAACCGGTAGTAAAGGTAAGTAGAACCCACCTCTGACACACACAGAGAGAGTGAGAGAGAGAGAGAGACAGACAGACAGACAGACAGACAGACAGACAGACAGACAGACAGACAGAGAGACACTGAGGATGGATAAGGCAAGGACGGAAGACTTAAATGTGTATCCTATCCAACCCTAGAATGAGTCAGAAGCATAATGCTGGTACAAAGTTATATGAGGATAATCCTGATTCATCTCCAATGTATCGAATCCAACAAAAATATCAACATGTCTTAATGTCCAGCCATGTTTACTAAAGCTTCTGAGAAGCAGCGCAGTTTCAGCTTCCCCTATGTAGACTCATCTGGCTCACTGGCCACACTGACCACTCAGAATTGGGCTATTCTTTAGGATTTGTCATCCAACTGGATAGACTGGAAAATCCAGGTAATCCTCAATTTACAACAGTTTGCTTAGTGACCATTCAAAGTTACAATGGCACTGAAAAAAGTGACCTTTGACTGTTTTTTTTCACACTTACAACCATTGCAGCGTCCCCATGGCCATGTGATCAAAATCCAGATGCTTCACAACTGGTCCATATTTATGACAGTTGCAGTATCACGGGGGTCATGTGATCGATCACCTTTTGCCACCTTCTGTCAAGCAAAGTCAGTGGGGAAGCTGTATTCACTTAGCAACATGTCACTAACTTAACAACTGCAGTGATTCACTTAACAGCTGTGGCAAGAAAGGTCGTAAAAATGGGGCAAATTTCACTCAACAAATGTCTCACTTAGCAAACAGAAATTTTGGGCTCATTTGTGGTTCTAAGTCAAGGACTACCTGTATAGAGCAGAAAAGCTCCCCTTTGTGAGAATAGATCTTTAGAAAGGGTTCTTTCAAAGAATGGTCTACTGGAATGCCTGTCCGTCTTTTTTATTAAATATCGAGGCAATGGAGAAAATGTCTTTTTCTATTTCACTTAAATATTCCTTCCCCTTCCACAGGCAGCTAAAGGATGAGAATGATACGATCCGGAAGCACGCGGTGATTACCTTAGTAAGTCTTAGTTCCTGCCTAGCCTATTAGCTTCAACCCATCAGTCTGCAATCTGCAAAAAGGGGTCTTACAGGAGAAATTTGGGAGGGAAGTGGGCTTCTGGTTATACAGGAAAGTTGGAAAAGTTGGAAATCTTCTCCCTCCCAGCAATGGATGTTCCTTCAGACCTACTGCTGAGGGCCTCTGAATTCTCTGGAGCAGATCGGGGCATTGTCTGAGAATCTGCAAGGGAAAGGCTGTTGGGAGATATTTGGCTAATTAGATGCAATCCATAAAGTCCCCTCCTGCTTTGTTTTATACTAGGGTGTTCTTGGTATCCGCCACATACATGTCTTCTCTGCCTTGTTGGAGATGTTAGAACTGGACACCGATGAAGCAGTTCGTATCCAGGTCAGTAGAAGAACACTCCAGGGAGATTTAAGAGGGCTGGCTATGTTCTTTGTATCATTTTGGTTGGTCAGTATTTTGGATATATGTCTCTCTTCCATTACAGGTTATCAGAGCCTTTTCCACTCTGGGAATTGATAACGTAAATGTGAGAAAGAGCCTTAAGAAGAAGAAACAAGGAGGAGGAATTCTGGGCAGGTATATTGTGCACATGAAGAGAAGCTGTTACTTTAGAGCAGTGGTGGTTAACCTTTTCCAGACTGAGTGCCCAAAGCGGGTCCGTGCGCAAATGCGGGTGCGCATACCTAAACCCTCAAAATGCAATGTGGGTGTGCATGACTCCGCCCCCTGTGCATACACGTGCTCCCTGCATGTGCACGCAGCCTACCGCATGCAGCCTGTCCCTCGTGCATACACACATGGCCCCCCACATGTGCCCCACCCCCATGCTTGCGTGTGCACCCCCCCACATGTGCCCCACCCGACATGCACGGCAGAGACACGATGGCTGGCAGGAGGTGCAAGCGCATGTGTGGCTGAGCTGGTGCAAGAGCTCGCGTGCCCAATGAGGGCGCTGCATGCCACCTCTGGCACGCGTGTCATAGGTTCACCATCACGGCTTTAGAGCAAAGGTATAGAATCATATTTCCAACTCTAAACAAGTGCTTATTTGAGAACCAAAAAGGAACTTTGGGGTTCACCCTGATATGAGTCCTGTACCTGAACATGTCCTGGTAACTATTTGTTCATATGGAGACTGATATTGGCTGGATCTCCTCCCCCCTCAAGTGAGGCAGTTTTGTCTTTAGCTGTTCCAGTTTGAAAGTAGCACTAAAGGCTGTTATGATTTGAACAGTGGAAGACCAAGTGGTTTCAAACTAGGTTCTCCTAGAGAACCCACCAGGTATCTGAGCCAACTGCTGCCTCACAGACATGGATGACAGGGTCCACTCCTAGTCTGGAAACATTTTATTTATTTTAATTTTTAAATTAAATTTATATGCTGCCCAACTCACTATTCCGAGTGACTCTGGAGACACTCTCAATTAACAATTAATTTGAGAAGAAAGACTTAATTTGAGAAGAAAGAAACTAGGATCCGGTTTATCACTCTCAATTAACAATTAATTTGAGAAGAAAGAAACTAGGATCCGGTTTATAGTGTTTATGAAGAGGAAGGTTAAAAACACAAGAATTTCACTTGAATACCATGCCTTTAGATGAGAAATCTACCGTATTTTTCAGAGTATAAGAGACACTTTCCCCCTCTAAAAGAGGGTGAAAATTTGGGTGCATCTTAGACACTGAATGTAGCCCCGCCGCCGGCCCCCACTCTTCGGCCTCTGCGCGTCCTCTCAAACGGAGCTTTTGGAGGGTGCAAACAGCCACTCAAACGGAGCTTTTGGAGGGTGCAAGCAGCTTCTGAAACAGAGCTTTTGGAGGGTGAAAAAGCAAGGCGCAGAGGCCAAAATGGCAACCCGGAACAGCTACAGCCTTGTCGGACAGATTCCGCGCTTTGCCTGCTGTACTTACTGAAGCATCCTGCAACGATCAGCTGCATTTTTGAAGCTGCGTATCTGCCCCAACTTGCATGCGCTCACAACCAGCGAATCTGTTGCTAAAGTTCACCTCTGGGAACAGCTGATTTGGGGTATTCCAGGAGGCCGATCCACCTGTCAATCAGCTGCTCATTCTGAATCAGGCTAATGTGCTGAAGCTGACCAGGCTGTTTGCTAAGGACGCTAGCCTAGAATACTGATGGATGCTGGTAGGCAGAGGCAGATTTTTTTTTCTTATTTTCCTCCCCCAAAACTAAGGTGAATCTTATACACCAGAGTGTCTTATACTACAAAAAATACGGTATATATCTATAAACAATTTATGATGAAAAAAAAATCCTGTTCATTTCCTGTTCCTTTTTTTTTTTTTTTATAGGAAGGGCTGCCGGCTTGCCTCTTTTGGAGGAGAGGCAATCAAATTTGTTCTTTATTTTGTTAATTGCTAGACATTTTATCAGGATAAGAAATAATTCTTACACAAGATCAGCCTGAATAACAGTTCCCTAGTGGTTGCTGCTCAGTAAAGCAAGAGAATGAGGACTAATATTAAATGTTCGATATGAATACATATTATTAATCTTATCTGCCAGGCTTCTGATTGTGTGGGATGGGGGGAATCTGCTGAGTAGAGAATAGTCTCCTTTCTCACTCTGCGTCTTCTGTGATCAAAGGTCTAGCAAGTAAAAAGCTGCCTTTTCCAGATTCTCCTGCAAATAATTCTAGCTCTGCCCTAAACCCATAAACCTGTGTTTCAAAATAGCATATGTTGTGGTGCTAGATGTGAAGCAGTTGTGAGGTGCTGCACTGTGAGGAGAAACTATTCCTCAGCAATTATTCTGCTTTAAGCATGGGTTCACTGCTGTTCTGAAATGTACTAAACCAGGGGTGTCAAACTCAGGGCCCGTGGGGTGCTTAAATTTGGCCCACGGGGCTGGCCTGGAAACAGCAAAGAACCGGCCTGTGGTGCCTCTGCCAGCAAAAAGAGAGCTCGGTGGAGCCGCGTGTGTGCCCCCGAGCTCCGTTTTCGCTGGCAGAGGGCTATCAAAACAAACTAAAAACAAAACAAAAGGAGAAATTTTTCCCCATTTGCATTTGAGCATGCAAGAAGGGACAAGAAACGAAAAAGGGAAAGAGGAAAGACAAAGAAAAGATGGGAAGAGAGCGAGGGAAGAAAAGTAAGGAAAGAGGGGAAAGAAGAAGAAAGGAGAATGAAGAGGGAAGGAAAAAGAAGAAGGAGGAAGGAAGGAATGGAAGGAAGGAAGGAAGGAGATTATAATGAGAATGAGAGAGAGTCTCAGGGAAGTCCTGCCTTGGCATTTGGCCAGCGCAGGTGCCCCCGACATAAGTCCTGTGTCACGCCCACCATGGCCATGCCCCCCCTACCCACGATGGCCATCCCTCTCCAGCCCTCCCCAGCCCACCGAGGTTAAACACAATCCTGATACGGCCCTCAATGAAATTGAGTTTGATACCCCTGCACTAAACCCATACTCAAAAGCACCATGGCATGGGTTTAGCTCTCTTTCAAAACAGTAATGGATCAATGAAGCAGATCGTGCTTGCTTCACTACCCTACCTACCTTGTGCCTTTCTGCTGTTTCCTAGGTGCCTGATAGACACTCTCTGCTTCTCCTGCCACTGTTCCCTGCCCAGATCAGTCTAGCTTAACATCAGGGCTTGACGGGGCAGCAGGAGAAGCAGGGAAAGATTGTTATTTATTTAGTATTTCTTGATATATGGGATCAGTGATCTGGCAGATAAAGAGCCCTCCCCACAATTTATGCTGCCACATTTTCCTGCTTTATTGGGAAACCTGGTATCTGATTTGCCAGGGGGAGGGTTAACTCATGGACACAACTAAGTCTCCAAACTCCGCATCTCCCCAAGTTGCAGTCCCAGCCCGTGTAAGGCAAAGTGATGAGTGATTGTTGTTCCCTCTTGCAGGTGATGTTCAATGGGAGGGGGGATTGAACCAAGACAATCCATTAATCAGTTATGTTAACCTGCCCCGTATTAGAACTGTAAAGACAATGTCCTTTCTCAGCATCCTTCCAGTAGGGTGGCAAAATATGGTTGGGCAGTAAGGTAACAAATTTTACACCAACATGTTGGTGAACTATATTTTTAATCCAACCATTTGGCTGTGCCATTTGTCAAGCATGCTGCACTGGGGTAGGATTAGACAGGTCTAATGTGTTTGCTAATGGTAGCTGGAGGGGTGTGTGTGCAGGGAATTGTGGGAACAAGCAGTGCAAGATGCTGACTGCTTAATCATGCTTTAGGGCAATCTATGAAACTACTCAGTGAGTACATAAAGTGGATCTGAAGACTTAAGTGGATGAGGTCCAAATCTGTCCTTTGGGGACCAGGCCGTAAGGGAAGTCAAAAGTTATAGTTCAGCAACATCAAATTTCCCAATGAAGATACCAAGTCAGCAGGCAAACACTGTAATGGATGTAATCAAACATTCTTAATGTTTCTGAAATACGTATCTCATAAAGGAGTTTTGTTGGCAACCCTCTTTTCTATTTTTGTTTTCCCTGCTTTTCTGTTTCTCCTTTCTAACCTCTGCCTCCTTTTTTTCAGGGAGTCTAGCAAAGCCTTGGAGATACTTGACCGACGCTCAGAAATTCAGAAAGAGTTGATGGTTCATTCTTTTATAATCCAATGAAATGATCTTTTTTGGCATGCCGACCCAAGTGGTGGATTAAAACATTGCCTCTGGGTTTCCAGTGAGCAGAACAGACAAAATGTAGGGTCTGTCTTTGACAGGTGGGTTCGGGGTACCATTTGCATTTGTGGGAGGTTCAGTAAACGCCAAATGTTCAGGCCATCTGTTTGAGGTTTTCTCTGTGCAGCCAGTTTTCCTGCAGACTGTCGTCTCTACCACATTGCCATGTGCTTAATGCAATTCCAAGTTACATCTATCTTGCTGCTGTCACCTCAAGCAAATCACCAGGGTCAATTCTGCTGAAACTGTTGCCCAGGCAGGAAGTGAAATCTAACTAGGAAAGAGCCCTGAAGGTGCATCAGCTCTACTTTTGAGCAGAAACCCTTTTCAAATTTTGTTCCATAACACTGAAAATCAGAAGAAAGCTTTTGCTTTGAACAAGAGAGAATTTTGAATTCCAGAGAAGCTATTCCATTGCTAATTCCATTAGCAATTCCATAAGAGGAATTGTCAGAGTTCGTTGCAGCACACACAATCATACAATTCAGCAGGATTCAAAAGTTCTTTATATACATAACAACACATAAGGCACGTTTACAATACTCTTGTAGGTTTTTCCACATTGTAGAGAAGAAAAATAGCAAGTACAAACACAGCACAAAATGGAAGCACAAAATGGAGGCCAGCAAATGGAAGTGGCAAAATGGAGGAGGGAGAAGCTAGTGCCCTCAAGCTTATATACAGAAAGTTAAGCCACACCCAGGCTCCAAACTGTCTCTTATGGCCCCATACAACAAATACTATGTTTCAGTTACCAAACAGTCCCCCATTGGCTGACCTGTTGCTATGCCTATTCCAGTTCATGAATATATTTGTTAGATGTAAATGCCTTATTCTCTAATGTGTAAATAGTGTATATAAGAACATCAAGGGTTAATTCATTCTTTGATTCCTAATGTATTCATGACTCATCACTCATTCTCATGACTCCACCCCCTGTGTATATAAGGACCTACCCTCCACAGTTTCCCTGCTTCTATCTGTGAATATTCAGTGAATATAGAATGCCTTTATGTAAATAAAAAGAGTTGTATTTGAACTCTTAATTCTCTAATGATTTATTGAGTCCGATCCAGAAAAACATCGCAACAATCTGGTAGCAGAGGATGGTTAGATTGACTCAATAAGAACTTAAACATGCCTAAAAGAGATAGACCCAACACCAGGGCATACAGCAAAGAAATGGAAGAAGATCAAGAAATAATAAATGAATCCACAAATGCAATTTCAAGAGAACCTGAAGAATATACCTCAGAAGATGAGGAAATAATAAATGAAGATGATGAACAAGAAGAAGACGAAATAGAAAACAACGAACTCAGGTCAGAAATACTAAAACTCTTAAAGAGCCAAAAGAGTGATGAGAATCTTGTCGCGGAACTCCAAAATGTTCTAAGAAACAACGGAGCAGCGAGAGAGGAACACATCACTACTAAAAAATCAAAAGACTTAAAAATAGTAAGTGATATGCTTACAGAAAAGAATGCAACGAAGAGGGAGAGCAGCGGTCCCGCGCGAAATTTTGAATGGCAGCCATCTTGGTTTCAACTGACCCCCAAGATGAACGAAACTGAGCCAATCAGAAAGCTAGATTCAAAATGTCTGGCGCGAAAAGCCCTACTCGATATGAAAAATGAAAAAGAAAAAACACATACTTCAGAAGAATCAGAAACAGAGAATGAAGAAGACCCATTAGACATACAAGTAAAATCAGCAATGAAAACGCTTTTTGCTGCATTTGGGCCAAAACTAAAAATCGCTAAAGAATCACCAAGGAAGCAAGCAAGCAAACAAACGCCTCAGGGCCTGCAAGCCTCCATCCCGAATTCAAGAACAGTGACACCCGAGCCCAGAGAGCCTTGCCGATTCCTCCCTACACCAAAAACAGAAGCAAGCGACATCTCCAGAAAGAGAAAGAAAAGGACAATCGCAGTTACCAGGACCCCAAAAACCGAGCCAGAGACCGACTCATCGGAAGAGGAGCCGAACGAGCGGGCGGCAACGGAGAGAACCTTCCACGACGAAGACAAAGAAAGAATGAGCAACGCGCATGCGCGAAGTCAAGAAAACAACCCGGGAAGATTTGAACTCATGAGGGAACCACACAGACTCGTTGCTGACATCCCTACACCATTCTGCAATTTTCTGCATTTGCAAGACCACGAACTGCCTCAGGTTGTAAGTAACGGCCAAAGTAATATAGGAAACTTGCCTAGTGACTTCCCAAAGTTAAGGGTTGATGGTATTAATCTACAAGAATGGTATCAGCAGCTTCAGGTTATTTTCATGAAAGAGAACTTATTATTTTTTATCACTAATCCTCCAAGAAGACCTTGGACTTTAAAAATAGATAGATTACACCATAGAGCCTTTTTTCTATAAGTGAGCATTTAATATGTTTAAACAAAATAAGGGCTGAACTGCATTTAAGGGGAGAAGTTATTTCAGACCAAACAATGAAAAGTGTTATTATTAACTCACTTGACTCATCATGGGACAATTTCATGTCACATCTTGATACCATTAACTTAGGATATTTATCCATAGAAAGTCTATCCAACAAATTAATAACTGAAGACAATTCGAGAAAAAATCGATCTAACAATCACACAGAACATAGACCTGTTAGGAAAGTAGCTTTCCAAGAAAAATATAATGAAACATATAAATGCCATAATTGTGGGTCCAAAGAACATAATAGAAGAGATTGCCCCAGATTTTCAAAAGAAAGGCACAGACCAGAATACATGAACAGACACAATCATAGACAGCCTTCTATAGAAAGGCATAGATATAGGAGCCCACCAAATTATAGAGAAAATAGAGGGGGCAGAGAAAGCTCAAGAGATAAAAAATCTGGTTCACTGAATGGACTAAATAAACATGACAATACAAAACCCCAGCAAAGTGAAAATAATTGGCTCATCGATTCTGGGGCTACAAACCATACCACTAACAATAAAGATATATTGTCTTCTTTTACAGAAGATAAGTTTGTAATAAAAGTAGCCAATCAAGAAAAGGTTCAAGTACTAGGCAGAGGGAATGTAATTTTGCCTGGTTTAGGAAAAATAGAGGGGGTATTGTTAATACCCGAAATACCTCATAACATATTGAGTGCCATAAAACTAAGTAGGGACTCTGGTATTAATATAACTTTCTCAAAGGGAGAAGCAATCCTAGAGAAAAACAAAAGTAAAATAGGTACTGTGATAATTAAAGGGGGCTTGCCCTACCTCATAACAAAAGAAGAATGGCTACATAATATTGATTCAAATGTTGAAGAATGTATAGAAATAGATGATGAAAATGTTAGCAATAGTGACAATGATGATTGTATAATATCACATGATCAGAATGATGCACCCAACATAAAAAAACCAAAGATAGGTAAACCAATCCATGATGAGTGTGCTCACATCTTACATAGGAAGTTAGGCCATGCCAGCTTTCCTGTAGTACAAAAAATGACTGAACACGCAGAAGGTGTCAAAATAAAAAATTGTGAAAACTATTTGGAATGCTCAGTATGTAAGTCTACAAAACTAAAAACTAGCCCCAGACCAAAAAAATCTGCCAGATCAACTAACAAAATTTTTGACTTAGTACACATGGACCTAGTAGGACCACTTACTCCATCAATCACATATAGAAAACGTTATTTTCTAACAATAGTGGATGATTATAGCCGTTATGGTTTTGTTTACACATTGAAACATAAAGATGAGACTTTTCAAAAATTTAAGGAATTTTATAAACGCATAGAGACACAACATAATATTAGAATAAAGCAAATTATGACAGATAGAGGATGTGAATTCATGTCTAAAGAATTCTCTCAATGGCTAAAGGATAGAGGAATGCTACATTACACTTCCAGTCCATCTTCTGCGTTCCAGAACGGAATTGCAGAAAGGAAAAATTCCACACTACAAACTATGATTAGATGTACATTAGAGGATGCTGGCTTAAGTAAACAATTTTGGTCAGAGGCACTACACTATTCAAATTATACACAAAATAGGACCTGGTCCAGTATTATAAATAAAACACCATACGAAGTGATGTATAATAGAAAACCAAAATTGGCACATATGCATATTTTTGGAGTCACTGCAGACGTACACATACCCAAACAATTGAGAAGAAAGGGAGAAAATGTATCCAGAAGACTTAGATTCATGGGATATGAAACTGGTACAAAAGGATATAGATTCATTGATGGCAATAATAAATTTATAGTTTCCAGAACAGCCGTGTTCCATGAACAGGCCAACTGGTCTAAATTACATTTAAATGAAATATTCCCAAATAAACACATAGAAACAAAATATCATAAGGAAGGAACTGTAGATAAACAAAATATCAACAAACATGAAAACAAGACCAAAACCTGGACAAATAGCCAGTACAAAATAAAAACTGATACACTAACAAAAAAGGAGGCAAGATATATGCATGACAACAATAGTAAACCAGAAAGAACAATTAGGAACAACAGGAACAAGATGCCAGATAAATATAAAGATTACGTAATGAATGTAAATAGTGAACCAATAACACCTAATACGTACGAAGAAGTACTGAAACTTCCTCGCGAAGAAAAAGAGAAATGGGAACTAGCCATGAAAAAGGAAATGGAAAGTTTGAAAGGATTAAATGTGTTTACTCCCACAACTGCACCTAAGGACAAAACTATTATTGGTACCAGGTGGATATATAAAATTAAAAATTTGGAAGGAGGCAATAACCTGTACAAAGCTAGATTAGTTGCCCAAGGTTACGCACAAAAATATCCAGAGGACTATACAGACACATATTCCCCTACTGTGAGGACAGAGAGTGTCAAAACAGCTTTGGTGGTAGCATCAGCACTTAACCTTGATGTATTTCAATATGATATACAGACTGCGTACCTACACGCAGAGTTAGATAAAGAAATCTATGTAAGGGCCCCTCACAGCCAATACACAAATAAAAATGAAACTTGGTTGTTAAACAAAAGCTTATATGGATTGAAACAATCCGGTAAAAGATGGTATGATTGTTTGGTAAAGGTGCTCAAGACTATGGATTTTAACACCACATCTGCTGATAATTGTTTTTTTGTCAAAAAGAATGATGACTGTATTGAGTTTGTATTGATTTATGTAGACGATATTTTATATATTGGAAAACATAAAGGAAGAAGAGAAATTTTTGTGAACAAGCTGAATGAACATTTTTCACTAAAATCTTTAGGTAAAGTAAATAAGTATCTTGGTGTACAGATCAGTAAAACAAAAAAGGGGTTCCAGCTTACTCAAAAGGATAAAATTGTAGAACTTCTAAACAAATGTAATTTGAACAATGCTAAAACATGTGATACCCCCATGCAAACTGACTTTCTCAGAAATACTGATGAATCATCTCCTGAATTTAAGGATAACACATTTTATAGATCAATCATAGGTTCACTTCTTTATATATCTAATTGGACTAGGCCAGATATAGCCTTACCACTTAATTTACTGTCCAGATATGTCAGTAAACCAACAATGTACCATTGGGAAGCTGTCAAAAGGATTTTGAGGTACCTGAAAGGTACTTTAGATTTTTGCCTTATATTAGAACCAAATGGCAACAAGGAACCAAGACTCATATGTTATGCAGATGCGGATTGGGCAGGAGACACATCTTGCAGAAAAAGTACATCAGGTTATATTTTCTTTTTAAATGATTGTCCAATTTATTGGTATACCGGCAAACAAGAACTGGTAGCTACTTCAACTACAGAAGCAGAATATGTCTGTTTATCCAAATCTGCAAATAACCTTGTGTGGTTTAATGACTTAATTTCAGATGTTTGGAAGAAACCTATTTTACCTTTTATCATAAATGAGGATAACAAAGCAGCCATTGAAATCTCCAGATCTGATGCTATTGGACAAAGGTCCAGACATATAGATATAAAGTTTAAACATGTAAGACAATTATCTCAAGACGGTTTTATAAAAGCTGTGCATTGTGATACTTCGGAACAGATAGCTGACATTTTAACAAAGCCTTTACCATCCAAACAACATAAATATTTAACTTCCAAATTGCATGTATTGTATTGTCCCGAATCTGAATGTAATTGGTGTTGTGTAAATAATCGGCATTTAGAGGGGGATTTGTTAGATGTAAATGCCTTATTCTCTAATGTGTAAATAGTGTATATAAGAACATCAAGGGTTAATTCATTCTTTGATTCCTAATGTATTCATGACTCATCACTCATTCTCATGACTCCACCCCCTGTGTATATAAGGACCTACCCTCCACAGTTTCCCTGCTTCTATCTGTGAATATTCAGTGAATATAGAATGCCTTTATGTAAATAAAAAGAGTTGTATTTGAACTCTTAATTCTCTAATGATTTATTGAGTCCGATCCAGAAAAACATCGCAACAATATTTACATTGACAGGAATGGTTACTGGTTGAAAAAAAAAAGAAGATTATAAAAGAAAATAGGACTATGGTCTTGAGCAGGGGCTCTCCGAATTTGGTGACTTTAAGACTTGTGGACGTTAGCTCCAGGAATTCCTCAGCCAACCATGCTGGCTGGGATATTTTGTGTGATGAGGTCCACAAGTCTTAAAGCTGCTAAGTTTGGAGGCCCCTGGTCTTAAGGACTCATTGGATGAAAAACATGGCAGTGCATTGAGTGGGACCTTTTGTGTTTCCTTGGGATTGTTAACAGTCAGCCTTCTTTGCCATTCCAAATAGAGGGCTTGGCTGGGAACATCTATGTTGCTATGGCTGGGTCGCTACTGCTGTACTTCTGAAATAATCAGCATGGAATAAGAAGCTTCATAATCAAAAACTGATTTTTTAATTTTTTTAATATGCAAATAA
Organism: Pantherophis guttatus; assembly: GCF_059756535.1. Classification (NCBI taxonomy): domain Eukaryota; kingdom Metazoa; phylum Chordata; class Lepidosauria; order Squamata; family Colubridae; genus Pantherophis; species Pantherophis guttatus. Next base: position 160,918,839 of record NC_142064.1, read on the forward strand.
ATATTTAAATGGAACACAGCCTGCATCAATGCAGAGCAGCATGAATACATATTTTTCATCATGTTTAATTAAAAGAACACTTAACTTTTGTAAAATAAATACGTGCCAAATATTAATAAGTTTGCAATTGATTGGATGATGGGAAGATGGCGATATAGTTTACTTCTTAGTGAGTAGTGTGGATAAGTGTTGTATCCACTGGACACCTTAATTCAAGGGGCTTGAAACTTATTTTGGTAGAGCTAATGTTAATGTAGAGTTAAAGTAGAGGAAATGACCGGACCATCTCTTTTTGTCCTGAAGACAATGGTCATGGATTTTAACAGTTTCTGATAGCAAGAATTTATTAAAGATAGTGCACCCATCTTGCAATAGGCAAATGTTTCAAGCATGTTCTGAGATTACTGAGAATTTGGAGAGCAAGCTATGGGCTCCTTTACAAGTTGGTTGCCAGAAGAACCTTATTGGATCATGAAATGGTGGTCATAGGTCATGCCTGGCTAATTTTGACAGATACATTTCCCCAAAGCTAAAGTGTTGATGTTTCTCATTCTTTGGCTACCACCCACCTCCAATTGGTCTCTACTGTTGTAGCTTGGCTTTTTATTTTTGTATCCTCCTCTAAACACAGCAATGAATTGCCATAGTGTTTATATTTTAAAACCACGTATCCACTAGTGATGTAATAGCATAGTCTAGCTAGACCAGGGGTATCAAACTCAAGGCCCGTGGGCCGGAACCGGCTCATGGGGTGCTTAGATCTGGCCCATGGGGTTGGCCAGGAAACAGCAAAGGCCCGCTGGGCCTCTACTAATGAAAACAGAGCTTGGGGGGCTGCATGCGGCCCCACTGTGCCCCATTTTTGGCTGTGACGGCCTCCTGCAGCCCTCTGCCAGCAAAAACGGAGTTCGGAGGTGCGTGCAGAGGGCTATCAAAACAAACTAAAAACAAAACAAAAGGAGAAATGTTTCCCTTTTTGCATTTGAGGATACAAGAAGGGTCAGGAAAGGAGAAGAGGAAAGAAGAAAGAAAAAGAAAAAGAAAAGAAGGAAAGGAAAGATGGGAAGAGAGCAAGGAAGGAAAAATAAGGAAAGAGGGAAAGAAAGAAATTAGAATGAAGAGGGAAGGGAGGGAGGAAGGAAGGAAGGATGGAAGGAAGGAAGGAGATTATAATGAAAGTGAGGGAGGGTCTCAGGGAAATCCTGCCTTAGCACTTGGCCACCACAGGTGCCCCCGACATGAGTCCTGTGCCACGCCCACCATGGCCACACCCACCATGTCCATGCCTACCATGGTCACGCCTCAGCCACGCCTCATATCACCCTGGCCCTCCGAGGTCAAACACATTTCATTGATGTGGCCCTCCATGAAATTGAGTCTGACACCCCTGAGCTAGAGGTTACCCAGCCTTTTCTTAATATTTCTCTGTTGGCCCAATCAGTGGTGGGTTGCTCCCGGTTCAGTCCGGTTCTTGCAAACTGGTAGTAAAAGTGGCGGGAGGCTCTGCCCACCTGCCTGGACGTCATAATTGACAATCTGCACATGCACAGAAGCATGCATGCATGCTCCCATTGCAAACTGGTAGTAATGGTAAGGAGAAACCAACCCTGGGCCCAATGATGGTTAGATAACTCTAGGAGCTGCTTTCTAGAGCATAGTGGGAATCCTCACTATGGATGCTGATGGTTTTAGCTGGGATAAAGAAACATTCTTTAAAATAAAGATGTTAGAGGCTGATGCTTGTTTTTTGTCTACCAAATACCTCCCTCATTTTTAATTGAAAACATATTTTTAAAAATTAAGTCAAGAAGGAAAGGGGTCTGGTTGGAAAGTATTTCAGGGCATCCTGTCCTCCTGGGTTTCATTTCTCTGACTTACCACAGTCAATTTCCCCAAAGATTTTTGGTCACTTGCAAGAATCTATTGCTTAATTAGCTTTGGGATAAACTTCAACAATTCTGTGAAATCCCACAGCATTATAGCATGTGCTGTGCTCTAGTCAGTAATATTATTTTTATTTGCTGGACCTCTTACATATTTTGTAAAGAGCAGAAAATAGAACTAGTTTTAGAAATCCAGCGACCAAAGAGTTGTTATCTGAAACTCCATTGTTAGGCAATGGTGTCCTAAGCCACTAATGGAAGCTTCACTTTGGCCATTGAATGGGAACTCAGAAGTGCTATTTTGCTTCACCCTCCCAACTTAAGAGAGAAGCAGCATGAGCTGGAAGGTAAGCAAACTGTTTGTCATCTAGCTATGTTGTAAGCATGCCAGTAAAAGTAAAAATGATGCTACATTTTAAGTCTTGACAAAGTTAAGACTGGTGATTCACTACAATATCTTAATACTGATTTTCATGCAACTCCATATTGCAGAATTTAGAACTTCCCCACTGCAACAGCCTTTACTTCTGATACATGAAAATCTGGACTATTCTCTTGTTATTGAAAGTGACCTGCTGACTGTCCACATTTTCATGTCTTCATAATGGGAAAATGTCAGCGTGACAAAATCCCCCTAGTATTTGCCAAATTTCCCTCTCTCCCCTTTGGATAGTCATTTATCTTGGAGCTTCTTTTAGAAAAATTATCAGAATCTAGAAATCAGGTAGCAGAATTCATGACCTCTTCTAGAAGGCTACTGAGCTCTAGAGCATTTTTTCAGAAAAGAAAAGAATGCGTAGCTGGGAGTTTCTCTTGCTTTGAAAGTGCCCAAGCAGTGCAAAATGAATTCATATTCACCTAACTGAAAGTTTGATCACCTTTGATCAAAAAACCTAAGATGTGATGGATTCTGTTTTCCAAATTATTTTGGATTAAGTAGAATCCAGATTTTTAAAGTAAATTCCCATTTCTGCAGAATTCACGCCCAGAAATAAACACACTTGGAACCTAGGGTTATAAATGTAAATTTATTTTAAAGTTTTCAAGACAAGAAGTCCATAATCAGTTCTTCTAACTGAAAGAACATTCAGAGACTGTAATTACAGCATATGCATACTTATTTGGTGATAAGCATGATTGAAAAAAGACTGAATAGACTTTCCCAGGACTGAACTACAAATGGACCAAACTCCAGATCAGACAAGGGAAGCAGAGATCTGAACAATTAATTACATACTGTTTGTTGTTAAAGACAAGCTAACTGTCTAATATGATGAAGCATTTGAAAAATGAATGCTAAGACTGCTTAATAACTTGGAATGATTACATTTGTTTGCTCTCTCATGTCTGGTAAATTGAAAATGTTTTCCTGAAATGGATGCAATGGACAGAAATCAGCAGGAAAAATTAGGCAGATAAAAAAAAAGAGGTTTAGGCAGTAAGAAACATCTGCTAAGCTAAATTTCCACTGGAATTAACTGTGCCTAGAACTAGAAACATAGTTCTGTTGCCCATCAAAATGGACATCTTTTTTTTTTTATAAAGACACCCCCTTAAAAAAAAGTTTGAGATGCTTAGGAGCTTCTTATTCATCTGATTCCCCACCCTCTCTCCTTCCTTTTCAATTGATCCTCATCATTTTTCTTCTGCCAGTTTGGTCAATGCTGATAACATGGTCACTTGTAAGAAGGAGTCTAGTCATTATGAACTTAATCTAGGGATGAAGGATATACAGTATCTGACATTTTAAAAAGAGGATGAGAGCCACCATGATGGGAGCAGGTACATATCTGGACGGTATTCCTTTTTTAAATTGAAACTCTAATTTAGGACTTCCATTACAATTTTCATTCATTTCCTGCCACAAAATAATGGGAATCTCTGCTAAAGTGTCATTTCCTGCCACAAAAATTGGGCCTGGGATGAGAGGTGCAGCAATTTGAGAATCTCAGGTATGGCCGTTGCCTATTTGGTCTCCTTCTTAACAAGTGGTCTTGCTGGTATTAGCTGAAACAGAATGCACTTTACTTGTTTTATGACATCCTTGCAAAGACTTCATTAGTAGTAATGAATATTTACCGATGTAATATGGCTGTATTACTATTATCCTCCTCACCTGTTCCACTACCATCTCTTAGTGGTATCATTATTATGATTATTAATACTTTCTTATTATGATTATTATTACTTTGTTGTTTTGCTTGTACACGGAGAGCTTATGCACTAGAGACAAATTGCTTTTTTGATCAGTCACACTTGGCCAATAAGGCATTCTATTCTATTCTATTCTATTCTATTCTATTCTATTCTATTCTATTCTATTCTATTCTATTCTATTCTATTCTATTCTATTCTATTCTATTCTATTCTATTCTATTCCATTCCATTCCATTCCATTCCATTCCATTCCATTCTTCTAGCCTTGTCTCATCTCGTCCAGTCCAAGCCAGTCCAGTCCACTCCATTCCATTATTCTGCTCTGCTCTGCTCTGCTCTGCTCTGCTCTGCTCTGCTCAGCTCCGTTCCATTCCATTCCAATATTTCACTTGCAGTCCAATAGCCATCCTTACATGTGCATTCATTCTTGCTTTGGACACATGAGGTTGTCAGTATTCCTTCCGTGGGATTTCCAAGTACAAACTGATAATGTCTTGGCTCATAACATACCAGACTGAACAGTAGTTGAAAAAAAAGTCAGGATAATTTATGTGGGAACACAAGGGGACAATAGAGTAGATGACCAAGAATTGGAGAAGATCAGGAAGTACCAACAACTTAAAATAAAAGCGGAAAGATTATGGTATAAACCAGCCATGGTGGTCCCAGTGGTTACTGGCACACTGTGTACCATACAAAAACATCTTGGATGGCACTTATAAAATCTGCTCATTGACAACATTTCCATCTGTCAATTGCAAAAAGCCAGACTACTGGGTATCCAACAGATACACTGCATCAATACATCGTAGGTCTTGGGAAGAACTCAATGCATATGAAGGCCAATACCAGCTAAAGAACTGGCAGCTGTGACCTCACATTGTCATGAACAGATAATTCCTAAGCAAAGTCTTTAAGTTGATGATAGGCTTGATTAGACAGATGTCATATTCCATCTGGTGTTCTACATTTTCAGAAAATTGCAATGCTTAACAAATGGTCACTTATTTTGTTATATTTTCCCATTGCCAGCGGTGGCACTGGCAGCATCTATACCAATTGCAGAACCAGGGTTTTTTTTCCGGCTGAATGCAATGCCCTCTAGTTTATACACAGTAAAGAGATTGATTTCACAACTGAGCATATTCACAAAATGTATGTATGTGAAGTGGGTAGGGAGCAGAGGAATGTTTTTCTGTGACAAATAGCCTTGAATGGGTTTCCCTCCTGTTTTTTCTAATAACTGTGTCACTGTTGAATAACTCCAATTTCCCTGGAGTAAATAGGGTGAGACTGCAATCAAAATATAGATTTTTTTTTTAAAAAAAATATGTTATTATCATTTTCCTTCAAGGAACAAGATTTATATTCAAAACATGGTTGGGAATTGAGAAACCAGTTGGTTAATAAATCTTTCCCGCACCCCCCTGGTTTTGCCTTTCCATCATTCCGGTGTGGTGTGGGTCCCTTCTGGTAATAATTTATTCAGCCACGAAGATGTGGCATTTTTTCATGCTTTTGCATGCTTAATCAGGAAGAACTCTGGCTGCTTTTACTGAGGCTAAAGCACGCAAGCAAGGAATTGTTGCCTATTTCTAGCAGATGCAGAGATGAATTATTATGGTCTGTGCATGCTCAATTCAAAAGGAAAAAGGAAAAAGGAGTGGAAAGTAGTACGTAATTGACTCAAAACAGATCAACATTTCTCTAAGGAAGATAGTCATAAAAAGAACAGACATGATCGTATTTATTGAAGTCTTGCTTCTGAAGATGCATGTAAAAAGGAGGCAGGGTTTCAATCAGCCAGCTGAGGCTGCTCTCTTGGCCCATCCCTTAACCCAGGGGTCAGCAACCTGCGGCTCTGGAGCCGCATGTGGCTCTTTCATCTCTCTGCTGTGGCTCCCTGTCACTGGTCAGCTCCACAATTGATAGGGCTTTCGGTAGAGGAAAAAGGATGCCGTGCTAGGAGGAGACTCTATGGTGGGGGAACCGGACTTCTGGTCAGCAGAGGAAAAAGGACGCTGCACTAGGAGGAGTCTCTAGGGTGGGAGAACTGGATTTCCGGTCGGCTCCAGAATTGAATGGGGGGCTGTCGGTTAGGACCTTTGTGCCTCTTTGAGTGTTTAAGGTTGCTGACCCCTGCTTTAACCTATTTGTATTTTCCCTTGGTAAAGATAATCCTCCACTTATAAGCCCAATTGAACCCGGAATTTGGGTTGTAATTCATGATTTCTCATTAAGTGCCTCATCACATGACCTTACTTGATTTTACAATAGTTTTTATGATGGTCACTAAACATGTCACCATGACTATTAAGTGAACCATGTGGTCTTAAGTGAATCTATTATACCCAATGGGTATTTTCTGCCATTTTCTGCCAGAAAACCGGAGGGGGGGGGGAAATGTCGCAAATTGTGGTCACATGACCATGGGATACTGCAACTTGTAAATGTGAACTGGTTTCCAGGTGCCCATATGCATTCTTCTGACTGTGTGTGTGCATGTGTGGGGAGGCAGTCATAACTTTGAGAACAGGTCATATGTAACTTTTTTTGAGTCCATTGTAACTTGGAATGATTGTTAAGTGACTGATTGTTAAGCAAGGACAACCTGTGTCTCAGAAATACGAGCCCTGGAAGTAAGAGACAAATAAACAACGAAAGGTTGCAATGTATCAAAATGTAAAGTTTTGATTTTGAGAATTTGTTGCTCAAAGAAAAGTATGAGATTCAGCTGAAAATGGTCCCCGCTTCTGGAATGGCGCCATAAGGCCTAAGAATGTTTAGAGGTGTAGCAATTTACTATCTTTCTCCAATGTGATCTCTGGAGCTCTGGAACTCTAGAAAAGATAAATGGGTGTTCTTTTGATGGGGGTGGGATAGAGGGGATAGGAGCTGGTGGATGGGGAGCAGGCCCAAGACTGGGGATCCTAAGAGAGCAGGTTCTGACCACTTCTGGAGAACCGGTAGCAGAAATGTTGAGTAGTTCGGAGAACTGGTAGTAAAAATTCTGACTGGCCCCGCCCCCATCTATTCTCTGCCTTCCAAGTCCCAGCTGATTGAGAGGAAATGGAGATTTTACAGTATCCTTCCCCTGCCATGCCCACCAAGCCATGCCCACCAAGCCAAGCCATGCCCACCAAGCCACGCCCACAGAACCGGTAGTAAAAAATTTTGAAACCCACCACTGGGTCAGTCATAAGGACGAATCGGCCCGAATTTTATGTATGTGACTGTAAGGGTGCCAAAACGTCCTACCAGGTTGTAAGTAGCTTTTGGATGGGTCCATTGTAACTTTGAATACAGGTAGTCTGCGACTTACAACAGTTTGCTCAAAATTACAACAGCACTGCAAAAAGTGACTTGTGACCATTTTTCACACTTAACAACCATTGCAGCATGTCTGTGATCAAAATTCAAATGCTTGGCAACTGGTTCATACTTATGACAGTTGGAGTGTCCCAGGGTCATGTGATATCCTCTTTTGTGACCTTCTGACAAGCAAAGTCAGTGGGAAAGCCAGATACACTTAACAACCGTGTTATTAATTTATCCTCTGCAGTGATTCACTTAACAAGTGTGGCAAAGTCATAAAATGGGGCAAAACTTAGTTAACCAATTTCTCATTTAGCCACCTAAATTCTGGGCTCAATTGTGGTCGTAAGTTGAGGACTACCTGTAGTTGCTAAGCAACTGGTTGTAAGTCGAGGACTATCTATATCTGAGAGGTAGATTTTAAAAAAATGTTCTGCTAGTCTTCTTTACAGAGAAGAATGTCATCTTAAATTTAACATTAGCTCCATTTGCAGAAACATTTGCTGTTTTTCCCCATCTGTGCCAACATCGTATGGTGGATAGTTTTCCGAGACAGCTAGTTGCACTTTAATTTGACTTTCAAGCACTGGAGCTGTTAGGTTCAATGATATTGTCATGTTGGAAAGTGGGGGAAAAAAAAGAAAGTAAGTAGTATTTCCAGGAGAGAGTTAAGAAAGCTAAAATGAATCACAGTATTCACTCTGTAGAAACAGGACTGGCAATAGATTTTGCTGTTATCTGGAGAGATTAGGTCTGGCTGCTTAGTAGCCAGATATAATTTCTTTTTTGATCTATGGGGCTAGCTAGAGAAAAAGCTGCTGCAGCAAGAAACAGTAAGAAATAACAGGGAGTTTCAAAACGGCCTTTCTCAGCTTCCAAAGGGATGGACTTGAATGCCCAGAATTTCCCAGGTAGAATGGCTGAGCCTGAGAATACTGGGAGTTGAAGTCCCAAGTTTGAAAAGGCTTCTCCAAAACCTCAATCTTCATGCTAATCATGTATAGAGAGGACATGTTGACCTATGCCAGTGTTTCTTAATCTTAGCAAATTAGCAAGGGTGTCTGGGAAGGTCTGAGAGTTGGTCCACACCAGTGGTGGGTTGCTACTGATTCACCCCGGATCAGGTGAACCGGTGGCGGCGGCGGGAGGCTCTGCCCACCCCAGGGGTGGGTTCTAAATTTTTTTACTACCGGTTCTGTGGGCGTGGCTTATTTTGTGGGTGTGGCTTGGAGGTCATGTGACTAGGTGGGCATGGCTAGCTGGTCAGAGTCATTTCTGGAAGGTCCTTGCACTTACGACCCAACTCATTTGTTTGCTTTTAACACTGATCAGCTGTAGGACGGCCCTTTGAAGCCCCGCGGCAAGAGTTTAAACAGTTTTTTTCCCTCTAGTCATCAGCTGGGACTCAGGGGACAGCAATAGATTGGGGGTGGGACCAAATAAAAGGTAAGAATAACGTGGGTGGGTTGGGGGGTGGGAGGGTGGGGGGGTGGGAGAACCGGTTCGGTGACGTCATATCATCACCGCTACCGGCTCCGCCGAACCGGGCTGAACGGGGAGGAACCCACCACTGGCCCACCCGCCCAGATGTTTCTGCGCATGAGTGCGTGTGCACCCATGAGCAAACCGGTAGTGACGGGTTTTGAAACCTGCCCCTGGTCCACACATCTTAAATTTTCTAAGGTTGAGAAAGACTGATCTATGCCTTAAAGTGAAAATATAAATTTACATGGGACCAGCCATCAGCTCTTCAACTTCCCTGCATTTCTACCATTTTCATAAGTAGAAGAAAACTCCCTGGGAAACAGTCACTGACAAATATGGAAAGGGGCAAGCCAAACACCATCACAAGAAACACAAGGAACTTCCAAAATTATTTCTCAATACTTGGTTGGAAGGATTTCTTTTTCCTAAATTGTCTTTGACAAAGATTATTGCATCCAAAGCATGTTGGAGAATGTGGCAACTACCTATTGGGCAAGCCAAATCTTTATGGTTTTTTTCCCCAGAAAGCAGAATTTAATTTCCTATTGATCAATGTCACAAATGCCAATTGTGTGGAGAATAAAAAAGATACAATGAACATTAATTTTTCCTCTGAATTCATTGTGGGACACAACACGTCAAAAATGAAAAAAAGTATAATTATAACAATTCAAACAGAATTGCATACATGAATTGGAAAGAAAGCGTTCCTTAGAGACCTTCCCAAAGAGTTGGAAAATGAATATACACCTACCTTTTTGAACTTCAGCTTTTATAGTCACAGTACATTTATTATAACTCTATATGTCAGGCTTGTTTGAGTTCTCAGGATTATAATTTAAGACGCAGCATATCGGGAAGCACCTGTGCATTGTTCTCTTTTTATTCAGCAAGCAAAGCAACACAAACATTTTGTTTCATTTCTAGGCAGTATTTCTTTACAAGTATTCCTCCTCCTGGCCCAGATAACACCCGCAATAAATCCAACAGCAGCAGGTTGAGTTAAAAGTGACTGCCCAGGCATTTGAGAATGAATTCTTTCTCTACTAGCAAAGTAAGACTTCGTGCATCTAGTGAAGGCTATCTTGTTACGTTGATAGTCTAGACAGGGGTGGGCTTCAAAAATTTTAGCAAGGGGTTCTCTGCCCGGTTGCTGGGTGGGCGTGGCCATGGTGGGTGTGGCCTAGTTGGCCTCCTGCACCATGGTAGGGAGTGTTTTTGCCCTCCCCAGGCTCCAGAGGCTTTCCTTGAGCTTCCGGGAGAGTGAAAACAACCTCCCCAGGCTCCAGAGGCCCTCTGGAGACCCATTTCCAGCCTTCCTGAACTTCCAGTAGGCTTGTTTTTCACCCTTCCTGAGCCTCCGTGCATCCCCTGCACTTACCTGCATTCAAAACGGGTTGTGTGGGGACTCCTGGGAGGGGAGGGGCGTGTTGGGTGGGGCCAGCCAGGAGTGGGATTTGGGGGTTCTCCAAACAGCACAGAATCTTAGCTAAAGGTTCTCCCCACCACAGCCCACCTCTGAGTCTAAAGAGTTAGCTAAAGACTGTATGAGTATTGTTACTTCAATTTTCTACTCCCCACTTAAAGATAAGTATAGGATATTTATCCTAGTTGGCTTTTCCCCCATATCTCTCTGGGTGGCAGTTGCTCTCTCACATCTGTTAGGATATGAACTTCCCCATTCTTTTCTGTCTCCCCACCACAAAGCCCATCTGCACATGATAGAATTTCCTCCAGAAGGCGACACTTTTTCTTTAGTGCTCTTGTCCACATTCAGCCTGTTCCGCTTCTGTGAATCTTGTCCCAGCCTCTTCTTAGACCAGGAACAAACTTTCAACAGCCAGCAATGTCCAGGTTTGTCTCTGTCTGCCTGTCATTTTACTTTTGTCCTCCTTTTTTTCCTCCTGATGTCATCACCAGTCTCCTTCTTGCCTGCTGAACAGTAGTTCCCCTTTCCTATGGGAAAGTACGTTATACTATCTCAGGGTTCTGCTATCAGCTACAAAAAAAAACCCCGCACAACATTTCTAGGTACAGGTAGTCCTCGACTTACAACAATTTGCTTAGTGACCATGCGAAGTTACAACGGTGCTGAAAAAAGTGACTTATGACCATTTTTCACACTTATGAACTCACTCCCCATGGTCACATTTGGATGCTTGACAACCGATTCATATTTACGAAGGCTGCAGTGCTGCAGTGCTCTGGGGTCATGTGATCGCCTTTTGTGACCACCTGACAAGCAAAGTCAATGGGATAGCCAGATTCACTTAACAACGGTATTACTAATTTAACAACTGCAATGTTCACTTAACAAATGTGGCAAGAAAAGTCATAAAATGGGGTAAAACTCACTTAGCAACATACATTTTGGGCTCAATTGTGGTCGTAAATTGAGGGCTACCTGTATCTGAGTATGTACATGACAGTATGCTAAAGAGTCATGGTTGACTATGGATTGCTTAGTGTTTGAGTGCTTGATTGATTGACTGATTATCTACTATTAAGTGAATGTCAACTCTTAGCAATCACATAGATTTCTTCTCCATGGCAATATGTCCTTGTCTTTTAGGTCTTACAACAGGACATCCATTAACAATATAACTGTGTCCATCAACCTTACTACTGATTGTTCTCTTCTTCTTTTTCCCCTTCCCCTTTCCCAGCATTTCAGCCTTCTCAAGACAGTTAGACCTTTGTATAATGTGTTGGAAGTAGGATCATGTCAGCCTGGTTCTTCATGTCTCAAGGGAGAACTCTGATTGACTGTTGACTGACTCAATCTGTTTCTTTGCTTGACATAAAAAAGAGATGAAGCCAAACTATTATCAAAAAAATGCCTAGAAAATGCGTGCCATAATTCCTCCATCCAACACTTCATACTTATTCCCTCCTTAGGGGCAACTTCTGCTGCTGGACCAACACAAGTCATTTCATTTTAATAATGTGAAGCATCAAAACCTCCTGGATGAGGTTCTTCTGTTTCTAGCAGCTAAATGGCCACATAATTTAGCAACTGGATAGGGGAGGGGCAGTCCTACAGCCAGTCAACCGGCCACCAATATCTGAAGACAACTTTCCTGCAACATAGGAAGTCCACCCATTGTCCTAGGAGAATATATTTTCAAGCCAGAACTTCTTGAATCAGCAGTGGCCTGACAATGAGATGGAGGCTCATTGGGAGGCCATGTTCTTGAAAAATGGTACTCGAGCCCATTTTGAACTGGGATGAGGAACACTGAGTGCCATCAACATTGTTCTTTGACAGGAAATTGAGAAAGAATTCTCGAGAATTCCAATTCAAAATGGAATCAAAAATTTGGAGGACATTAAATCATTTCTCTTTTTGCAATTAGTTGTGATGAATCATTTATTGGTGCTCCGCTACTTGTTTATATTTATTTATTTGCAAGTATTTGCAAGTATTTTATTTATTTGCAAGTATTTATATGCCGCCCTTCTCCCGAAAGGACTCAGGGCGGCGAACACAGGTAAAAACAAATAAACAGATAAAAACATACAATTAAAACCAATTAAAACCAGTTAAGATCGAATGATAATAAATAATAATAAGAGGCATGCTGTACAGTTAAATAAAATGAAAGAAGAAATTCTGCTTTCTTGAGCCTTGAAAACAATTATTGAAAGTGATACCTTTGAGTGATACCTTTGAACTGTGTCAAAATAATCAGAAACAAAATAAATGGGTTGGGGATTGAACTGATAAATAGTTTATTAATGCTGGATTCATGACTGGGATTTTGAGGGGAGGGGAAGGAAATCTTCACCTGTTTTGGAGATTTAATGTGTAACTCACCACACACCTGTTTGCAAAGCTCTGCCCAAAAAGACTTCAATCTCATTGTCAAGTTAGTTAATTACATGAATTTACTGTTGTTTGTGAAGGTTTAGGTACTATTCATGAAATGTTTCTGTTCCACTTTAGTTTCAATGACTGTCAAAGGGAAATACGCTTGGATGGATTTGTGAGCTGAAGGAAGTTGTCCTATTTTTAGAATAATATGGAAAAAAGACTATGTGAAGCTTTAAAAAAATAGTAGCTTTCAGATGAGATTGTTATGTTTGGCAGATGTATAAAACTCCTAGAACATCCGAATCCGAAGCTTCAGGACAAAAACATCATTATCATTGCTCATCATAGCATAGTTGAAGTATCTATAGTCAACATCAACTATGGATACAGCAAGTTGGGGTTAAACATGTTTATTTTCTCTTGCTGATGAAACTTTCAAATATATGGTTCTTGAAAATGCCCTTGAGGGGAAAAAAAAAAAAAGAATTGAACTATATCTAGGCAGCTATACAATTCAAGTAATATGTCTTAGATGTCATGGATGAAGATTTCATTTTATTTATGTATTTAAATAATTTATATGACCACCCATCTCATAATAGTAACTTTGGGTGATGTACAAAGATTAAGACCCAACAATTATAGCAATTACCCATGGTATCCCAAGTAATGACATCTTCCATTCATTAAACACATCATCCTCTACTATAGGGCAGGCTTAATAGCAATAGCATTTAGATTTACATCAGGGGTGGGTTCTACTTACCTTTACTACCGGTTTGCAACAGGGCCGCGCGCGCATGTGCAGAAGCTTCTGCGAATGCGCAGAAGCATTTTGATGATGTCGGGGTTGGTGGGCGGAGCTTCTCGCTGGTTTTATTACCGGTTCTATAGAACAACCCACCACTGATTTACATACCGCCCCATAGTGCCTTACGGCATTCTCTGAGTGATTTACAATGTTGTATTATTTTTTATGTTGCCCCTAAACAATCTGGGTCCTTCCCGGAAGGATGGAAGGCCGAGTCAACTTTGAGCCCCATCAGCATCAAACTGCAGGCTGTGGGCAGAATTTTGCCTGCAATATTGCATTCTAACCATTGTGCCGTCAGTTAACCTCTTGGCTTTGAATACCTGGAAAAACAGCCAGGTTTTCACAGTCCTACCCAAGTCCAATAGTGTCAAGGCCATTTGCCTTTCTGAGGGATTGCTGTTTCCACCAGGCAGGCACTTGTACAGAGACTGTGTGGCATTTGCTAGGTTGTGAGATCTGTACAACAGTGGGAACCTCAATATATGGAAGTTGTGGTTTCTCTATCACTAGGTGATTTTTAAAAAGAGCCTTGACAACCACCTTTTTAGAAGAGCTTAATTGTTTTTTTGGGGGGGGGACGGGACTCTGCAGAGTAGTCATTGACGTATTTCCTGTGGTCCCTTACAAATCCACATTTTGAAGATTCTAGGACATAGTGTAAGTTTGATGTAAATTTGAAGCATTTTTCTAAGATTTACAAATGTTTTTGGTTACAATATATCATTCATTTTAACATTTTGTGATAAAATTATTGAAGGAGGCAATTTTGAAGAGGGCATAATATGTTTATTAAAAGGGGGCACGGATTCCAAAAGGTTGAGAAACAGTATTTTAGACTATTGTAACTATAATATAGTTTGTGGACAGGAAATATTTTCTGTCTAGGTAGGAGACATTTTAGGAGCCAAAGACAGAGCTACACATTTTAGTTCATTTTTCAGAGGTGAGTTGCAAGGGTGGGACCATTTTATAGGTCATCCTTGAAGCCATCTGATATTTGACAGACTCTGACAGACTCAAGATAATCTGGAATCAAAGTTTGAAGGTAGGGAAGGATGTGTGCAACCCACAAGTTGCTCAAACCTAGACCTGTATGAGCTGATCGAGAACATACCATACATATCAGTGGTGGGTTTCAAATTTTTTTACTACCGGTTCTATGGGTGTGGCTTGGTGGGCGTGGCTTGGTGGGCGTGGCAGGGGAAGGATACTGTAAAACCTCCATTCCCACCCCACTTCAGGGGAAGGATATTATAAAATCTTCATTCCCTCCCCAATCCAGGGGAAGGTTATTACAAAATCCCCATTTCCTCCCAATCAGCTGGGACTTGGGAGGCAGAGAATAGATGGGGCAGGGCCAGTCAGAATTTCTACTACCGGTTCTCTGAACTACTCAAAATTTCTGCTACCGGTTCTCCAGAACTGGTCAGAACCTCCTGAAACCCACCTCTGATACATATGCACACACACAAATGTCAGTGATTGGCAGTAAGATGCTATCAACAATTAAACATAGCATTCCGAGTAGAGCAGGGGTGTCCAATCTTGGCAACTATAAGACCTGTGGACTTCAACTCCCAGAATTCCCCAGCTAGCCATCCTGTGCTAGAGATTTAGCATGTATTTGGTGAGATTTGTTTCACCTCAAAAGACTACTTGTCCAGCAAATTCAATTCAACCTTTAACCCACCATTAGTATGTCAGGACAAATCCAACCTTCTGGTTCATTGCACTGCAAGCACAAGCTATCAACTATTTCTGAGGGGCAGGAATTGATATGAGTGCTGCCATTGAGAAAGCAGTCCGATTATCTCTGGAGACCTTTTGAGCAGTTTGTGTTGGAACTGAGGTGTGCACAAAAGAACCAAAGGTATTGTAACTTGGAATCATTATTTGTGAAATAACTGCTGACACATTCTATTGACTTCTGAGGTTAGTGAGCTCACTAGAAATATCAGTCCTAGTACAGGGAAAAAAATGGATTGATTTATGAATGATGATCTTATCATCAAAGGAAATGGCCTAAACGTGGTTCATTCAAACAGCTCAATCTTGTCATCTTGTCATCTTCCTAGCCACTCATTTCCAAATAACTCCAGTAAAAAAAAAATCTATCAGCTGGAAATACCTCATAACCTTCGGTGTGAAACCCACTGGGGCAAGTGCTAAGGTTTAGAGTTTGTGAAAACAAATGTTTCTGATGTTTGCAGAAAGCTCAACATTATCCGAGTACCCTCAGGAGGTTACATATGTACATTTATGGATGGTACGATTGCAGTGATACTCCTCATCCAACAAGCTTTGTCACTTGTATGTCTGTGTGCTTTGGGATCAGTTTTGACTCTGGCTGACTGTCTGGACAAGTCCCTGCAATTTTCTTCAGAATTGTAGGAACTGTAGTCCAAAACATTTGGAGGGTACCCCAAAAGTGTTTTTTCAAGAGGCAACTGGACTTTCTGGTTTTTTCTTTGATGGTGTAGGGTTTCCTGCCTAAATTGGACTAGAATATTTCCAAGATCCCTGCACAGAATACATATATTTAGATATATTTATTTATAGTGTATGGGAAATGGAGCCTAGGATGCACTGAGCTATATTGATTGTTCTTAGCTGGCAACAGTAGCCCAGGAGTAAGCAAGAACAGCAGTCCAGAGGTGAGTTTCAGCAGGTTCTGACCAGTTCTGGAGAACCGGTAGCGGACATTTTGAGTAGTTCGGAGAACTGGTAAATACCACCTCTGACTGGCCCTGCCCTCATCTATTGTCTGCCTCCTGAGTCCCAGCTGATCGGGGGGAAATGGGGATTTTGCAGTAACCTTCCCCTGGATTGGGGTGGGAATGAAGATTTTACAGTATCCTTCCCCTGCCACGCCCACCAAACCATGCCACGCCCACCAAGCCATGCCACGCCCACAGAACTGGTAGTAAAAAAAAATGAAACCCACCACTGCAGTAGTTCCATTGTGTTGTCACTACCCCCCCCCCCACCTTTCTACCTATAGTGCTAATCTCTTTCTCTTTGAAACAACTGCAATATGGGGACAGCAATTGCTGTCTTGGTGCACAATGATATATGGTCATTAGATAGCAAGGATATTTCTAGATATAAATACACTTATTATTTAAAAAACAACAACAACAGCAAAGCAAAATTTATTTAAAGAATTTTCCATTAAAAATCTAGATACATACTTTTTTCTATCCCTAGCTGGTTCTGTCAGGACCCTGATAGGCGGACACATTTTATTAAGTGCCTCAAGCTTTTGTGAGACACAGCTCATTTCATCTGCTATAGCTCATCAGGCAGCTATAGTAAGCATAAACGTAAGCAACAGTTATCAGATGTTGGGCTACCATGGACTACCATGGGTCTACTCTACCTCACCTAGATGGCTCTGTGGACCCTAAACTGTTTTTCTCCCCTGTATTAAAATCAGAAAGCAAATGTTTCAGCATTTGCAACTATTGAGAATAGACTTAAGAATTCATCTGACCTAATAAATCCTGCTGAAAGACCTTGGAAGTTGAAAATGTAATACATTTATTTATATAAGCATCCCTTAAATGATGAATGGTGATGGAGATAGAGATGGATGCTGGGAATTGTAGTTCAAATGTTGAGAAGGCCGCTACAGACCATGTCCAAGGAGATTTCAGTCATCCAGGTCATGGTTGTCTCAAAGGGGCTTTTTCCCCTTGAGGGGAAAAAAAAAACATTTTGCTTCTCATCCAAGAAACTTCATCAGTTTGGGCTGGATATTGGTTGGGGGTGGGGGGGCAGAGAATTAGTTCTCAGAAGGATTAGTTCTGAGAATTCTTCTATTCCCCCCTCACCATCCACTCAGAACTGAGGAACCTTCTTGGATGAGAAACGAAACATCTTCTTCCTCAAGGGAAAAAACATAGTCCAGTTGCCTTTTGAAAAAGCATCTTTGAGACAACCATGACCTGGATGACTGAAATCTCCACAGACATGGTCTGTAGCGGCCTTCTCAACATTTGAACTACAATTCCCAGCATCCAGGATCTTTCTACCACATGTGGTGGTTATGTAAAAAAGCCAGAGAGTTCTGGCACCAAATTAAGGCATGGCTGGAGGAGATATTAGAACAAACATAGACCTAAAACCAGAATTATTCCTACTAGAAATCATAAAAGGGAATTACAGCAAAGAATCAATATACTTAACAGCAGCAAGGCTGGGTTATTCACAATACTGGAAAAAGGAAGAAATCCCCCCTGGAAGAAGAAATAACAAGGAAGATTTTGACACGTGCAGAAATGGACAGGCTGACACTAGAACTCAAAAACAAGAAGGTGAGACAGAATACTATAAAATCTGGAATAAAGTGTATTATTGGTTGGAAAGGAGAAAAGGAGTTGGAACAAAAAATATTTAGAGTTTGTAGAATTAGTACTGGATAGTATTAATAAATGTAAATAGTAAACAAACAGTAAATAGATAGTAAATGAAGACAAGGGATATGTATATAAGAATAAAGTAGCAATGTATGTTAAATAGTAATTATATTTGTTGTTATGGAAAGAATATGTATGGATATGTTAAGACCAGGATGGTCACACGGTGTCCAATGTTTTTAATGTTTAATAATTTCTTTCTTTCTTTTTTTTTTTTAAAAAAAAGCACCTTTGAGCTACAGACTATGTAAAGTATGTTCAGGAAATGAAAGAGGGCGATAAGAAGGGTGAAAGAGTCCATAAGCAAAGAAGAATGAAGGTTTCAACCTCAGCTATGTACTTTCTCTGGTTTATGTTGCTGATTTACCATTGAATGATGTAAATTAACCAACATTTTTCTTTTTCTCTCCTGGTCTTTCGTAAGGTAGTTGGGAAGATCCTGGCCACAGCCATCATTATTAGAGCACTCATGAAACTTCTTGGTGTGAAATCAGCAGGTCAGGTTTTTGGTTCTCTCCAAGGTGAGGAAGAGACAGCTTTTAGAAAGCAACAAAAATATTATTTTTATTAAAGAAATAACATCCAAATAATTGCCTTTAGTCCTTATTATCTTGATGTTTCTATGACCTTCATCTCAAGAGCTATTTTTTATCATGAAAAAAAAATATCTGCAATTGTATAAATGATTGTGAATGCTTGGGCTATTAATGACTACTGGCTTGTTTTTAGAGTATGTATTATTATTATGTAGGAAATAATGTCAGACAGTTTGACAGTTTGGTGGCAGTAAATATTCTAGGTAGCTTGCTACATTTATATCAATATAAAAGATTTCACAAATGACTATAATAGATACACATGGTTGGCAAAAGAATTATCTTGTGTCTGTGCTGTGGCTGATACGATAACATTTCTGGGGAATCTGATCTGACTCAGTTTAGAATAACAACCCATATTTATGAAGAACTTATCCAATCTTAAGAATCTAGGTAAGCTTTCTTACACAAAATTGGATCTCAATACTGGAGAGGCACAAAACACATTTGTCTGATCTACACTCAAGCTACTTGCAAATTGTCCTGACATACCTGGAAAATCTGGAAGTTAATGATGCAATTGAATGAAATGAAGTCATAAGTTATCTTTTTGCTCCTTCTGTCTCTGAAATCTGGACACTGGGGTGTTTTCCTCTCTTGTACCATATATGCACCCAAAGTATAGCAGCCAGCATAGTTAAAAAGATGGATATTTTCAAGATGAGCAGGATAAAATCAAGGTTTCTGCGTTGATTTCTAAACAGAGAAAAGTTCCAACATTTTATTTTAAATTGTTCTTCATTATGACAAGTAAAATGAGTATAGATAAGCCACTCATTTATTTCACTTTTAATTTACATTGAACTTTTAGTACAAATAGAACAAATGAGTTCCCATATTTACTTCACCATTATCGACCATTATTTTGCTGTGTTTGTAATAATAACAACAACAACAACAACAACAACAACAACAACTACAACTACAACTTTATTGTCTATCCAGGAGTAGGATTATTCTCCTGTATTCAAAATATTATTTTTTTTGTTTTACAGATCACTCGTGTCTTAACTCAGACTGTGTAAAGAACCATCTACCTTTATATAACTCTGCTTATAATTTATGATCATTATTAGAAATTGTGCTACATGTCTCACCATCAAATTCATGTCATCTAAGTGGTTGTGGAAATAGCTCTAAAGAAGAGCTAAGAATCATGGTGCAGACAGGTTGGATGGGCCTAGAAGTCAGATTTTGTTTACTAGGTAAGATACTGAAAAACAATCCTGCCTCCAGATCAGGAAGAATCTTTCTTAGAGGATGAAGATAAAAAGATGAAAGGAGAATAAAGTAATTCTCGTCAATGGATCTAATCCATCAACTTGTACAGGTGGACATAAGTTGCATCTGGTCAGAGTAGCTATTATGTGAGCTGAAAATATAGGACATTGTGATTAGTCCTTTGCAAAGTGAGATCATTCACTTTTCCACATATGACATGTTGGCATCTTTGGCTTCTGTGAGGATGGAGGTTCAATTGCATAGTCCATCTCAGCTGCCTTATAGATCCAGTTGATTTTGGGCAGGGGCTTGAAGATTACTTTAATGATTTGGCAGGCAGTTCTACCACAAACCTTATTAAGTTCTGAAAATCTGAGATAGTTGGCAGGAATGCTCCTGGTCTATCTTTGTGTATCAATGCTGGAAAACAATTTCATCTAAAAATCTACCCCGTTGGTTTGGGGTGAGGCATCATTGATACATTGCTGATACCCAATTATAGATTGATAGCCCAAGCCACATTGGAGTTGTTCTGAGGTCTTCTCCTAGTGATTGAGGAGGAACTGGCTGGATAAAACAAAATCTGGGCAATATGGAGTTAGTCCAGAAATTAGTAGGTTCTTTGGAAGCTTCTATGCTGACTCTGGATAATGATGCACTCTCCTTGAAAGAGCAGGTTTGGGGACAACTTGGGGATTCCCTGGAGTCATGGCTCCTGTTTGATGACCAGATTTATATTACGGTCCTGATTTGCCCAGCTTGAACTACTGTGCCACTTGTGGTTCTTTCTGGACCAGAGACCTTAGTGATGTCCTCATCACTTTGAGGTTGGACTACTACATTCTGTTCGGAGCTGCTTAAGAAAGCTATACAAAATCTTCAGCTGGTGGAAAATGCAGCTGCCCTTATTTTGACATTTGAGAGCTGCTTAAGCAGGGTGTACTTGTTCTTTGGGGACTGCATTGTCTGCAAATAGGTTTCCAAATGTTATTCAAAGTGCTGGTGTTGACTTAGGAAGTTCACATGTTTTAACTCTTAGTCACTTATGGTGTCCTCTTCTTTAAACAGAAATATATCCTGTGTGTTCAACTATGAAAGAGATGCTTCACATCCATCCACAAAGGGTGGAGGGGGAACCCAGAGTTAGGCGGTTGTAGTGGCTGATAAAAATAGCTTGCCACCAGATGGTCTTTAGTCTATTAATTTTCAGGAATATGGCAACACGTTTTATTCTATTGGGGGTTTAGAATCTACGTGGCTACTTGGTTGGTGGTGATTTTTAATTTTATTTTTAAGTTCAATGTTTATTTTTGAGTTTGATTACAATGTTGTAAGGTAGCATTCTGGAATTTCATAGGAATGAATGGTTCTATTTTATTTGTATTTATGGACTGTGAACTGCCCTGAATATTGTGATTATATCTATTCTAACTACAATACCCCCATCTCTCTATCTACCTCATCTCTCTCTCCCTCCCTCCCTCCCTCCCTCCCTCCCTCCCTCCCTCCCTCTCTCTCCCTCTCTCTTATCTCTCTATTCTCTCTCTCTCTTATCTCTCTATTCTCCCTCTCTCTTATCTCTCTCTCACACACAGAGATATCTATTTATCTATCTCTATGTATCTATGTGTATATGTATGTGTGTGCACGCGCATGTGCATATTCTAATAAATAAATAATAAATAACATGAAGTGAATACAAAATGTCATAAAAGAAAAGGTGCCTAACAGAGAAAAATCAAGTGTTCGTTTGAAAATGTCAGGAACCTCTGAGTCAAAATGGAGAAGTAATGGAGCATGAAGCTAGGGAAAAAATCCAGAAAGCATTACAAACATCTATTACAACAGAGAAAATTAAAATTATGCAATAATTTTGGAATATAAGCATTATAGAAGAGCATATTTGGGGGAAGGAGGATTTCCAAGAAGATGTAAAACCCCTATTCAAATGGAGCAAACACCTCTACAGAATTACCTTGGGCTGTTCATATCAGTTCTCAAATGATATGCCATGGGTCTAGTCCAGTAACGGCGAACCTATGGTATGCGTGCTGGAAGTGACACGCACAGCCATCTCTCTGGGCACACCAGCTGTCGCCCGTTGCTCTTCTGGGTTCCGGCATACATATGTGCGACAGCCAGCTGTTCTTTGCATGCATGGAAGCACTGGAAGCTGGAAGAGCAACAGGCGATGGCTGGCGTGCCCAGAGAGATGGCTCTAGGTGCCACTTCTGGCTGATCTTCCGGTTTCCGGCACATGCATGCACGCTGGCCAGCTGGTCTTCGTGTGTGCATGCACACCAGAAACCAGAAGATCAGGTGACCGGCATGCATGCATATGCCAGAAACCGGGAGCTCAGCATGCGCGCACTGGGGAACTGCTCTTCTGGTTTCTGGTGCTCCTGCGCATGCGTGCCAGGGATCTGCTTTTCTGGTTTGCTCCCCCCGTGTGTGCACTCCCATTTCAGCACTCAGTGCTGAAAAAGTTCGCCAGCACTGCCTAGATTATCTTACCCCTTCAACTCAGCAAGGAAGTCAGGCTAATCTTCAGATGGAAAGTGAAATCACAGAGGTAATGATAAAATGGTGGACAGTTTCTATTACCTTAAAGTAGGCTAAAAAAATGGATGGGGTCTGTAGTTTATGTTCCGCCATCTAGAGATACAATGTTTTTGGTTGATACAAGAATTCTTTTAGCAGAACATACTACCTATGGAATTCCTGCCAGAAAATGGCTTAATGTAGCTTAGGCATGGGTTCTGTGCTGCCTGCTCTAAAACAGGGGTGTCAAACTGGCGGCCTGTGGGCTGGATGTGTCACACGTAGGCCACGCCCACCCCAGCTCCGCAAAGGGAAAACATCACGAAATGTCACATGACGGCAACGTGATGCCGCAGGTTTGACACCCGTGCTCTAGAACATAAATTAATAGAGTTGGAAAGAATCTTGGAGGTCTTCCAGTCCAACCCCTTGCTCGATATAGGGAGACCCTATAGCCCTATACCATTCCAGACATTTTTAGAGATCCCTAATTTTAATAAGAGTTCTTGAATTTTCTGCTTTACTTCAGTGTTTCTTAGTTTTAGGAAATATTTTAATTTAATTTTAATTGTGCATCAGCTGCTGGGCACCGCAAGTGGAGAGTAGAATTTAAAGATTCAGCAAAGCAATAAACAAATGTATGAAGCATCATATTTTGGTAGAATGGGAGGAACAAAGAAGGTGGTGCTAATTGTGGTCCCTGGCATTCAAGTAGGGGAAAATCAATGAGTGCCTTTTGTGTGTTTTGAATTTTCACAACTTTGCTTTTGGTTATGATGGCCAGGTTGTCCAGAGGTAATCAGGTTGCTGCTAAAGTACAGTATAGTTTGGAATCCTGTTTTACTTAAGAAGTATCTACTGGTACGGGGGTGGGCAACTGTGGCCCTTTTACAACCTGTGGACTTCAACTCCCAGAATTCCTGAGACAGCTGTCTCAGGAATTCTGGGAGTTGAAGTCCACAGGTTGTAAAAGGGCCACAGTTGCCCACCCCCGTACTGGTAAACTATCTGGAATTTTCCTTGGAATATCAAATATAAGCAAGAAATTAGAATACCTTTCAGGAGATAACGGAGGTTCACTTGATTCTACTGTTTTATTTTCTTTGTTTCTAGATGTAGGTGTGGAAACATCATCTATAGATAATAACATATTTTGTCAAATACTAAAGTAGGAGATAAAAATGAATGCGTTCACATTTCCTGATTTATGTACTTATTAAAAAGAGGTACCAAACTGGACTTAAGTTGTTTCGAATATTATGATAATAATAAAGATTGTTGTTTAGAACATGCAGTTTAAGAAATATAGGACACAATGATCCATGAGTTCAAGCATGATGTACTCTCTATCTGTGGCCAAATCTATGAAAATCACAGGTATTGTATTATGTATCTTTTTTTAAAAAAATTTGATTTATATGCCGCCCTTCTCCGGAGACTCAGGGCGGCTTACAATGCGTTAAGCAATATCTTGGCTGCACTTTTGAAAATACCTGGCCAATGTTCTACTAATTTAAAATATTTATGTATATTATAATTATACATTACTATTCATTTACAAATGTCCCATTCGAAAGAGCAAAAAACATACAGTAAAGCAATTCTCTCTACAAGATCGTTACAACAAACCTTGCCTCTCCTTGTTATAAAAGCAAGTCTTGCATGATAAAATAGACCATTTATTGAAGAGAATACAAACAGTGAGGAATTACCTTTGTTTAAGCATATAAAAGCTCCTCTGTTATAAGTTAGGGGCAGAAAGGCTCCAAGAACATTTGAGGTGGGTGGGGGATGTATACGATGAGGCAAGAGAAGATCTGTCATTCTGGCTTGTGCAACTTCCTCCTGCTGGATTTGAGGATTTTCCTATCCTCTTCTTACCCTGGTATAGTGGTATCACCCTCATCTTTCAATTGGCTGTCCCATGGAATTGTATTGGGGACCCTCAAGTCAATATGTTGTGTGGCTGCTATGGCAGGTGCCTGCAGGGAAATCTCCTGTGCTCACTCAAGTAGTGGATAACCGGTAAGGAGGCAAGTCAACCTGGAGAAGTACATTATGCCATTGCTCTGGACAGCAGGTAGAGACAGAAACTAATAGGACCTTGGCAATTCACTCCAGCCTTTCATTTTATCTAAAATGTACCTTTGAAGGATAATTGTGTTGGGATATTGTTTCTAGCCAAATTGCTTTTCAAGAAGACTGTACTGGTGGTGGGTTTCAAAATTTTTTACTACCGGTTCTATGGGTGTGGCTTGGTGGGCGTGGCATGGCATGGTGGGCATGGCTTGGTGGGCGTGGCAGAGGAAGGATACTATAAAATCTCCATTCCCTCCCCAATCAAGGAGAAGTATACTGCAAAATCCCCATTTCCTCCCGATCAGCTGGGACTTGGGAAGCAGAGAATAGATGGGGGCGGGGCCAGTCAGAATTTTTACTACCTGTTCTCCGAACTACTCAAAATTTCCACTACCAGTTCTCCAGAACTGGTCAGAACCTGCTGAAACCCACCTCTGGACTGTACATGCTTTAATTATACTGATGGACAACAGGCTATACCCCTAAATGCAGTTTACAGAAGTAGCAACATCTGGGATGTTGTGAGACACTTTTTATAGCATTAGCAATAGCACTTAGACTTATATACTGTTTCATGGTACTTTTACAGCCCTCTCTAAGCGGTTTACAGAGTCAGTATATTGCCCCCAACAATCTGGGTCCTCATTTTACCGATCTTGGAAGGATGGAAGGCTGAAGTCAACCTTGAGCTGCTCAGAATTGAACTCCTGGAGTGAGCAGTGAGTTAACCCTGCAGTACTGTATTCTAACCACTGTGCCACCACAACTGTTAATACATCTTAACTCTTCTTAATACACCACGGCTCTTATACATCTTTACATTATTTCTACATACTTAAGAGGCTAAACAGGTGTTGTTGTTTAAAATGGAAACTAATTCTCTGAAATCTAAGCAAAACCAATAATGAATAACAACAAAGAATCCTCGACTTATGACAGCAATGGAGCCAAAAATTTCTGTGGCTAAGAAGCGAGACATTTGTTAAGTGAGCTTTGCCCCATTTTATGACCTTTCTTGCCACAGTTATTAAATGCATGTTACAGTTGTAGAGTTACTAACACGATTGTTCAGTGAATCTGGCTTCTTCATTGACTTTGCTTGTCAGATGGTTGCAAAAAGTGATAACATGATCTTGGGACCCTGCAGCCTGCATAAACACATGCCAGTTCAATTTTGATCATGTGACCATGGGGATGCCACGATGGTCATAAATTTGAAAAACGGTCATAAGTGACCTTTTTCAGTGCCATTGTAGTTTGGAATGGTCACTAAAAAAATGATTGTAAGTCAAGGATTACCTGTACACAGTTCTAGTATTTAGATAGAAACAACAGTGCATTATCCTCCTATGGTTGCATGATGGCCCTCTTCCTAAAATAATAACTATAGCAAAAGGATACCTGCAATAATGATTACTTCCACCGGCTGCCAGGTGTCATATTTTCTCTCCACCCCACATAGATAAGTCCCAGCATCATTGTAAGTGAGGTTCTCCATGACCACACTGAATTCACGAAGTACATGGTTGTCTTTGATGGACATTCCATTCTGCTTCACCTCTTTCTCTGATCCTGTTGTTCGGATGGTGCGGTTATGAGAACAGAATCTAAATCTTTCTTCTCTGCACCAATACTTGACAGCTTCTTCATCCCCTCTTCTATATTTGCAGCTGATAGTCGCTGAGCCCCCATGGGGAGAAATCACTACTTTAGGAGTCTCCAGCATCCAGCAAACTGAAAAACAGTTACAACTATTTTTACTAAAAAAATAAAATAAAAATAACACAGACCCCAGAACGATACAGTGCATCCAGAGTTCCACTTAAGTTTCTGTAGCCTGCATGAAATTAATTGGATAAAGAGGAAAGAATTTACTCATCTTCCCTAAACAGTTTGCTCTTCAGAAGGGTTCATCTTCAGTTATCCCCAAGTTAAGAAGGCTTGTGAACTATTAAATTTGATCCCAGATGTCTGAAGAACACCATGTTAGTCAAAGCTGATTTATATAATCACTTTTCTTAAAGAGAGTCCATCATGGATTTCCCTCAATTTAAAATGCAGTAGTCGACAAAATGAATCAGCCTCCCCAGTTTCTGAACCAAGTGCCCGCCTGCAATCCCTTTTCAGCAAGAAAAGGGATTGAAAAAAAATCAGCAAGAAAGCAAAAAAATAAAAATAAAAACAAACCCAAAAATGAGCAGGACAAATATTAACATCTTATTTCAAGAGCGAACGAAACTTCTTTAGAGAAGGATATTTCACAGGCAGCCGAGAAAATCGGGCCAGGAAAATGAGAGAAATGCATGGGGCAAAAGGAAAGCTTGGAAAACAAGACAAATGAAGAGTAGGAAGCTTTCAAGAAAGTGCCCAGCCCTGTGGGATCTCTTCTAATCCCTCTTCTGTTTTGACATTGGAGTTTGTCCTTCTTCTTCTTTATGCAACTATTTCTAATGAAGTCTTGTTAATGCACATTTTTCCTCTGAATGCATTACCATTTTAATATGTTTATTTTAGACAAATTGATTTTTCACTAGAGAAAGGCTGATAATCTGTGTTGCCTATCATACTGCTGGAGACTTTCTTTGGTCAATCTCATTTCACTAATCCACTCCCCTAGAAACTTTTTGTTGACTTTTATTAAGAATTTGAATTATTATAATAAAATCTAATATAAATTAAATTTAGAGAAAGAAAGGAAAAAATAGAAAGATTAAAAAGGGCAAGGGAAAAAGAAGAAATAAAAAAGTAAGAGCATAGTAAAGGGAAAAGAAATATATAAAGAAGTGACTTCCAATTTTCATCATAAGTTTAAACAAATTTAGTAACTCTTCATCCTCTCTTAGCTTACAAACATTTATCGCTTTATCCCGTATCCCATCTCTTATCTATACATAAATCCATAAAACATTTTTTCAGTCCTTTCATCAGCAGAAAATCCAAAAAGAGTAGCCAGAAGTAACAATATATCTTATTTTAACCTTGCTCAAATAAGCCAGCTTTATATTTCTTCCTTTTACAGTCTTAATCTTTAGTTGTTCAGACATTGTTATAGCATTTGATTTCTTTTTGTTTGTTCTTTGTCCTATTACACAGACTTCTGGCTATTTTTTTTTCTTTTTAAACATCCCTGATGATGTCAGATTTGAGGTTCAGAATGTATGAAAATAGGCTGAAAAAGGTTGCCAGACACAGGATGATTAAGGAAAACATAACAAATTGAAACATGGATATGAAACATCAACATCAATTCAAAATAAAATTATTGCCTTTGACCCAACACAAAAATGTTTGAGCAAGAATGGATCTATATTATTTACTTAGAATGGTGTTTAAATGGCTATGCATTATTCAGAAAGAAAGAAAGAAAGAAAGAAAGAAAGAAAGAAAGAAAGAAAGAAAGAAAGAAAGAAGGAAAGAAAGAAAGAAAACTGGTATATTGCTTACCCACCAATTTTTCAATGTATTCTGAAATGAGCTGCCATCAGATCAGTAGACTAAAACATCCCCCAGCCCTACCTGAATTCCTTGATGTAATTGTAGTCAAAAGCTTCTAATACATTTCTATCTCACATTGTAGTTTCTCTATTGCAATTTGACCATGAAGCATAAATGGGTGTCCCTAGAATGTAATGTTCTATATTTGTATTTCTGCCTTCCTTTCACAATTTTGTCATCTGCCAAAAGGACCAGAGAGAAACTCTGCTCCACATCATTGGCTAAATTGTCCAACGTGCATATATCTTTGTTGCAGGTAGCTGAACCCAAATCTAATCTACTCCCCAGTTCCAATAGTTCTCACCATGGAATAATGTCCAAATCAAGCCATAGAAAAGATTCATTGTTCTTGTTTAAGTAAGATGTTGTTGCTGTTTTTTTACAAAAATGTAGCTTCTCTTTCTAAGTTGTTTCCAGAATCTTCTTTCATTTTCATCTCAACCACAGACCTTGGAGACTTTTTTTTTTGCCTCTGGTATTCTGTTGAAATAACTATGTTTCACCAGAGGAAGAGGCCAGATCTTGCTTAATTTTTAAAAAGAAAGCACATGATTATTAATCCCCAAATTGGCATATTGGTAAAGTAGAAACTGCAAACTCATTCTCAGAATAGAACAAGTACCCAGATTTTACAGTTACTGACCAATGCAGTGGTCTTAGATCCTTCATATTACAAATGTAGACAAGAAAAACACTGGGTTTGGGCATGTTTAACATTTCACCATTGTAGTAGTTTTAATGTGTAATTACTTGAGCTATAATGATTGCAACCACTTGTTCTAGTTGCTTCCAAAGACAGAAAAATGGAAATAGTAAGTCATATCACCTCTCTACCAATATGGTGATTGTGCCTTAAAGTGAATAAATGTGATGGGGTATAGTAAAAAGGTGGGAAGAAGTACATCCCAGAGGAATAATCAACAACTCAGTTCAGATAGCTTATGTGAGAGAAAGAAGTCATGTGGTTTCCTTTAGTTGGGCAAGATTCTGTCTGTAGGTGAAGAACAATAAAGAAATATTGTTGGAAG
This sequence comes from Pantherophis guttatus, assembly GCF_059756535.1. NCBI lineage: Eukaryota > Metazoa > Chordata > Lepidosauria > Squamata > Colubridae > Pantherophis > Pantherophis guttatus. Next base: position 160,947,685 of record NC_142064.1, read on the forward strand.
ATTCACTACATGTCCTTCTTGGTTTTGGGGCCTGACAATAAATCAAGTCTTGCATACATATAGTACTCAATTTATGATCACAATTGGAACCAGAATCTTGGTTGTTGAGTGAAGCAGTTCTTATGCAGGACATTACATGACGACTTCACTTAACAATTGCAATCACGGCACTTCCAGTTGGAAGTTGTTCTTGCAGGCTGTTGAGTAGATGGTGTTCCAAGTAAGGGGCATGGGGTGCCTCAATGGGGTAGGAGAGGCCCTGGCAGGCCCCATGCAGATTGCACAAAGGTTGGAGAAATGCTGCACTGTGGTGCAAAGCCTCAGCTGCCCCATCCCGATCCTGCACTGTGGTACTTGTCAGTGGAAACCCCATGGCTGGGCCTGAAGTAGAAGCTCAGAGCCTTCAGCAGTCACAGCCAGTGGCCAGACTTCAGCCCCAGTGCTGCGGTTGCCTCTGACAAATGCTGCCAGCTTCTCATACTCATCTATTTCCCCACCCATCCCAATCACAGCAGCATTCATCTTCTACTTCAGGTTGGGCCTAAAGTAGAGGTCCAGAGTCTTCAGCAGTCTCAACCAGCTGCCATTGCACTTAAACCTCAACTGCAGTCCTGGGGCTCCAAGAAAGCCAAAGCAAGTTCCTCCCTAGAGAGAAACTATCTTCCTGGAATAGTGCCTCCTTGTTCTTTCAACCCTCCACTGCCCCGGTAGTCCTGTCTTATCACTTCAAAATATACTTCATTGGCTCAGTGACTTCATTAAAGGTAAAGGTTCCCCTCACACATATGTGCTAGTCTTTCCTGACTCTAGGGGGCGGTGCTCATCTCCGTTTCAAAGCCAAAGAGCCAACCCTGTCCGAAGATGTCTCCGTGGTCATGTGGCTGGCATGACTAAATGCCAAAGGCGCACGGAACGCTGTTACCTTCCCACCAAAGGTGGTCCCTATTTTTCTACTTGCATTTTTTATGTGCTTTCGGACTGTGAGGTTGGCAGAAGCTGGGACAAGTAATGGGAGCTCACCCCGTTATGGGGCACTAGGGATTCGAACCACTGAACTGCCAAACTTTTGATTGACAAGCTCAGCATCTTAGCCACTGAGCCACCGCGTCCCACAGTGACTTCATTAGGCACATTTACATTCAAATATTTGCTGTGGTCTTTATCTAAACAAATGCCTTGCTGCTGATCCATCATGATGTGCTCTAACTTGCATAAATGTATAAAGAAGGACTGTAACCTCTTCCCTTTTGAAGCCTATCTTTGCCTCCAGCACTGTCAATAAACCAACCAATTGTACTTCAGCGCAATGTTTCCTGGTCAATTCAAATGTATCTCTGAGAAAATTCTCCTACAGCCTGAACAAATTCTTTGCTTTCTTTCAGTGCAAACATTACCTTCAGAAGAGGTTAGTCAGATTTGCTTTTTGTCATCACAGGCATATCTAGCTTCATCAAGCAGGTGAATTTCAGTATGCTTGCATTTCTATAAGTGCTCGATATCATATCCTTGCTCCCCTGATCATGCTGTTTGCCATCTCTTCCTGTAGGAAAAAAATCAGGCAGAGCTGGGGGTCACAGTTAAATGGGTCATCAGTTTAGAGTCCTTGTGTTGTCACAAGAGATCAAAGTCCACCCACCCCCCTGAATTCTGTTGACCCTTATCATAATCATAATCATAAGTTTATTTTGTCAAGCATATATAAGGTAACAGGTAAAAGTATAAACATAATTTGAATACATGAAAAGAGTAAGTAAAAAAGGAATATTAGGACAGGGACAGTAGGCACGCTGGTGCACTTATGCACACCCTTACAGACCTCTTAGGAATGGGGTGAGGTCAACAGTAGACAGTTTAAGGTTAAAGTTTGGGGAGTTTGGGGAAGAAACTACAGAGTCAGGTAGTGCATTCCAGGCATTGACCACTCTGTTACTGAAGTCATATTTTCTTTTTCTTTTTTTTTTATTGAAAAGTTTTATGAAAAATACAAACATTTTTACCCCTCCACCCTTCCCCCCTCAACCCCCCTCCCCTGCCCACCCTCCCTTCCCCTCCCTCCCCCCACCCCCCTCCCTAGACTTCCCAGAACGAGCACAGGGTATAGCATTCACAAACCAAAAACTAAAATATGCTAACAAATTATTACATTTCATATTCTCCCTAGGTCCTTAACTCCTTATAACTCAGAAAAAACAAACATAAACTACTTAATATTATTTCAGTCATAAGCTATATTTATTTATTTATTTATTTATTGTATTTCTATACCGTCTTTCTCCCGTAGGACTCAAGGCGGTGTACAGTCAAGAAAAATATAGACACACAAACATCATAAAATTGCTAATTAAAATTGTTACTTAGTTTGGTCAATTAAATAAAACCCAGAATTAGATAACATTTAAAAAATCATTTGCATGTTTGTATGTTTAGCCCTGCCTGTTGGAACATCAGGGTCTTGAGGGCACGGCGGAAAGCACAGAGATCAGGGATATTCCGTATCTCCGGGGGCAGTTCATTCCAAAGGGTTGGAGCCCCCACAGAGAAGGCCCTTCCCCTGGGAGTCGCCAGTTGACATAATTTGACTGACGGTACCCTGAGTAGTCCCTCCCTGTGAGAATGAACTGGTCGGTGGGGGGCTATTGGTGGCAAAAGACGGTCTCGTAGGTATGAATCTTCTTATTCGGATACTTCTTCTGTATGTAATCAATCCATTTTCTCCATTCCAATATATATCTCTCATTTGAATGGTCTTTAAGGTATGATGAATTTTTTGCCATTTCCGCCAGATGCACAACTTTTAATGTCCATTCCTCAATAGTAGGTGGATCTTCCTTCTTCCAGTACTGTGCCACCAGTAACCTGGCAGCTGTTATTAAGTTCAAAACCAGCTTAGTCTCTATTACAGTACAATCCGTAACTATTCCCAACAGAAAAAATTGTGGTGTAAATTTAATTTTTTTCTTCAAAATATTTTGAATAATCCACCATATTTTTATCCAAAAAGCCTTAATCTTTTTACATGTCCACCATATATGAAAATATGTAGCATCTTCACACTCACATCGCCAACACTTGGGTTGTAAATTTGGATACATACAAGCTAGTTTTTTTGGGTCTAAATGCCATCTATAAAACATTTTGTAAAAATTCTCCCTTAAATTTTGTGCTTGTGTAAATCTTACATTTCTAACCCATATCTTTTCCCATGTTTCCATCATTATTGGTTCACCTACATTTTGTGCCCATTTTATCATACAATCCTTGACTAAGTCTGTTTCTGAATCTATTTCCAATAATGCATTATACAACCTTTTTATGTGCATTTGACCTTCATCTCTTATTTGCTTTATCAGATTCTCATCCTGCTGCAAAATACCAATTTTTTGATCTTCTCTCCATCTGGCCAGCAACTGTCCATATTGAAACCAAGTCTTAATAATCCCTTCTTCTTTTAATTGTTCCATGGATTTTAACTGTAGTCTGACTCCTTCTTTATAAAGGAGTTCCTTATATGTAATCTTATCTTGCTTTTGCTCTAAATTTATGTTCTCTATCGCGTGTCTGGGTACTGTGCATATTGGTAACCTATCATTTAGTTTATATTTATACTTTTTCCAGACACGCAATAGAGCATTTCTTAATATATGACTTTTAAAAGTCTTATCTACTTTCTTATCATACACTAGGTAGGCATGCCAGCCATAAACCAAACCATATCCTTCAATATTCAATATCTTTTCCTCCGTTAAGTTTATCCAATCTGTGATTGCTGAGAGGGCAGCAGCTTCATAATACAATCTTAAATTGGGCATCTTAAGACCACCTCTTTCTCTAGTATCTTGCAATATCTTTTGTTTGACTCGTGGTTTCTTCCCTGCCCACACAAATTTATTTATGCCCTTCTGCCATTCCAGTCATATTTTCTTCAATCGAGTTTGGAACGGTTTACCTTGCGTTTGTATCTATTATTTGCTTGTGTATTGTTGTGGTTGAAGCTGAAGTAGTCATTGACAGGAAGTACATTGTTGTTGTTGTTGTTGTTGTTGTTATTATTATTATTATTATTATTATTATTATTATTATTATTATTATCATTATTATATACTTATGCTAATTTAGTGCTGTTAATTGATTAGATTCTTATGTATAGATTTGAATAAATCCTCTACGCTGCAACTTTACGAATAATCCTGATTCTTTGCTCTTCATATTCTCTCTCCCAAACAAGCTATTCTGTGAGTTATTGCTGTGTGAATGTTGAATGTGATCTTGGCTGTATTTCAGGGCTTGGGAACTCTTCCTGTACCTTTAAAGCAGCTACGAATGCCTTCTCCCACCCTACAGTTATTGCTAAGTCCCACTCAACATTAGCTAAAGAGTGTCTACACAAACCACCGGAGATTATGTCTTGTGACCTTTCCTCACCCTCTCTTTGGAAAAGAGTCTTCTTTAGAAGAGGAAGGGAAGGGAAGGGCCAACACTTTTGCAAGTTCTTGAAATTCCTGCCCATGCTGGAAATAGAAAGCAAAGAACTATTTGGGTCAGTGCTCCTAAGAGCATTGCTTCGGGGAGATGCAATTGGACTGTCATGTAGAAATCTGGAAAGAGATCAAGGACATTTTCTTCCATACAAATGCACATTCATGGATGCATTTTTGTGACAGTAGTGGAGAGCAGCTCTTCAATGCAAAGAGATGGGTGAGATGACAGGTGGGTGAAGAGGAGAGCAGAGAGAGAGCATGAGCATGTGCAGTATTAGGGTTGGTCTTAAAAAAAAAAAAGACAGATCTTCATATACAAATAAATATGGACATCTCTTCATGAGAGCATCCAGCCCCATCCGATCACCCAGAGACCTGATCTGGTTTCTGTCTGTCTCTGCAGTACTTGATTTGAAATAAGAACAAGCTGGTGGTTCCTTTCCTCTTTTCACATTCTCTCATACCTTCCCCTATTACCCATTCATAGCACAATTCACCCAACTGGCCAAAAACTACATTGACATCAAATATGCTGTCCGCATGGCTAATGCTTATTTGCCTCTACTACCTCTGATTTAAGTTGCTGTAGTCACCTGACTTCCCACCCTTAGATGTCCAAATTCAATGATACAGACTCTTTAGCTCCCACTGATCAGAAAGGGCAGTAGGGTGTAGATCAAGATGTCTACGGAGATTCTCAGTCATCCAGGTCAATGTTGTCCCAAATGTGCTTTTTCAAAAGACAACTGGACTTTCTTTCTTTTTCCTTGAAGACATTTCACTTCTCATCCAAAAAGCTTCTTTAATTCTGGAGAAGCTTCTTGGATGAGAAATGAAACATCTTCAAGGAAAAAATAAGAAAGCCCAGTTGCCTTTTGAAAAAAAAAAAAAAAACACCTTTGGGTGTAGATCAAGAGTCAAGGATTTCAATAGAAGAGAATATTGGTAGCTCAGGATTGAATTGTGGAGCCCTTGAAGCTCTCTGACCTTGATTGTTTACTTGCAGACATTTCATGACTAGGTAACATCATCAATGCTATTTACTTTGGGTCCCTGTTGGTCTAAGAGATTCTAATCTATTTAATTTTCTCCTGCTTTTCTTCCCAGACCCATAGTTTTTTTGACTCGCCTCCTGGTAGGAGGTATCTAACCAGGTGCTGGGCTGGTCACGTATTACCTGTACAGTTGGTCCTCACTTAACAGTGATTGGGGCCAGAATTTCCACTGCTAAGTGACATGGACATAAGGTACAACATTATAAGACTGTGGTGCTTAGTAGTTTCAGCACTTTTAATTGCTATCGTTAAGCAAATCCTATACCATCATTATGTGAGGATGTGACCTGATCACTGTTTGTGACTTTCTTCCAGCTTCTCCATTGACTTTTCTTGTTAGAAGCTAGAAGTGAAGTCCACAAATGGCTGCAGGGACACAGCCTCCATCGGAACTATGAGGACTGGTTGCAAGAAGCCCGCTTGGGTGGGGAGGGAGGGAAGCCCGGGCCCTCCTGTCCTGGCTGACAGCTCTGGGCTACCTGCTCAGCGTCTTTTGGCACACGGGCCCTTTGCTCTTGCCACTGCTGGTCTCCATGCACACATGCACACCAGAAATCAGAAGACCAAGTGGCCAATGCGCATGCGCACACTGGAAACAAAAAGATCATCTTCGTGGAGTGCGCATGCACAATGGGCGGCTGCTCTTCCAGTTTCTGGTGCGCCCATGCATGTGAAAAGCAGCTGGCTGGCACGCTGGAACCTGGAAGAGCAACGGGCAATGGCTCTGCGTGCCTGGAGAGATGGCTCTGCAGGCCACTTCCGGCATGCGTGCTATAGGTTCACCATCACTGCCCTAGGGAATGGGACCAGTGATGAAATCTGAAGTGGTTTGCTACCAGTTCGCTGGCTGCACATGCGTGCTGCACGCCATGGATGCGCACACACAGTGCGCACCAAATGCACACTGTGTGCGCATGCACATGCACAGTATGCACCAAAAGGAGGCTTGGGAAGGTAAGTAGAACAGCAAGGGGGGATCAGCTGTGCCGCACAATTTAGCAGGATTTCCTGCTTTCTAGCAAAGGTAAACAGCGCGGCACAGCTGATTGTTGGAAATACCGGTTCGGAGGAACCGGTAGTTTTTTTTAACTAGTGAACTTGTAGCTAACTACCGGTTTGCCTGAACTGGTAGCTTTTTAAACTACTGGTTCAATCAAACTGATAGCTTTTTTTTACTACCAATTCGCCCGAACTGGTAGTTTTTATCACTACCGATTCACCCGAACCGGAGTAAACCGGTAGCATTTCACCCCTGGATGGGATCCACAACATTTCTTGCCTTCCTGCTTTAGTGCATTGGGTAGATGTGACCGGCAGGAGATGGTCTCTCGCATAACATCATCACAGGCAACTGCAACCGTCCATAAATATGAACTAATTGTCAAGCATCTGAATGTAAATCATGTGACCAAATGTGAAATGTGAAAAATAGTCTTAAGTCACTTTTTTCAGTGCTGTTATAACTTTGAATGGTCACTAAACAAACTGCTGTAAGTCGAGAACTACCTGTACATTTTTTTTCTCTTACAGTTATAAATCCTGCTTCATTAATTATTGTTCATATTAGATATCCATTACAGGCACACACAGAATATTTCAACTACTAAATATTCAAGAGACAAAGCCCAAATATTTGAAGTCTTTCAGAGTGTGTGAATAACAGAGAACAGGCTACAATGGTAGTGGTTACAGCTAAGGGTGACTTAAGGCTGGCTCCCTCAAGGGCTGGGATAAGATGAAGACAACACAATGAAGACTCAACAGAAAAAAAAGATTTGCTTGCCAGGTATCCACGTTTGGGACATGGTTCACTGCAAGTAGATGAAGGCCCTACATGCATATTGAATGGCATCAGAGAACGGAGAGGCATTTTCAACCTAAAGACTTTGAAAGACTGGGTCTGTAGTCATGCATAATGCAGACACAGGTAGTACTCACCCAAACCTTAATTAAGGTGTGCTATGGAAGCAAGTCCCCTTGGAGAGACAGAGGTGTTTGCTGGCTGAGGACGTTGAGGATCAGTTTCTCTGTAAATAATCCAAAGGAAAAGGTACCCATGGGCTCATTAAAGCTCTCCAACGCCATGAAGCACAATAACACTTTGTAATAAACTTATTAGAATGCATTTATCTTTGGATGCACAATTAACACGTTTCATTATGCTCCAAGTACAAAGCTTTGCACACATCTATTTTCTCTCCTGTTATTCATATATTTATAAAACTACTTAAACATCTCTGTATGCATCGGATGACATTGGCTTTTTTTTTTTAAAGGTATACACCAACCTTTTTCAATTTTTTTAGATTGTGTTAAGACCACAATGTCCAAGCCGGCAACATCTACAAGTGAGCCTTTGGGGTATTCATGCAACATCCTGACACGCTAAAAAGAAAAAAGGGAGGGGGGCTTCCATTGTAGCATCAAAACACTGGAAAGCTATTTTTAATCAATCTGGGCTCCTTTCCCCACTCCTCTAACCAGCACTGCTAGTCCAGTTTACAGGTAATCTTCGAATTAAAAGCGCTTGTGATTATTCAAAGTTACAAAGGCACTGAAAAAAAACTGGGCCCAAACTCTGGCTAGTGCCTGCCAGCCTAGTCGAGAACGACAGGAGTGTGAATGAAAGTGCGTGCGCTTGTGAAAAAGAGCAAATATATACAATTTTGCTGTTATTTTATATTCACTGGATCTCTGTGTATTCCAAAGAACGTGTTGTGCTTCAGTGTTTGGTTAAAAGTGCCTTGAGTGTGGTTGTTGACCAGGGCTATGAGCAGAGGTGGCAGGTTCTGACCAGTTCTGGAGAACCGTTAGCGGAAATTTTGAGTAGTTTGGAGAGCCGGTAAATACAACCTCTGACTGGCCCCGCCCCCATGTATTCTCTGCCTCCTGAGTTCCAGCTGATCGGGAGGAAATGGGGATTTTGCAGTATCCTTCCCCTGGAGTGGGGTGGGAATGGAGATTTTACAGTATCCTTCCCCTGCCACGCCTACCAAACCATGCCCACCAAGCCATGCCACGCCCACCAAGCCACACCACAGAACCGGTAGTAAAAAAAATTTGAATCCCACCACTGGTTATGAGTGTGTGAGTGAGTGACCATAAGCCGAACCTGGGATCATGTGTAACAGTATCTAAAATAATAATCCCTGGCTCTGAGTTTGCTCGATCTCATTGGGACAAGATCTCTACATCGGGGTCTCCAACTTCTAGTCCATGGACTGGCACCAGTGTGCAGCATGCCAGGAAATGAGCCATGCAAACAAGTGAAGCCCCATCCACAGGATGCAGGCAGCACACAAAATCACGCCTCCTCTGGTCCATGGAAAAACTTCTCTCCAGGGAACTGGTCCCTGGTGCCCAAAAAGTTGGGGATCACTGATTTACATCTTTGAAAGATTAACACCTTGAGCAAAGGTTACTGGGCTTGAAGGCTTGGGCTGCTTATCAGACTGGACACAATAAGAGAGCCATCAGATTTAACCTAAATCGGTTTTACATATTCACTGAAAGTTACTAGAAATGGGACGACTGAACCGTCTCTGTGATTATTTACAGCACAAATGCACCAGAAATCTTTAACACAAGATGTTCTCTTACTTACATATTTTGTTGTATGTATTATTAATGGTTTTTTTCCCCTGTTTTCAGGCTAAAATAAATAAGGAAACATTGCTTGAAAACTTAGACTCCATAAACGGAGGAGAGGGGGAGAGAAACCAACAATCTCTGCTTGTCCAAATGGTGCAAATGTCCCCCCAAAAAAGATGAATAAGAGTTGCAAAGATGTTCAAATGCACCGTGATCATTATAGAGCGGTAATGCCGTTTAGGAACCCCCCAACAATAAGTATACAGGAGTGGGCAATAAAGTAAGCAATTACTTTTTATTGCATCGGTGTAACCATCTTAAAATGAATGAAGCGCCATGGACTCATTTCACCATGTGGTTGAAGCCTGGAAATAGCCCAGAACTAATGTCTGCTAAAGAGCCATTTAACACACCTTCTCCTGCATCTGTAGCCTTTGCCCTAGCTACGGTCTCTCATTGACGCCAAAGGAACCCTGCCGCTTGCCAGGAAATTCAATTAACTAATTAAATGCTTTGAGGTTGGGAGTTATAACACGAAGCATCCCTTGCTTGCTTGCTTGCTTTTTTTCATCTCTCGAGCAAGGGTGACCAAGCAATCCACAGGGTGCTTGTTTAGTTTGTCTGACCAAACTTCAGCTAGTTCGTTTCCATAATCGTCCAATTACTTTGCACAGTTTAGCATTCTAGGGGGAACAAGAGGATGATACAGATATACGGAGTCGGCACAGATTCTACTTCTGCGCTTAAAGGTAAAAGAAAATTAGTCAAGAACATCCAAGGAGCATTTTGTTAAGATGGACGATTGGTGGCTGTTCTTCTACAAAGCACTAAAGCAGTGTTTCTCAACCTTGGAAGCTTGAAGATGGGTGGACTTCAACTCCCAGAATCCCCCAGCCAGCAGCGCTGGCTGGGGGATTCTGGGAGTTGAAGTCCACCCATCTTCAAGCTACCAAGGTTGAGAAACACTGCACTAAAGTGACAGCGGGAGACTTTGCTTATTGGGATTTAAACGGCCAGAGAAGTTGATCATACGTTTCTTGAAGGGTCACTAGGTGGCAGACATGCAGCAAAAGTTAACAATAATAAATGGTCCCATCAAGGGTAGTTTCAAAACCTAAAACACTAAAATCAGGTATCCATAGCAATAGCACTTAGAATTATATGCCGTTCCCCAGTGCTTTACAGCCCTCTCTAAGCGGTTTACAGAGTCAGCATATTGCCCCCAACAATCTGGATCCTCATTTTACCGACCTTAGAAAGATGGAAGGCTGAGTCCAGTGGTGGAATTCAATTTTTTTTTACTACCGGTTCTGTGGGCGTGGCTTGCTGGGTGTGGCAGGGGAAGGATACTGCAAAATCCCCATTCCCTCCCCACTCTTGGGGGAAGGATATTGCAAAATCTCCATTCCCACCCCTCTCTGGGGCCAGCCTGAAGTGGTATTTGCTGGTTCTCCGGACTACTCAAAATGTCTGCAACCTGTCAGAACCTGCTGAATAACTCCCCTGGCTAAATCAATATTGAGTCAGTGAGACTCGAACTGCCAAACTGCTGGCAGCCGGCAGTCAGCAGAAGTAGCCTACAGTACTGCATTCTAACAGCTGCACCACCACGGCTCTTGATTAAATTTTACTTGACTTGACTTATTAATTAAATTTACTTTCCTGTAAAAAGTAATCAGGACATCAAACAGAAACTATAAATATAAAACATGACATTATCATTATAACAGTGTAGTGCATCATTGAGGAAGTGATGGGAAAAAGGAACAGGAACCTCTCTAAAAAGCCACTCAGCTTTGGAGTTAAAAAAAAAAAAAAACTAGACATTTGCATCAAATAAAGTGACCTTGCCTTAATAAACTGTACATATAGAATTCTGCACAGGCAGCTCCCAACATTTTTTAAAGACTTTCCTGTGTTTCACCCCTTTCCTCTTTGACTCATGCAGTTTGTTTCAGCATTTTCATTTAAGTTTGTTGCTTGTTGCTGTGGGCTGGGGGTGGGAGTGGGGCTGGGGATAGGAAGAGGGAAAGTAACTCTTGCTTCAAAAGTTACTGCTCTTCCCCCCTCTATCAGATCTCTCCTTTGCTTGCTCTGTTTCCTCCTGCTGCATCTTCAACTGCAGATTCTTCCTCTGACTGTCCCTTCCCTCTTTGTTTATTTATTAACTTTTTATGCCACCCATCTCCCCCACAAGGTGATCTCTTATGCTAGGTTTCTGCGCCCAGATTGGCAATTCGACGTCTGCCTAAGCAGTTGTCTTTCTTTACCTCACTCCAAGCCCGTAGATGCAATTGCTCATATAAATAGTCTAGTGGTGAATGATTTATGCCCAAACACTCATAGCAACAACTAGGATATGGCCTTATTTTAATGATATGCCTGGTAAAATGAAGATAGTTCCCCCTCAACCAACTTGTTAGTACAGTGGTTTACGCACCCTGTTATTAACACAGCTGCCTGCAATTTCTGCTGGTTTGAATCTCTCCAAGGCTCAAGGTTGACTCAGCCTTCCATCCTTTCTAAGGTAGGTTAAATGAGGACCCAGTTGTGGAGGCAATAAACTGACTTTGTATAAAAATATACAAAAGTATGAAGGCTATTGCTTAATGCACTGTAAGCTGCCCTGAGTCTCCGGAGAAGGGCGGCATATAAATCAAATTAAAAAAAAAAAATAGTTCCCCCTCAACCAACTTGTGTGAAGAACTCCACTCCAGAGAATTGAGATGAAAGTGGATAATAGACAAGCTTTTGCCCTTGATTGAAATTGTGAATAGGGAGCAATGGCAGCTTCCCCAGACACTGCCAGACGAGATGCAGCTATATTAATCAGAGATGAAATGAGAAGAAATAATTAGCTTTGGTGAAATTTCAGTCAGTATCTAAATATTTGTAGCTCAGGGTTGAAATGAGAGGTCCTTGATGCTCTCTAAGCTTGGTTGTTTTCTTGCAGATGTTTTGTTGCCCAAACTAGATAACATCTTCAGTGCTAGTGATCTGTTGCTAGCATGGATGATGTTACTGATTGGGGTAATGAAATGTCTGCAAAAAAACAACCAAGGTCAGAGACCCCCCCCCAAGGACCCCCTCAGTATCTAAACATTTGGGCTGTGCAGTAGATTTATGAATTTTGAACCTGGCATATCTGGGATCCATGAAGAACTTAAAACTATAAACTTCCAAAGATTGGAATTTGATAAAGATGTGAAAACACTGAGAAGTATTATTGTTATTTCCCAGATTTTGGAAGAAAAGAACACTCTTGTGATAAACCTATTAGAAATCTGAAAACTGAATTATTTAAAAGACACAGACAACTCACCTAAAACTATCTAATGAATCTACCCCTAGATATAGAGGAGCAGAGAGCTTTGTTAATTTACATGGAATAATGCATTCATGAAACCTTCTCATTGAGAAGCTAGATGCCTACAGATTCAGAATGAGAGAAAATCCCTCATGGGGAATTTCTGCCCCTATAAATGTTACATTTCTGAAATCTGACATCGGAGATGATCTTCTTCAACTTTTAAGACAAAGTACATTGAATGAAAGTAATGAGTTTTCCAGATCTTGTGAATGAATGTATGTACTGTATATCGGGGGTGAAATCCAGCAGGTTCTGACAGGTTCTGGAGAACCGGTAGGGGAAATTTTGAGCAGTTCAGAGAACCAGCAAATACCACCTCTGGATGGCCCCAGAGTGGGGTGGGAATGGAGATTTTGCAATATCCTTCCCCCAGGAGTGAGGAGGGAATGGGGATTTTGCAGTATCCTTCCCCTGCCATGCCCACCAAGTCACACCACGCCCATCAAGCCACAGAACCAGTAGTAAAAAAAATTGGATTTCACCACTGCTGTATATATGTATGGATGCATGTGTATACACACACACACACACACACACGCAAGTAATAACACAATCAAGAAGTACTGAAAATGTGATTAAGCTGCACCAAGGTGCTAAGGGCAGCCTAGCCCATTCCTAAGAGGCCTTTAAGGGGCATGAATAAGCGCACCAGTGTGCCTACCGTCCCTGTCCCAATGTTCTCTTTTATTCGTATCCATTTCATGTATTCATAATCATGTTTATACTTGTATCTGTTATCTAATACATGCTTGATGAAAATAAATAAATAAAAATAAATAAATAAATAAATTTCTATATTGAAAAATGTATCTCCCATGATGTTACTGGCTAGATGTCCCCCAGCTTTTTACTCTTTCTTGCAACATTCTTATGTGATGGGACCTTAGGGCCGATTCCTGCTTGCTGGCTACAGGGCCGATTGCCTGATGGCTACAGCACATATTAAATTTTCATGCATTTGAACGACTTTCAAGAGCAATCAGTTAATGTGTTAAGTCATGCAAAGATACAGGCATGTTTAAAAAGCAAACGTAGGTAGGGAACAAGCCGTGATAATGTCATGCTGTCATGTTAGAGAAACCTCTTAAACACTGCTATAATGACAGCGACTACAGCTCTATACCTATTTTCCCCAAGCTGGTACCCTCCAGACTTCAACCTCCCCAGGTTCAGTCAACTGATTCACACCAGGCAAATAAATGAGAACAGAATAGAACAAACATTCACCTGCTAAATAGTTTGGGTATTTGTTTATTTATTTATTGTTTAAGACTGTCCTACTTGCTATTGGTGATTCTTGGTGGAGTGCATCAAGAAAAAAATGTTATCAGTGTCACGAATACAGGAGGGGGATAAAGAAAAGCAAAATGAACAAGAGATTGAAACTCAGGCCAAACAGATGGAGATGGAGGTAATGGAAAAACGACAAGTTATAGAGGGCTTTTTGGATGAGCCGCTTTTGGATTCTCCTTCAGAGGCTACAGCTGGATCACCTATAAATATAAGAGAGGCGGCTTTGGATCTCGATTTGATGTCTTATCAAGTTAAAGACCAGCATGTAATTCAATCAGCTGATATACAAGTCCTAGAAAGGCAACCAGGGTGGAGATCTAAACCACAAGTTAAGAAAAGAAGAAGCAGGTTCTACAAAACTAAAAAAATTTAAACTACAATTCTTTTTTAGCCCAACAGATTAATGCCAGTTATTTAAGAGACGATTAAATATAATAAGGATTTATAGAAGGCTGATACATGAAAATATAGCTGAGGCAAATTACAGACTTATACTATTTTGAGAAGAATAACAGATCTCTGCAGTGCTGGTGTTTTTGGGATGTGGAAGATGGCCTGTGATTGAGCGGATTGGAACTTTCTATTTTGGACTCTCTGAAAAATGAATTATATAGATGTTGAGCTATAAGGCAAGAGAACTGTGGAACTGGGGCATGCAGATGATCTGGCTGTTACCCTAACGTGGTTGTTGGAATTAATAATCTAGACAATGATCTGTCCCCGTCCACACACACACACCACACAGCCAGCCGAGGGTTAAGGAAACACTTTGGAACGCACTCAGTTCTTATCTTCCTCTTGGCAGCGATAGACACACCGTCTGCCAAGGGACTTTATTTTCACAAACAGACAGATAAGATACGAACGTTCAAGAAAGTCCAAACATAAAATAATATTCCTCCCAACAGTTCCGGACGAGGCTTCAGTGACTATTCAAGGTTTACTTTTGTTCGTCACAAAAGATTCTTGACCACAACCCTCTATTATATAGTCTCTGGGGTGTGGTCTCTGGGGTGTGGTCCAGTGACTCAGTTCTAATCCCTAGCACGCCTCCCCAGCTGCTGCAAACGTTTATCACGTCTTCGGAGGCGTGCGTCCAGGAATGAGGTGTCATCACTCTGATCTGAAGCAGCTGTTTCTTCTCCCTCGGCCGGCACTTGAAACAATGCCAGAGGGGAGGGGCCTGGAGAGGGAGGCCTGGCTGACTCCTCTTCCTCATGCTCGGAGCTTTCTTCCTCCGATGGGACAGGCTCAGAGGGCGGGGCCACAACACTATCCCCCACCGCAGGGCCCTTCCCCCGGGTCTGACGGTCGGGATGGGGTCGGGACGGGAACTGTTCGTGGAAAGCCCGCACCAGGTCAGGGGCCTGAACGGCAGACGCATCCACCCAGGTGAAATCCTCGGGCCCGTACCCCTTCCAGGCAATGAGGTATTGGAAGCGCCCCTTCAGCCAACGGGAGTCCCGGATACTGTCCACCTCGTACGTCGAGGCATCGTCCTCGTCGGCTGCGGCTGGGGGGGCAGGCGTCGGCGGGCGGCGGAGATGGCTCGCGGGGGCCTCAGGGACCAGGAGGGACCGATGAAAAACAGGGTGGAGCCGCATGGAGCGGGGTAGAGTCAACCGGTAGGCCACCGGATTGATGACCGCCTCGATAGGGAAGGGACCGATAAAGCGTTGGGCCAGTTTCCTCACCGGCCGGTCCGTGGGGAGGTGTTTCGTGGACAACCACACCCGATCTCCTACTTCCAGCGGTGGCGTCGCCCGGCGGGCGCGATCGGCGAATCGTTTATAATCCTCTTTCGCCCGGATCAGCTGCCGCCGCACCAGTTGCTGCACCGCCTGCAGCTCCGAGAGGAAGTCCCGGGTCTCGGGAACAGGGGAGTCCATGATGGTCAACGGGAAAAGCCGTGGATGGTATCCGACGTTGGCATGGAACGGGGTCATCTGGGTGGAGGTGTGTTGGGAGTTATTAAAAGCGAACTCCGCTAGGGGAAGGTACTCGGCCCAGTTGTCCTGCTGCTGGTTGACAAAACAGCGGAGGTACTGCTCCAGTATGCCGATGACCTTCTCCGTGCCCCCGTCAGTCTCCGGATGGTGCGCCGACGACAGGCACACCTGCACCTCCAGCGCGGCCATCAGGCTTTTCCAGAAGCGGGCCGTGAACTGGGCCCCGCGGTCCGAAACCACTCGGTCCGGCAGGCCGTGGAGGCGGAAGATATGTTGCAGGAACAGGCGAGCCGTGGTGCGGGCCGAGGGCAGGCCGCGGCACGGGATGAAATGTGCCATCTTCGTGAGCGCATCCACCACCACGAGGACGGTCGTGTACGTAGCGGACAGGGGCAGGTCTGTCAGGAAGTCCATGGAGATGGCTCCCCACGGTCTCTCCGGTGTCGGCAGCGGCTGGAGGAGTCCGGGAGGGGGGCCGGACGCGGCTTTGGCCTGTCGGCACGTCACACAGGACGTCACGTAGGCGTGCACGTCGTGCCGTACCCGAGGCCACCAAAAAGTCCGCGTCACCAAGTTCAACGTCTTAAAGAAGCCGAAGTGCCCCGCCGCGGGGTTGTCATGGCACTGGTTCATGACGAGGGCTCGGAGCGGACTCGTGGGCACGTACAGCCGACCCCGGTGTCTGAGCAAGCCCTCCTCCACGGTCCATGGGGACGCGGGGCCGACGTCCGCTCTCCGCTGCTGCGACCAGTCGTCCCGTCGCTGCGCTTCCAGCACCTGAGCCCGCAGGTCCACCGGTTCCTGGACCGCGGCCAAGGAGTCCACTGGCAGCACCGTCCGGGGGGGAAGGGAGTCCTTGGGGCAAAAGTATTCCGGCTTACGGGATAGCGCGTCCGCCCTCTGGTTGAGGTTGCTCGGAATGTATGTGACGTGGAAGTTGAACCGGGCGAAAAACAACGACCACCGGATCTGCCGCTGGTTCAACTTCCGTGCCGTGGTGAGGTGCTCCAGGTTCCGATGGTCCGTCCGCACCTCCACCTGGTGTCGGGCCCCCTCGAGGTGATGTCGCCAAGCCTCGAACGCGGCCTTGATGGCCAGCAACTCCTTTTCCCAGATGGTGTAGTTGCGCTCGGAAGGGTTGAGTTTCCGGGAGTAGTATGCGCAGGGAAAAAGAGTGCCGCCATCCACCGGAGCCTGTAGCAGCACCGCCCCAATTGCCACGTTGGACGCGTCCGTCTCCACCACGAACGGACGGTGTGGATTGGGGTGCCTCAGGACTGGCTCTGTGAGGAAGGCCTGCTTGAGGACCTCGAAGGCCTGCTGCTGCGGGGGCCCCCACTGGAACGGGACCTTCTTCCGAAGGAGCTGGGTCAACGGCAAGGTCAGGGTGGCGAAGCCCGGGATGAAGGTCCGATAGTAGTTGGCGAATCCCAACAGACGCTGGATGTCCTTCACCCGACGCGGGGGTTCCCAACTGCGCAAGGCCTCCACCTTGCGCGGGTCCATCGCGATGCCCTCGGGGGTGATGATGTGCCCGAGGAACTCTATGGAAGTCTGGAAGAAGTAGCATTTCTCCAACTTCGCATAGAGCTGGTGCTCCCGCAGGCGCTGCAGGACCTGGCGAACATGCTGGAGGTGACTTTCCGGGGTCCGGGAATAGATCAAAATGTCATCCAAGTAGATCACCACGAACCGATCCAGCATGTCCCGGAACACATCGTTCATCAAGTGCTGGAAGACCGCGGGGGCGTTGGTCAACCCGAACGGCATGACGGTATACTCGAAGTGTCCGTACCGAGTGCCGAACGCCGTCTTCCACTCGTCCCCCTCTCTCACGCGCACCAGGTTGTAGGCCCCTCGGAGATCAAGCTTAGTGAAGATCGAGGCCTCCCGCAACCTCTCCATCAGCTCCGGGATCAGCGGCAGGGGGTAGCGATTTCGCACTGTGATGGCATTCAAGCGCCGGTAGTCGCAACACAGGCGCAAGTCTCCCGTCTTCTTTTTAACGAAGAGGACCGGGGCCGAGAGCGGGGAGGTCGAAGGCCGGATGAACCCACGGGCCAGGTTCTTTTCCAGAAAGTCCCGTAAGGCGGCCAGCTCGGGCTCCGACATGGAGTACAGGCGACCCGAGGGCAGGGGCGCGTTCGGCATTAGGTCCACCGCACAGTCGTAGGGTCGGTGCGGGGGCAAGCGGTCCGCCTCCTTCTCGCTGAACACGTCGGCGAAGGGCGTCAGCTCCGGAGGCAAGGAGACGTTTGGGGCAGAGACGTCCTGGCCGGCGCAGGTGTGGCGAAGGTGGTCGACACACTGCAGGCTCGGGAACGAGATGGCGTTTCTCGACCACGCCACCTGAGGGTCGTGCGCCCGAAGCCAGGCCATCCCCAGGACCAAGGGGAAGTGCAGATCCGCCGTTACGTAAAACTGGATCGCCTCCTCGTGGTTCCCGATGGCGAGGCGCAAGGGCTGGGTAGCGGTTTTGATGGGCCCCGCCACGAGTTCCCGCCCATCTATAGTTTCAACCCTCAACGGAGGGTCCACTGGAACCAAGGGGACTTTGTAATGGGCCACAAAGGCCTGGTCCATAAAGTTCGTGGTGGCCCCCGAGTCCACCAGCGCGTGCGCCTGGAGCCCCTCCGACCGGTTAGCCAACAACACCCGGGTGTTCAAAATCAGGTGCCGAGGGGGCTCACAGTCCACAGCCGCCGACTCCGGCGGGGCATGGTCATGTGCCTGACCCAGAGTTTCCCCTAGGCCAGGCCTGGCCCGTTTCCCGGCTGGTCATGCCGAGACTCCGGAACAGGCTTGAGCGGTCCACTCCGCTTCCGGGGACACGAGGCGGCAAAATGTCCCGCCTCGCCGCAATAGAGGCACAACCCCCCTTGACGTCGCCGCATCCGCTCCTGGGCCGTCAGTTGAGGTCTGGCTGCTCCGAGCTCCATGGGCTCCTCAGCCGTCGCCACAAAACGCTGTGCGGTCCGGAGCGCTGTCGGTGCGAAACGTGGGGGTGCCGACGCTGTCGGTGGTTCCGGAAGAGCCCGACGGGGCCGTCGCCGTTGCAGGCGGGCGTCGATGCGCAGGCATTGGGTCACCAGCGCGTCGAGGGTCGGTGGCACCTCCACACGAACCAGCTCGTCCTGCATCTCGTCGGAAAGGCCGTCCTGGAAGGCGTCCATCAGCGCCACCTCATTCCAAGCCGAATCCTGGCCTAGCAATCGGAACTCTGCAATATAGTCCTGCAGGGGGCGCTTGCCTTGGCGGAGGTCCTTGATGCGCCTCGCTGCCGTCTGCACCCGGAGGGGGTCCTCAAACATGGTGCGCAGGTGTTGTAAAAAGCCCTGAAAGTCCAGGAGCAAGGGGCTATCTTGCAACAACAGGGGCGTGGCCCATCGGGCGGCAGTGCCAGAGAGGGAGCTGATAACAAATGCCACCCGAGCCCGGTCATCCGGAAAATCCTCCGGCCTCATCGCCATAAACAGTTGGCATTGTCCCAAGAAGGCCGGAAACATCTCCTGCTGCCCAGAAAACCTATCTGGCACGTTCACTGGGCATCTCGGACGGGGAGGGGGAGGAGGGGGAGCTGCAGGAGCATTTCCCAAAGCAAGTTGGGCAGTTAGCTGTGCTACTTGCTGTTGCAGAAGCTGATTGGCTTGCAGTATCTGCTGTAACTGCTGCTGCAGCTGTTGGTCCATCGTGGGTTAACGATGGAGTATGGGGGTGACGAACAAGATGATCTGTCCCCGTCCACACACACACACCACACAGCCAGCCGAGGGTTAAGGAAACACTTTGGAACGCACTCAGTTCTTATCTTCCTCTTGGCAGCGATAGACACACCGTCTGCCAAGGGACTTTATTTTCACAAACAGACAGATAAGATACGAACGTTCAAGAAAGTCCAAACATAAAATAATATTCCTCCCAACAGTTCCGGACGAGGCTTCAGTGACTATTCAAGGTTTACTTTTGTTCGTCACAAAAGATTCTTGACCACAACCCTCTATTATATAGTCTCTGGGGTGTGGTCTCTGGGGTGTGGTCCAGTGACTCAGTTCTAATCCCTAGCACGCCTCCCCAGCTGCTGCAAACGTTTATCACGTCTTCGGAGGCGTGCGTCCAGGAATGAGGTGTCATCACTCTGATCTGAAGCAGCTGTTTCTTCTCCCTCGGCCGGCACTTGAAACAATGCCAGAGGGGAGGGGCCTGGAGAGGGAGGCCTGGCTGACTCCTCTTCCTCATGCTCGGAGCTTTCTTCCTCCGATGGGACAGGCTCAGAGGGCGGGGCCACAACAGACAAAAGACATTACAGAAGATACCATATGGAATATAAATATAAAGTCACTCGGGGGTGGGTGGGTTTATATACAGAAATACTTATTAATGATGGGGGCAGATGGTAATTGAAGATACTGAATATGCTGTTGGAAGCAGGACTTGATGTTACCCTAACATGGTCGATGGAATTAACAATCTAGTTGAAAGACATTACAGAAGATACTATATGGAATACAAATTTAAAGTCATTTGAGGGTTTTATTTATATATGGAAATATCTTTTAGTGATACGGGCAGAAGAATAAAGATATTAAATATATTATGTATGGTAGACCTATAGGAAAGTGGGTGAAACAAAATTGATATGGTACAAGGTGATAGGTAATGTTACTGATTGCTTAGTTTAGGAAAAGGGATGTTATGTTTAGATATTAATATACTTAAAAGATTTGAATTAAGAGATATACGTATGGGGGTGGAGGAAATGAGTAGATTATGAGTAGAATAAATGCCAAATTAGGATCTATTATATAGTTTTATAGCCGAATGCTGTTTTGAAATGTATAGTATACCGGGGACATAATAATAATGTTAGAAAGAAATGTTTAGCACATAGGGGGTGGTGTAAAAGGGTGGTAAAGTATTATATAATGTGATATTAATTTGGATTTCATCTTGCAGAAGCCATGGGGGGAGGGGAGGGTGAGGGGGGGTTAGGGAGGGGGGGGGGAAAGGGGAAAAAATTTGTATTTGAAAAACTTTTTCAATAAAAAAAAAAGAAAAAATGTTAAAACAATAAAGCAAAAATAAATACAACACAAATGTAACAGAACGTAATCAAAATATAGCTGGGGCTGTGAAACTCTTCCTCTCACAATAGAATGAGTTCATCTTCAATATTGCTCCAATGCATAGGGGGGAAAAAGGCAGATCTTCAGAAGGGTCTACACCAATTCACCATAATGGCCAACACACCCAGGCCAACTCGCCACGGGACAAGAGTTACATTAATATTGAAGAAATGGTGGAATAGAATCATTAAAGAAAGGCTGCAAAAGGAAGGACAAAATGAAATGTTAATGGCAAAAATTTATAAAAACTGTTTTAATTATTTTAAATAATTAAATTGAATTGTTGAATTGTCCCATGGTGAGTTGGCTGCGGCAAGTTAGCATGGTGGATTGGCCATGGCAAGTTGTCCTATTCCACCGTGTAAAGGAAACTCTCCTTCTCACAATAGAAGGGTCCATCTGCTATATTGCTCTAATGTACAGCAAAAAAAAAAAAAAAGCCAGATCTTCAGAAGTGTAATAAGGTTGGTGCCACCTCAACCTCAGGGTGGGGGAGTGGGGAGGAGGGATTGCTTTTTAAAGGGCAGACACAATAACAGAGAAGGGACATCTCCTAAGTCCCATTAGATGCCACTGCTTCAAGAAAGAGGCTCAGAGAATGCCCATTGCCCACCCTGCGCAATCTCCTGGGATGTATAGAGGTAACAAGATGTAGGTGGTCCCACCCCCAACCATATTCCATGTAGAGTGTTCTAGGATGTTGAACTACAGGAGCGCACAGAAGCCCACACCTTCTCAACCAATACAGGTTTCCAAATGCGACTATTTTATTTGGAAGGAAATGGAACCTCTTTGTTTTCTTTCTTAAAGAATATAATTTTATTAAAACTTTTAAACAAGAAAATAAAAACCAATGCAAACTAATATAAAGTAAGGAAGAAAAAGGAAAGGAAAGAAATCAAAGAAGAGGCAAAAAGAGAGGAAAAAAAGTTGAAAACAAATGGAAAAGAAAGAAAAAAGATACAAAGAAGTGGCTTCTGATATTTTCCCACAGCATTTGTAAGTAAAATACATCTTCCTTTTCACTATCACACATCCTGATTGCATAACTAATGCAGTCAGGTCCCCTGGCCATACATCAGCAATCCAGAAATGCTTTTTGTATGGAAGAAGCAAGCATGTTTAACTGCTTGGTTAGATATAGGATCCGATTAGTTTTACCTAATTCTGCAGGATATTGGGGGGGGGGGGCAGCGGCTACAGTTGAACGTTCTAACAGCTATTCATATCTCTTTGATTTACCTTGAAATTCGCAGTGGTAAATTAGAAAGTTGCTGGTAGTGCCAGAACAGGACCCAAGGGGCAGTGTGATGTAAGAGGGAAAGAAAGACTCAGTGTTTATTCAAGTTTAGAAAATTAAAGGGACCGCGCCAAAAGCTTGACTGCAGTGTACTTCTCTCTCTCATTCTCTCCCTCCCTCCCTCCCTCCCTCCCTCCCTCCTTCCCTCCCTCCCTCCCTCTCTCCCTCCCTCCCTCCCTCCCTCCGTCCCTCTCCCCCTCTCTCTCTTTCCGCAGTTTACCTCGGATGTTGTGCTATTAGTGCCGCAGATCGGTGCTATATATATGAACGGTGCTGGAAGGGTTACGATGCGTTCGGACTTTGCGGGCCCGCTGCTTTGACTCTTCGAATCTTGACACGGGAGCTAACCTTGGTGCTGAAAGCGCTCCGGGCTCTGCGATCTTTCGAACCTTACCAAAGCTACGGGGCTACTAGTTTCTTTAGCACTTTGCGATCTTGCCTCCCAACCCACCCGCCGTTTTTGTTTTTAACCTTTGTTTCATTTTCACTTTTTCCTTTCCCGGATTAGGAGGGAAATGTAGCAGGCTCGAGCTGTACTTGCTTGCTGCATTAAGGTTTGGCCCAGAGCCGTTTGCTTTTAGCACTGACGCAAGAAAATTCATCTAAAAAAAAAAAAAAAAAGGAATGGAGACTTACTGGGGATATCAGAGTGGGGCTGGATGCCCTTATGCCTACTCGGAGCTGGGTGCCAATGAGTTTGGTATCCAAAATACCAGTTACTATAATGAAGATATACTGCATAAGGTATGTACATCTGGGATTGGGGGTGGGGGTGGGAGAGAACATAGAGATGGAAATGGGATAATATTCTAGACATAAACAAGTAAGTGGCACTTTTGAAAAGGGGATTGGTAAATGCTGAGAAGTCAGTTTAAAGGGATTTTTATCTATTATATTGTAGATATGATACTTTGCAAGTTGGTTGTATGGGACAAATAAATGCTTGGCTTCCAAAAATTTTCAGGTCTCCTTAAGTATAGCTAGTTTATTTTAAGAGAAGGTGAGAAAGAGGATGAGGTCAGTGTTGCTAAAAGAAATTGTGTTAATTGCAATTGTACCTTTCCTTTTAAGGAAAGGAAGGAAAGGAAGTGGAGACTGACTAACCTCATCAACTTGAACTCAGTGAACTCAGTCATGGTAGTTTAATTTCTCTGTTGTTTTCATGCAAGAAATTCTAATATAAACCTGCATGTTCTTTTTTTCCTAAATTAGTACTGTTGAGCCTCTTCTAAGTAATCTTAGTCTGTTGCTGTTGAGTTGTGTAAGATATTGCACAATATTATCTAAGAGAACTCTTAACTGTGAATGTAAATATATACAGAGTTTGCAAGTCCTAGATAGTGAGCATGAGTGATGAATTTGTTGGGACATTCATGCCAGGCTTTGATTTTATTTATAGAATTCCATAAAGAACAGCTTTGCAAAAAAAAAGAAAGAAAGAAAGAAAGAAAAAACCAACCCTTTCATTTTGTCACCAAATCATGAAGAATAGTTCTGTTTGGGGTCTACTGTATTGTAAACACAACACAGCTGTTGGATAACCATTAGGCCTGTGTTTATTTCCCAATTCTAATGAGGACAATTTGGGAAGCAAATACAAAGGAAGAGATTAAATGTAAAGAAAAATAGGATGTCAGGATGTCTTTGCAATAATGGAATCTAATGTGATTTTTTTTGGAAACTTTCCAAGTGAGATATATTGTTCCATTCTGTAATTAAAGCCTTTTATGGAAAGCCATCATTAATCATATTATGGCAGTTTTAATTCTGTAGTATAAATTTTTAAGCAGAAGTGCAGCCAAATGTGAGTTTTAAATACAGAGCGGAAGTCCAGGCCATACATGCTGGCTTTATATCTGCAAATCCCCAAATTTGCTACCCTAACCAAGGTATTGTATTTTTTAAAAAATATCATTATGCAGTATAATGAACAGAATTTTCATGCAGATCTTGCCAATCAATATGTATGGTTAGAGACTGAGGAAGCTCAGGAACACAGCAAACCCATCGTACCCATTTATGGTTCATTCCCTATTTGAAGTAAACCAATAAATGCAGTTTTGTTTCTATTATTATCCCTGTATTTTGTACCTCCGTTGCTTCCCTGGTTATGGTACCATATTGTAATCCTCAAACAGTGTATTCCAATCATTCTAAAAGTTCTGTCTTTTGAAGTAAGGCTTTGTTCATGCTAACTGCGTGTACTTGTTCAGTTGAGACTTACTTTGTCCCAAAGGTGCTTTTTCAAGAGACAACTGGACTTTCTTTTGTTTTTCCTTGAAGAAGTTTAGCTTCTCATCCAAGAAGCTTCTTCAGTTTTGACTGAATCGTGGGGAATGGAAGGATTTATATTCCTCACAGAATCTTTCCATTCCCCACCATTCAGTCAGAACCAAAGAAAGCTTCTTGTATGGGAAGTGAAACGTCTTCAAGAAATAAAACAAAGAAAGTCCAGTTGCCTCTTGAAAATACACCTTTGGGACAACCACGACCTGGATGATGACTGAGAATCTTCATAGATATCTACTTTGTACCAGTTGTTATCACATGGACAACATGTAGATTCATATGGATGAAATTTATCTATATGAAAAAAGTAGTTTGGGATAGATAATAAGAATCAGTTTGTCTCCCAATTAATTTGTAAGGTTCCTGGTTTGAAATGATGCCACTAGAGCAGCCTTCTTCAAATTCAAATTCATGTTCTTCATATGAACTGATGACTTGGATCAGAACTCCCATCATTTTCAGGCAATGATGTTTCAAGATGATTGGGGTTTGAATTCAGCACATCTAAATACGCTTTTTAAAACCAAAGGTTTTGGTTCTTCATATTTCTAGATTTTTCTCTAGATGGCCATATTCTATATCACCTTTAGTTTTCATCTTGCTACCAGACAAAACTATCCCATTTTAGCAATAGCACTTAACAACAGCACTTTGACTTATATACTGCTTCATAGTGCTTTACAGCCCTCTCTAAGTGGTTTACAAATGTCAGCATATTGCCACCAACAATGTGGATCCTCATTTTACCAACCTTGGAAGGATAGAACGCTGAGTCAATCTTGAGCTGGTCAGGATCGAACTCCTGGAAGTGGGCAGAGTTTGCTTGCAGTACTGCATTCTAACCACTGCACCACCATGGCTCTTAATTTTGAAAGATTATACATTTAAAATAACAGATAAAATACTTAAAAACACTTCATTAGCAAGTACACTTCTACAGATAGTCCAGAGTTTATCAATAAACTATGCTACAGCATGCTGAAAGTTAACAACTGATGTGAAACCTCTCTGCAGTCACAGTGCTGCTGTTTATGAACTCTGGAAATTGTCATAATTTCAGAGTTAAGAAAATAAGCTGAGAGCTATGTTACTGGGGATCTAATTCAGAGGATCTCAATCTTGTTCTCAATCTAATGCAGAGTTTTTGATTTATGGTGAGCAAAGCAAATTTGAGTGAATGAATGTATGAATAAGTGATATTTTGGTCCAAAATTTTTGGACCAAAATCAATATAACATGGAAGTTGCGATGAATTACTTGTAATTTTAAAAAAATTAAAAGACATACCAGGAATTTGATATTTGGATTGAACTATGCACACAAAATATCCTGCCCAATTTTACAAATGTTTATATGAACTTCAAGTCCCAGAATTCTCCTACCAGCATGGCAATTGCTGACAATCCTGGGAACAGAATTTCATACATTTGAAAGCAGTAAGATTAGGGAAAGCTTTTATACTAATGTTCCAATCTGATCTACTTCTTGCTTTCAGAGCTTCTAGTGGCCATCTTGTGTCTCTACATCTCCCCAAGGAGCACACATTAGTTCAAGGAAGAGAAAGTTCAGACTTTAAAAAGTGAGATAGTGTGAGAAAGTAAAGCTGGGGTTGTTGTCTGCACTTTATAAAAGCAGCTGCAGCCAAGCAGAAACACTTTCCACCCCCACTTCCTCATCTCTTTTCCCAAAGGGCTGTAAAAGTTTACAGTCTCAGAAACTGAGAGGACATGGTCTCATTTTGTAGACTCCCAGGGAAGGGAAAGCTAATACAGAGAGTATAGGAGTCTGTAGGAGAAAAGGCAATAAAGAGAAGATACCAAGCAGGTGAGGAAGTGGGAGGTGAAGCCTGGCCATTTACAACCATTACAGGCAAACAAGAGGATGGTCAGATGGGAAACACTTCCACAGTGTTGCAATAACACTATAGGCTGACTTCACTTGGAATCCTTTTCCATAAATCTGTAAGCCATTCACTAAACTCCTAATGCCACATGGCTTTATCTTTTGTTGATTTTAAGAGATGTCTTCCAAATTGGCAGGAAGCAAGATGCTTATGGATCACAGCCAGGTGTGCCTAAACTATATTTGTTGTTGTCTTGCTATTGTTTATGCCTCCCACAGCTTGACAAATGACAAAAATAAATCATAGAACTGAAAATACAGAAGGGATATGAATGTTTTATAACTTAGTATATCTCAAATTCCTGGCTATTAAGATGTAAGCATACGCTTCAGCCAATTAAGGTACACCAGAAAGGGAAGAAGCAGAGGCCCTTAAGAAGTGATAGAAATATGAACATACAGTCCTTAATTAGTGAATCCTTCCCCTGATCGGGAACAACTGGTGCCCCATTAGGCAGGACATAGGGGATTTCAAATTGGAGATGGATGAATTTCTGAGAATTGCACATTTTGTGATTAACAAATATTTGGTCTTAGCTGCCTTTCAAAATTTCCTTGAGTGAAACCTGTATCATCTTGGCTGATAGTGAAGCTTTTTGACTCCTAACCATAATTTCTCCACAGAGCATATTTCGCCTGAAAGCTGACAAAATTTAGAGACACCTTTCATTATAAAGGTTTAATCATAAGCTTTACATTAGATGTTTGTGATGTGGCTGGATGAAATGCATAATTTCATAGATTCTGCCAATCCATGTGAAAAACTTGGCAGAAGCTCAATTTTAAATACAAACATATAAATTCAGGTTAAAAATTAGGAAGAATTTCCTGATGATAAAAACTATCAACCATTCAACAGGTTGCCTCACAATGTGGCCTGTTCCCCTTCACTGGGAGTTTTCTAACAGAGCTGGTTATCTGTCTTCCAAAAAGTTAAAAAAGATCCAGTTTCTAAAAAAGTCCATTTGGTCTACTATTTAAGGCACTGTTGGGACAGGGAGTGCTAGTCCTACCCTAGGCACGCAGGCTGGCTGCGTGATTTTGAGCCAGTCGCTCTCTCAGCCCAGCTCATCTCACAAAGTTTTATTGTGGGAAAAATAGGAGAAGGAAGGAGTATTAGGTATTGTGCCTGTGAGTTATTTATAAAACATACTAAAGGCAGGTTTAAAAAATCTTCTTTAAAAAATCTTTAACAGATCCTGCATTGAACAAGAATTTGGCTTATTGACTTCTGAGGTTCACCCAAGCCTATGGTTCTATATGGTTTAATCTGCCATTGTATGAGATAGCAAGACGATAGATTAGATAGATAGATAGATAGATAGATAGATAGATAGATAGATAGATAGATAGATAGATAGATAGATAGATGATAGAAGGAAGATATAGTATCTTAGTGAGGTTAATAGGAGAGAGGAAGTCATGCATCAGATAGCAATGTTGTTCATCCTTTGCCAGCATGGTTATTGGTCATTTTGTTGGAAATGATGGAAATTGTAGTCTAGCACATGTTAAAGGCAGTGGCTTGTGCAAGAGTCCTGTAGAGCTTTATGGATAGTTTGGGGATGTACAACAATTTATTGGTTTATCTCCCAGTAGTTATTGTGAGAGCAAAAAAACAGAGGTTGAAAGGGTTATGAGAAGGACTGTCTTCTACACTGAGAGACTGTTTATTAGAGTCTCTCCTGTCCAATTGTGGTGCTTCACGGTTTTCTTATTTCTTCTCCCAACAAACCTGTCAGCCTCAAATCCTCATGTGCTTTTGACATTTGGTGAGAAGTTTGCAAAAGTAAAATTGCCCTAGCATTTTTTAAAAATTCTTTTCAGTTTTAGGATTCTGCTCCGTGATATTGATAGAGGTGAACTTTTTTCTGCTGTTATTATACTTTTGGGTTGGACTTTGCTGAATATTAATCTGAGCAGTTTAAGATGAAGTCAGTCTCAATCCCATTAAATTCAATAAATGTAGTAAATGAAAGAATTGCTAGGCACTGGTTAATATCAATAAGTGAAGCTTTCTTACTGATCTGTTTTTCCCCATCTCCACCATCCTTACTATTTTAAGAATAAAAAAGGTAAAATTATTTAAATTTTCTTCCTGAGTTAGCATTGTATGATTTTGTTTATCAATTTTTTAAAAAATGGTCCATCACCCTCACAGATGGACATTTATAGAATGCACAAAACCTTTGTGTTACTATCTTCACTTCTTTTTAAAGGAAAAATTATTGTTGGGCTGCAAGTTCAAAAATTGATCTAGGCTACAGAAAATGGAATGACTGTTGTTCAATGGAATTTAAGAAGTAAAGTTGTTTTTGCCCTTTGGATTTTTGTAGCCTATATCTGATTGCCCTGTATAATAATATTGAAACTTCATAGGAACATTTTTCCTTTATCCTGCAAGGTGATAATGATAGCAACACAATCCTGCAAGACTCAGTGACCTGATTTTTATGGACTGTAGTAGGGACATAAAATATTAACCAATCAAATATCAATCACTGCAGGGGTGGGTTCTACGCGTTGAAGTGAATTGAAACACATGTTATCATAGGTAGATGCAATGGTATGCGGGAATGACCTTGGAGGTATGGGGGAAAAGCTACAGCAGGAGAACAATTGGATAAGAGGCAGCTTATAAAAGCAGAAGGGATGTGGGCATAGCAAACATCTTCAAAGGGATCCTCCCTAATTTCTTGGGATGTCCGGGCACGTGGGCAGAGCCTCCCGCTGCTGTCACTACCAGTGGCCCAATGCACTACCTCTTTCCATTCTTTGTTGATTGTATAGTTGCACTGCTCTATCATATTAGGAGAGAGAGAGATAGAAGGAGGAGGGAGGGAGGGAGAGAGGGAGAGGGAGAGCATGAGCAGTTGCTGTGGAGAGTGGTTTTAAAGCTGCCATATCACCATTCCTCTTAGAAGACCTGTGGCTGAAAACTGAGAATTAAATGGTAGGGTGAGGCAAGCATTCTCATTCTCACCAATAGCAAAATAAAAGATCCACAAACAGTATAATTAAAGGTATTACAAAAGAAAAAGCCCTAACTGTAGATAAATTAGCACTGAACTAAGGGGCGGGGGAGGGGGGATGACATAACTTTCAAGCAGAGCTAATGCTTCGGAATTACATAGATCTAACATTATTTCTAAATTACTTCTAGAGTTTCTTACGGAAGAATAAGGAAAACCTATGATCAGATGTTAAACAAATTTGATCTGCATATAATCCAATTAAACTGGGAAAGTTGGTTAGCAGTACAAATCTAGCTTTGAGTTCTTCAGACAAGCTTAAAGAGAAATATGTGAAAGATTTTAGTACTGGCATAATTCTAATTGATATAAGCACTGTAATAGTTTATCTAGCATAGCAGAGAAAGAAGCAAATAAGGGAAAACCTGGAGAAATAGTTGGTATAACTAAATACAACCAACTTCAGAATTAGAAGCCGCCCTCTCCCCACCCCACCCCCCAGCAAAAAACTTGCACAAAAACAAAAGAACTATTGTAACGAAACATGGCCAGATCAGAGTTAATGAAAAATCCAGAATGGTTATTCTTTCCTTCTCCCTATCCTATTAAACCTATCCAATGTGAAAGCTAAGTTTAGAATATTTCATTGAGAATATAAATCCAGATAACGAATTATTATCATTTTAAACAGGAAGATGAACAATATCAAGCTGCATTGTGACATATTTTAGAACAATGAGCCTATGGGCCTATATTAAGCTCCATTTTATTCTGGCAGTCAAGTGGTCCTATTCAGGTGGGGTATTCACATACATTCGCTACTGGTTCGCAAATGTGAGCACACACGCCACCTCCGGGCATGCGCAGGAACTTCTGTTCAAAAACGGGACGTGATGACATCCAGGCGGGTGGGCGTTGCCTCCCGCAGCCGCTGCTACCAGTTCGCCCGAACTGGATAGAACTGGCTGAATACCACCACTGGTCCTATGGCAGAATCAGGAAACCAAGTGATTCTTCTGACTGGACAGTGACTCAGTTGCTTCTTTGCATTTTGTCGGTTATTCTGGGGTAACAGTACTTCCCCACAGATCAGGGATGAAATCCAGCAGGTTCTGACAGGTTCTGGAGAACTGGTAGCGGAAATTTTGAGCAGTTCGGAGAACCGGCAAATACCACCTCTGGCTGGCCCCAGAGTGGGGAGAGAATGGAGATTTTGCAATATCCTTCCTCCAGGAGTGGGTAGGGAATGGGGATTTTGCAGTATCCTTCCCCTGGAGTGGGGTGGGAATGGAGATTTTGCAGTATCCTTTTCCTGCCACACCCACCAAGCAACGCCCACCAAGCAGCACCACGCCCACCAAGCAACCATGGTCACCAAGCCACGCCCACAGAACTGGTAGTAAAAAAAATTGGATTTCACCACTGCCACAGATATATTGGATAGATTAATAACTAATCTTGACTCAGTGGAAAATAGGGAAAGGCCTCCATCAGATTGCAAATTAGCCTTCCTATAGATCCCCGAAGGAAAAAGGGAGTGAATATCCTGCAAGGAAAGTGTAAACCGTAAAGTCATATTGGAAAAGCTTGGTAGAATTAATAATGTATAGCAGTTTGATGCTAAAGGTCTTCCTTTTATAGAAGAGTCGTCCTGTATGAGCCAATCAAACGACACAGAGTTATTCTGTGAGCGTGATGGGTGGTTTCTAAATTTTATATCTATATATAAAGATCAGTATTGCATAACTAAGGATCAGATTACGGGATGCTCAGGTTTCCTGGCTAATTTGAGGGTGGAGGAATTCTGCATTGAAAAATGGAATGGCAGACATATAACAATATGCATGTCAAAACCTACTGCTACCTTTTAAAACAGACAGCAGTTTATTGAAATAACCAGGAAACTCCCTGACTCCAATTTTCAGGAAAGATGTTCTGAGTGCACTTGGCTTGTAATAGGATTATCCAACCCACCCATTTCCTACCAGACTGTACAGATATTTGGAATCAAAGAGTAACCTATGAATCAGAATGTGGGTGAGCACGTAGTGGGGCTGGTAAGAGATCCTTGCAAGCAACCCACCCCAGTTTTCCCAGGAACTCAGCAGCTGCCCTCCATGTCTGCCGTACAATCTCAGGAAAAGGAATGTCTGATTTAAGATGTTCCTCAGAAGAGCTCTATACATGGCCAAATCTGGATCACATTTTACACTATATCTGGAACCCTGCCCAATTCTAATATAATAATACAGGTCAGTTTCATAAATACAGTATTTGATTCTTAAATCCATGCATTGGCTTATTTTCAAGTTAAAGCTGCACTAACTCTTGTATGCATTTTCCCCTTCTCTGTGTATTTTTGTATGCAACTTTCTCCAATACAAGGACTGTTAATTTCAGTTTTTTAACCGAGGATTGCATCCCAAGATTTAGTGTACAAAGTAAGAGATTAGACCTGTTAGGTCTCTTCCAACCGCTATTCCTACAGTATTCATTTGGAAACTTGTGATGAGTAAAGCTGTACAAAGCATTCAAAAGACATGCTCTGCAAAGAGGTGTTACTAAGAATGGAAGGCTTGCCTAGGTTTTCAAGACTATTCCTGGTTATCTGTGTGTTTGCTTTTAAATGAGTTTATCCAGTGTTCAAATAGAGACAGGAATCAGATGGGACATCACAAGGGTCCTGTACTCTTCTAAAAAAGGTAAAAATAAATGTTTCCCCTGTCCAGTTATGTCTGACTTTAGGGGTCAGTGCTTATCTTCATTTTCTAGGCAAGAGAGCCAGTGTTGTCTGAAGATGAATCTGTGGTCATGTGGTTGGCATGACTACATACTAGTGGTGGGTTGCTACCGGTTCGCTCCAGATCGGGCGAACTGGTAGTGGCAGTGGGAGGCTCCGCCCACCCACCCAGACATCTCTGCGCATGCGCAGAAGCATCAAGCAAACGCGTGTGCATGCCCACGAGCGAACCGGTAGCAACGGGATTTGAATCCCACTACTGCTACACACTGAGGCACATGGAACGCTATTACTTTCCCACTAAAGTGGTATCTATTTATCTTCTTGCAGTTGCATGCTTTCAAACTGCTAGGTTGGCAGGAGCTGGGGCAAGGACAGGAACTCACGTTATAAAGTGGTGCTTGGGCTTCAAACGGCCACCCTTCCAGTCGACAAGCCCAGTGTCTGAACCACTAGGCCACCACATCCCTACTCTAGACCTTTATTAATGACTTAGATGAAAAAATGGAGGGAAAACTTGCTGCTAGCTGGACAAACATTAGAGAAAGTGTGTTTGCTTTAAATGGAGCTTGAAAAGACCTTTTTCAGAGCTCTTACTGAATCTGAGAAAGATAGACCATGAGATTCTTCTCTTCTAATATTTCCAGTAAGAGCAAGCAACTGGGCTGTTTCTGTTACTGGTGGTCAACCATGACAATGTAACACAGTTGGACATCTTCCTTAAAGTGGATGGAAGCTGCTGGAGATCTACTTCCCATTTCTGTGGACACTGGGAAGCTTAATCAGGGTGAATTGAATCATCCAGTAACAGTGATTTGGCATCAAGCCAGAAATGATATCAACCTGCTCAATTGTGCCCTATTCTTGGCCAATTTATAGGCAAGTGCTCTCCATGCAATCTCTAATAGCAACCGCTTGCTGAGATGAATGTCTCCAGAGAAGAACTTCTGTCCTGAGATTTTGGCTCTCTTTTCAGCTTAACACAACCTTTTGTTCTACTGGCTAGCCAGGGACAGGAGTTTAATTTCCAAAACAAATAGAGGACGATTTCTGATTTGCATCAGAAGCTGGGAATGCATATGAGTCCCTGCCATGTTTAAGCTTTAGCTTTGTTCTCCAGCTAGTCAATATACAGCATCTGGGAACACACAATCTCTGTGAGAGACAATTATTCAAGAAGCAGAAACTCAGAAATGAGGCAATATTTATTTATTTATTTATTTATTTATTTATTTATTTATTTATTTATTTATTTATTTTTAAATTTATATACCGCCCTTTTCCCTGAGGACTCAGGGTGGTGTACAGCCAGAATTAAAAAATATGAAATACAAATATTAAAAACAATTAATATATATATAAATTTGGCCCAAAATTAAAAATACAAACCAATTAAAACATTTAAAATTTCTTCTTAAGCCAGCCCGCCTTGCTGGAAAAAGTGGGTTTTAAGGGCACGGCGGAAGGCACTAAGGTCTTGGATTCTCCTTATCTCTGGGGGCAACTGATTCCAGAGGGTAGGTGCCCCCACAGAGAAGGCCCTCCCCCTGGGGGTCACCAGCCTACATTGATTGGCTGATGGCACCCTGAGGAGGCCCTCTCTGTGGGAGCGCACAGGACAATGGGAGGTCGTCAGTAGCAGCAGGCGGTCTCGAAGATAGCTAGGCCCGATGCCATGGAGTGCTTTAAAGGTGATAACCAACACCTTGAAGCGCTCCCGGAAGACCACTGGGAGCCAGTGCAGCTCGCGCAGGAGCGGTGTTATGTGGGAGCGCCATGCTGCTCCTGTCACTACCCGCGCTGCTGCATTCTGGACCAGTTGGAGCCTCCAGGTGCTCTTCAAGGGGAGCCCCATGTAGAGAGCGTATCTGGAACAAGCTCAGTCAGTGAATCCTTTGCTTTTGCTATCACAGCAGAAGGAGGTGCAAAGAACACAATCAATCCACTTAATGTAATTACACTAATGGTTGATATGTGTCCAGTCACCATTTCTGTTCTGTGGAACTGCAAGGGTTGCTAAACCCATATCAGATTAGCAGATTAAAAGAATTGGAAGGGACATTGTAGGTCATCTAGTCCACCCCCCCCAAGCAGGAGACCCTGCACTATTTCTGACAGGTGGCAGTCCAGTCTCTTCTTGAAAGCCTCCAGTGATGAAGGTCCCACAACTTCTGAAGGCAGGTCATTCCATTGGTTGATTGTTCTCACTGTCAGAAAATTTCTCCTTATTTGAATCTCTCTTTGATCACTTTCCATCCATTATTCCTTGTCTGGCCTTCAGGTGTTTTGGAAAATAGGTTGACCCCGTCCTCTCTGTGACAGCCCCTCAAATATTGGGACACTTCTATCATGTGTCCCCTGGTCCTCCTCTTCACTAGACTAGCCATGCCCAGTTCCTGTAACCATTCTTCATATATTTTAGCCTCCAGTCCCTTAATCATCTTGGTTGCTCTTGTCTGCACTCTTTGTAGAGTCTCAATGTCTTTTTTATAGTGTGGTGACCAAAACTGGATGCGGTATTCTAGGTGTGGTCTTACTAGGGCTTTATAGAGTGGTATTAGTACTTCACTTGATCTTGATTGCATCCCTCTGTTAATGCAATTTAGGATTGCATTGGCTTTTTTGGCTGCTGCCGCACACTGTTGGCTCATATTTAATTGGTTGTCCACTAAGACTCCAAGTTCCCTCTCACAGTTGCTGCTATTAAACCTGGTTTCACCCAGTCTATATCTGTACTTTTGACTTTTTTTGCCTAAGCACAAGAGTATAAGTTTTGATACTAACATTAACCTTGGTGAGAGCATGTATCTGGGCCAAATTATTAGGTCTATTGGTGACTCAGGCTGAGATTCTAAACTTTTCTGGAGGAAAACTCCTGCCCTATGTGTATAAGTATTTCCTCAATATTTCTGAAAAATAATGCTGTTGCTTGATGTTTAGGAAATACAGGTAGTCCTTAATTTACGACCACAACTGAGCCTAAAATTTCTATTCTTAAGTGAAGCATTTATTAATTTTACAAACTTTCTTGCCACAGTTGTTAAGTGAATCATTGCAATTGATAAATTAGTAACCTGGTTGTTAAATGAATCTGATTTCCCCATTGACTTTGCTTGCCAGAGGTTGCAAAAAGTGATCACATGACCTTGGGACATAGCAACCTTCAGTGCCAAGCATCTGAATTTTGATCCCATGAATCATGGGGATGCTGCAAAGGTTGTAACTGTGAAAAACGGTCATAAGTCACTTTTTAGTGCCGTTGTAACTTTGAATGGTCACTAAATGAACTGTTGTAAATTGAGGATTACCTGTATAGCATTAAAAGCCTTTTTTCCTGCCATATTAATCTTTTAAGTGCTACAAAGAACAGTATAAACAATAATGGCTAGCTGGGGAATCCTGGGAGTTGAAATCCAAACATCTTAAAGTAGCTGAGGTTGACAAAGACTACTCTAAGCTGCTTTTACCTTTGGCTGTTCACCGCCCTGAGTCCTTCGGGAGAAGGGCGGTATATAAATTTAAAAAATAAAATAAATAAAATAAATAAACGCTAAAGGCCTTCTGGAAAAGTCAGATTCTAACTCTTCTTCAGAAAGCTGTTGTCAGGCCTGGAAGCCATCTTTGCATTGGATCTTCAGACCTGCCACATTTAGTGGTGTGAAAAAATGGGACGGGGGATTGTACGGAGTAGGGGAGATATATAGTCATAATAACATTCCTTTCTCTGAGAGTCAAGGACATCTTACCCTACACCTGGAGGGGTGTGACTGGGAGGCATTTCCAGTTGGGTCGGTGCATTGATTGGGCCATGTGATGGACATGTGGGTTCTGGGCAGGGTCTTGGACTTTTCTATGGGTGGGGAAAATCCGGGAGACTTCAGATTCGGGTTTTCCCAGATGTGCCAATATGACATCTCTAATAAAATGGAGCTTTGAGGAACTTCAGGCCTCGGAGTCTTCTTTCGTTGGGGGTGTTACTTGGAGCCTTGAGAGCTGCAGGATCTCACGCCCTCACATGATCAGCCTTCTCATCCTGGTTCCAGGCTCTATCTCTTTAAGGGTTTGGGGTTATTTCTCCTCATGGGCATTTCATTCGCTCTCCTCTTTACGATAACTCAGCCACTCTTGTCTTCTCATCTTGGGGAAGTTTTCCGGTGTCTATTCCCAAGAGCCAGTCCCTTTCTCTTTGGGAAAGGGCTGGGAATTTCCTTTGGGGATTCCTCCCCACAGGGAGAGGCAGGAAGGGACCTTGAAGCCTCCTGGGCCAAAAGACCCACTAGCTTTCTGCTTTTGGTGCAGACATTTTACATTATATCACATATCCTCTTGGTTGGTTGAAAGGAACTCAACAATTCGCTGAAATAAAAACAAGAAGCAAATACTAGTGGCCTCACAGCAGAACCAATAGAAGAAATCTATAGCTTTTATTTCCTTCTGATACAACTGATGGGGGGAAAAAAAACCCTAAACAAGGATGTTTACCTGCCAGGTTACTCAGATACTAATCTTTACCTGCAGAATCGCTTAGGTACTCTGCTGGATTTAAATAGTCTGTGTGCTTGAATGAATCCTGAGGCTATTGGCAAGATTGTCCTAAGGGAGGAGCAAAACCAGAGGATTTTCAAAGGGTTGAACAACAAAACATATCACACAAACCCATGGGTGGCTTGGCTGTGGAATTGTGGACGTTGTAGCCCAGAAGGACAGTTTTTAGATACTCTGGCTTAACACAAAAGTCACTGAAGATGGCTCTGGAATGCCATTCCACTTAGGTCAAAAGGATGGCCTTTATTTTATTGCATCTCTGCAGTAATGTAAGGGATGCCGAAGGGTTGCACTCTTCTATTGGAGCAGCTGGAACAGGACGACAGAGAAGGTTCTGAATCTTTCTTTTTCCAGTTCCTATAATGAGAACTTCTCAGAAGTGGCTTGATCGTCTTCTTTTCACGCATTAGCGTAGATAGGTTGGTCATTTAAGGTAGAAAATCTGAAGGACGCATAATCAACCTTTTCTGTGTTTTCAGAAACCTAGAAGGTTAACATATAGCACGTGTTACTAGAGTGATCAAAAATATTTGAAAAGGGGTCAGAAAAATCATATTTGTGGTTTGCCGATAGGCTTTTTCCTTAACTATGGTTGACCAGGTTGAGGTCAAGCAGCTAGGATTTACATATCAACCATACTGCCTAGATTCATACAACACATAATGTCATCAATTATGCAACTACATTTCAGATTAATAGGTTCCGTAAAGCCAGTCATAAACACATGTTCTGTAAGATTTTAATATTTTCACTGTGTTAGATAGTGAGGGTGGTTCTTCCAGAATAGCGTGTCTTCTTCCAATTGTACATTTAGAAGTCATAACTCTAAGCACCCCCACTCCATTACCCTACCATTATATTTTTGTACGTATTCAGTAACTTGATCTCAAGTTACTTGAGATCAAATCCTAGCAACAGTGGGACCTTTTTCTCTGAGAATGCCTCCCTGCAAGGCCTTTCCACAGTTTTAATCTCTATGTCATTGGCAATGTTCAAGTCCATTTATTTTTGTCTCGAGAATAGTGAACTTCAAACCACAGTAAGACAGTTCCCTGTTATTGAAATGCTGAGGTCTATGGAGCCTTGGAACTATCTATTTCCCCACTGGCAAGACATCTTCCTCACAGTATCTCCTGGCTTCAAGGTCTTTCAAGTAAATGTGGAAATTTGGAAAGATGTTATGGGCAGTCTCCAAAGTAGCTGCCGTAATTGATCTTGATATTGCCATTCAGAAAGGCCCATCTACCAGGAAATAATCTGTTGAAGTGCTCTCATGCCAGCCTCAGTGTAACTTTGCTTTTTTTTTCTGAGTAGGTGAGCTCAAGTCCAAATAAAGAACCAAATTAGGTATTTGAAGGCAAAATGGTGCCCAGAGGCTCTATGTTGGAGATTCAGATGATGAACAGGAAAGCATGGAATGGTCAGAACTGCCAAACTCTGATGAAACTGCATTCAATTTACATAATTTGCACATCAGCTCCTGTCCTCCTAATAATTTGAAAGCATGCAAATGCGAGTAGATAAGTAGGTACCACTTCAGTGGAAGGTAACAGCATTCCATATACCATTGGCATATAGTCATGCTGGTCACATGACCACTGAAAATGTCTTTGGACAATGCTGGCTCCCTCAGCCAAGAAACAGAGATGAGAACCTTCCCATAGAGTTGGATATGACTGAACAGGGAACCTTTACCTATTATTAGCACCCTAGAAAATCTAGATATGCCAGCCAATTGTGGTGCAGAGATTCACTTTTAAGCTCCCCCCAGGGGAGCTTTTTGGAACTTCCACAGAAGGCAAGGCATGGAAAACATCTTTCAACTGATAGCAATTTCTTGCTATGACCAAAGAAAGAGGAAAGAAAAACAAATAAAATGATGGGAATATTCTATTTTATAAAGCCTTTAGCACAACCCTGGGAAATTCCAATAGTAGGACAACACTATGATTTGAGAGTCACATGGATATAACTTTAAGAAAATCCAGAATTTCAGAATTAATGGCCTGTAATATTTTATCTACTTTTATATTTGGTCAAAGGAAGGTTGTCTTTTGATGTTTCCTATGTCCTTTAAACTCTGTAAACATTTTGTAGACCTGGAACAATTAAGACTAATTTTGCATTCCATATACAGATATGACTTTTGAGAGGCCCATCATCAGACTAGGAGTTGGAATTGGTTGCAAATGGTTGGGTGAAAGTTTCCCAGGCTTCTTTTCCTAGGATGAATTCACCAATAGTTTTGTTTATTTGGAAAAAAAAATACAGCTAATTTCATATATATGAAAATTGGAAGCGTAAAATTGCAAGTGTCTTGGCGACGTTTCGACGAAGTCTCATTCATCATCTTCAGGCTGGTGTTTATGGCTTCGTGCTTCTAGGACCAATGTGTGATCACAGCTGTTTCTTCCTTTTAACTGTCGGGGGTGTGTTCATCAGGCTTGTGCAAGGGGTCTTCTGCAGCAACTGCCGTTACTATTTCAAATCTGGTGCTGGTAGTCTGCTTTGCTGGGATGGCCCCACCTCTTCGTTCTGATTGGTTGGGAGTCCCAGTCTGTGTCTATTGGCTTGGCTTCGGGTGTATGGTTGGTTTTTCTCCACCAGGTGGCAGGGCTTCATCTTTGTGGCTGGCTGGAATGTGATTTGGCTGGAGGTCTCGTGTGTGTGTGTGTGTGTGTGTGTGTGTGTGTGTGTGTGTGTGTGTGTGTCTGGCTTCTGGGGTGTAGATTCTTCTGTCTGTGGGTGCTGGGACTCATTTGTTGACAAGGGCTAGTTTCCAGATGTCTGGTAGGCGGGAGGTATCGTCACGTTTATTCATGTTATGGGGGCGTTTTTCTATTTCAATTGCTTCCATAACTATTCTCTTGTTGAGGTTTCAGTTTTGGAGATTAATTTGGTTCCTTCAAAATCAATTTCATGTCCTGTAGCTTTAAGGTGCTGGAAAAGAGAGGAAGTTTTTTCTTCTTTTCTGACTGCATTCTTGTGTTCTGCAATGCGTGCATTTATTCTCCTATTGGTTTGTCCAATGTATGTGTCTGGGCAGATTTTGCATGGTATTTCATAGACTCCTTGGTTTTCCAGCTGGATCTTGTCTTTGGGGTTTCTTAAGATGTTGGCTATTTTTTGGTCAGTGCAGAAGGCTGTTTTGATATTGTATTTGTGGAGAATTTTGCTGATTTTATCTGTGGTGTCTTTGATGTAAGGGAGGAGGGCGATGTCGTTGTCCTGTTCTGTGTCTTGGTTCTTGGGGGTCCCAGCACCCACAGACAGAAAAATCTACACTCCAGAAGCCAGACACACACACCCCAACACCTCCAGTCAAATCACATTCCAGCCAGCCACAAAGATGAAGCCCTGCCACCTGGTGGAGAAAAACCGACCATACACCCGAAGTCAAGCCAATAGACACAGACTGGGACTCCCAACCAATCAGAACGAAGAGGTGGGGCCATCCCAGCAAAGCAGACTACCAGCACCAGATTTGAAATAGTAACGGCAGTTGTTGCAGAAGACCCCTTGCACAAGCCTGATGATGGCAGATGAGATTCTGCCGAAACGTTGCCAAAGTGCTCTCAATCTTACACGGGAGAAGACCCGAATACACCAAGACTTGCATATATATATGTGTGTGTGTGTGTGTGTGTGTGTGTGTGTGTGTATTTCTCTTTAGCCAGGTTCTTCCTACGTAAACCAAGATTTTTATGCAGCCCTAGTTCAGTGAAATCATAATCCACTAGTTTCTAGGCTTTTTTTCTGGCAGCCAGCAAACATTCTGCTGCCCATTGAACAGCCAGTTTGCTGGCTGCCAGAAAAAAAGCCTAGAAACTAGTGGATTATGATTTCACTGAACTAGGGCTGCATAAAAATCTTGGTTTACGTAGGAAGAACCTGGCTAAAGAGAAATACACATAAAGCCTATGAAAAGGAAAGAAAACAAATATATATATATTTATATAATATATAAATATAAATATAAATATATATATATATATATATATATATATATATATATATATACATACATACATACATACATACATACATACATACATACATACATTTTTGCAAATGTATTAAAAGCATTAACAAAGTTGAATAACAAAAGCACCTGAGACTTAGGAGCAAAAGACCGAGTTGGTATCACAGTTGTATATGCCACTTCTGTGCCATCTGTGGCTTGATCAGATGAAGGAGAAACCTAAATTAAAGGAAAACATGTTGCTACTTAATTTGGTTTGCCTGGTACTTCTCTTACCTTCACAGTACCAGTTGGAACATCATTAGGCTGACATTACCTTCCCTGGCTATATAACAGGATGATATCACAATCATATCATAATAAACACTGTTTCATTTGGCATTGTTTTTCCCTGCATTTATATTAATTCTGTTTGTCCTGTAATGTATTCTCTTTTGGTGGGTCAGGGTACAATCCTTGAATAAAAATGTGTTTCTTCCATAGAATTAAATGGCATTACTTCCATAGGCATTGAGATTATGGAAACTATTGATTTTGGTGATAGCCTTGAAGACAGGAGGTGCAAGGGGCCAATCAGAAGCATCCTCCGAAGGAATTCAAACTCCAGTGGTGGGGATGTCTGTTTCTTTGATAAGCCTAATCATAGAAAAGCTTCTAAGACCAACTGCACTGAAGTCTGATTCACTGTTGGAAATCAGTGGCTGAATGTGTTGAAGTGTTGAGTTTGGTGGATGAAATAGCATCTTATTTCCACATAGGATATGGAGAAATAAGAACTCAGGATACCCATGTAGAATTGAAAAAGAACCAAAACATAATACACAGAAACATAGGCCACCATGAAAGGAAGGAGTTTTCTTTAGAATGCTGTTAAGTTGTATGACTCTTAAATAATGGACATCTCTTTATTTTGAACTGTCAGCCTTGTAAATTGTTTCTCTCTTCAATGATTTTTTTTTAAGTCTGGTAGTCAAACAGTTTTACCTGTTGACTGATCTTTAAGTACTGAAAAATGCAAGGAAAATGTAGAAATTGAGACCCAAGACTGTAAATAGCCTTTTATGACTCAGAAGTGAATCCAAGATTTACTGATAAACTTCATGATAAATTCATGAACTTATCTTTTCTTATTTTGTAATTGTGCCCTGATGCTCAGGTTTGTGATTCTGTAAATTCTGTTTCAGAAAGACTTTGTCATCATGGAATGTGACCCAAAGGCCTAGTGATTTCCTTCATTAAAAGAATTTAAATTCCTAGATATCTAATCTCTTCCATCTTCTAAATTGAAATTATTCTTCCCAAGCCTTCCAGGTGTATTTAGCCAAAAATACCCACACTTATCTTCTAACATAGCTATGCTACTGAAAATTCTGGGGGCTTGAGTTCCAGAAAATCTGAACGCATTCATTTGGGAAATGCTGGATTAGCTGACACCTCAGACCTTTCCAACCTTATTATTTGACAAAATGGTTCAGACATGGTTTCTGCCAGCGTCATTGATCCAGCTATGTACATTGGATAAGATGGAATGTCTTATATCAATTTTATGAGTTGGGCCATGACTTTAAAATGTGATCCTCCATAAATATGTTCCAGGTCAACTCCTGTCCTCTTATTAAAGTTAATGCGCTTCGATGTATGCCTGTAAATTTTTGGAAATTGCTTACCGTAGATGGAAATTGCTTACCTTAGAGTTTTTGGTAGCTGAAAAAACAACAATAAAATAGCATTAGGGCATTGTTGCAACATTCAAAGCAGCAGCTTTGAAAAAAAAAATGTTAGTCGTATGGTTATCATTTCCTTCCTTTGGCCCAGTTAATTTTTATGATCTAACCAACTTTTTAAAAATTAGATTTTTCTCTCAGGAAAATTACATTTTTTTCCAAATTATGGAGTTAGGCAGCTGTTACTCAGATTCCTGGTTTTCTGTAATTAGAAACAGGGATCAGAAAAACAATTCCTTCATTCATTCAAATTCATAAAAGATGCAAAGGATTTTAAAGATAAATATTATGAAGAAACCAGAACTCTTTTATTGGGACTTATGGACAAGAAATTAGAAAAGATTCATGGCAGATTGATTTTGTATATGGTAACTGCAGCAAAAGTATTGTTAAGTTCAATGAT
This sequence comes from Pantherophis guttatus, assembly GCF_059756535.1. NCBI lineage: Eukaryota > Metazoa > Chordata > Lepidosauria > Squamata > Colubridae > Pantherophis > Pantherophis guttatus. The sequence goes on from NC_142064.1 coordinate 160,990,401, forward strand.
GAAAGAACAGTGACATTTCCCATAGTGGAGGGATGAATAGCGAAAATGTTAGAATTTGCTGAGATGGCAAAGTTGATCTATTTGGTCAGAGAAAAAAAAACAACAAAAACTTTTCTGAAAATCTGGAAACCTTATAGAGACTTTTTGCTGAAAGCAAACAAAAATGATATGATAGTTTATGGATTCAAAGATGTGGATTAAATGAGAGATTTGTATAACTTCTAAGAAGAAGGGATTATAAAATTATAATTATATATTGAAGAGAAGGTTGAAAGTCATCGTATTTAGTACCGTGTTTCCCCGAAAATAAGACGCTGTCTTATATTTTTTGGAACCCTGAAATAAGCACTTGGCCTTATTGCCATGTGCTCAAAAGCCCGATTGGGTTTATTATCAGGAGATGTCTTATTTTGGGGGAAACAGGGTAGCTTAGGTGTCTTTTCTTTCTTTTTTCTTACACTTTTTTCTTTCTTTCCTTTCTTTTTTTAAAGATAAATCTTTATGTAAAATTCTTAATAATGTCATTTTTAAAAAATATGTCTTCCCAGCCACCAAACATGGTTCACTCCTGATTTAAGGAAGGAAACAATCAAGATGCAAATGCTTTTTGCAAATTTCTCACCTTTTTTCTTCTTTAGCTTCCACATCAACAGTGTCGCTCCACCTAAAATTAGTACCAGTAACCCAAGAAGCACGGGTAGCAGGATGATGAGATCAACGTCTCTGGTGGGACAGATATCAGAAAATCAGTGAGATTGCTGGACTATATTCCCTTCTGGTTGTTTGCCATATAGCTCTGGGTGTTATTTAAATGAATAAACTAGATTCATTCAGACTGGATGGCACTGGGAACTTCTACTTTGGAGCAATCCTCCATAGAAGGATTATACAGAGACTTTCTATAGATGAAGTCTCTTAATTCTAGAGAAATGTTCATTTTGTCCCTACTTCCGCTGATATACTAAGAGTTAATCCCTTGCTGTGAAAAATCCATATATGCTTTATTTCTAATCCTTACACAGCCAGTTTTTCTTGCCTTGCAGATGTCCTCCATATAGAGGGCCAATTTAAAATAAGTGTGTGTGTGTGGGGGGGGGAACTTATCCACAAATGTTGGAATAGAAGTTCAGTTTGAAAAAATCCATATGTACTACTTGGTGCTACCTCATCATTTTTTGCACAGGCTGGATTTAGTCACAGATCACAAATCTCAAACATGTTGGAAACCACAAACAGAAGTCATGCCTTATATGTTAGAACAGGACAGCAACCATTTTCTGAGGGCAGATACCACACACTTTATTAACCTCCCTCCCGTTGCAAAACTGAACTCTCTTTTCCTGCCACAGTTTAAAAATAATCTGTTTCTCTTAGGCTGCTTTGAGTTCTCTATTTTGAGTCCACTAACGCTAGAAACTCACAGAGGCTGAAATACTTGAGCAATAGTTTGCTATCTAAAAGCTTTTTCACCTTTGCTAAAACCGTGCAGTAGCTAAAAGCTTTTTGCCTCGTGTAAGAGGTTGCCAGTATGAAACCCCAGAGATTTTTTTTTAATTACTATTTTTTTCCCCTTTCAGTAGCTAGCTATCTTTCTCTAGTTAACAGTGGAAGGTTACACCATTCCCTCAGTCTCCAGAGAAAAGAGAAACTTTCACATCCTTTTTTTAAAAAAGCCCTCAGCTAGCTATGAAAAACTAGCTAGCCAGCTGAAGGAATGAAATTAGTGTATGTGTTTATATTATATGTTCTTTCTGGGTTTGAAATCACCAGCCTCTTATGAGCCAAAATCCTTAACTCCAGAGCTATCTTAGCAGTTTTGAAAAAAGTAGACATCTAGAAGTATTTAGAGTGGAAATTTATTTATTTATTTATTTATTTATTTATTTATTATTTATTATTTATTATTTGGAATCAACTCCCCCTGGGGCTCCGGTTAACCCCTGACCTTCGCACCTTCCACTGCGAATTAAAAACATGGCTGTTCAAATTGCCCAGCCTGGACTGATGGGGTTTGGATTATTTTAATATGTTTAACATGTGTTTAATATGTATTTTAACATGTTTTATCTGGTTTGATTTTAATTGTTGTGAGCCGCCCTGAATCCTATGGAGATAGGGCGGCATACAAATCAAATAAATAATAATAATAATAATTACATCCCACCTTTATTACTTTTATAAATAACAGAAGCTGGCAAATGTACCCAACACATTTTTTCTTCCCCCTATTTTCCCCACAACAACAAACCTGTGAGGTAGTCTGAGAGAGAGTGACTGCCCCCAGTCACCCAGCTGGCTTTCATGGCTAAGGTGGGATTAGAACTCATGGTCCCCCACTTTTTAGCCTGGTGCCTTAACCACAAGATCAAACTGACTCTAAAACAGCCAGCTAGGAAGGGTTCTTTAATTTTGAAGGGAGTTGTTGTACTTGCATTTATGTGTATTAACTTTGTGTATGTACCTTTGTGCATATAAATTAATATGCATTAAATATTTAACTTTAATTGTACTTTGTTTAAATACATTATTTTACAGATAGAGGTGAACCTTTGTAGCTCAGAGTTAAAATGAAGGGTCCTTGGTGCTCTCTGAAGTTGGTTGTTTTCTTGCAGATGTTTCATTACCCAAACTAGATAACTTCATCAGCACTGATGGGCTTTAGGTAATGAAACATCTGCAAGAAAACAGTTAACCTCGGAGGGCACCAAGGAGCCTACTTTTTCTACATATCTGCATTTTATATACATACAAAAGGATGTATGGGTGATTTGGCCACCAGAAGCAAAGTGATTGATCACTGCTTTCTTGGAATAGAAATGTGGGAGGGTCAACAGAAGAGGAATTATTTTCAATGGGAGATGAGAGCCACCTGCTGTCAGGGCTAAATATTTTGCAAGCTTTTTGGAAAGTGTATCAGTCCGCATGCACTTTTTAAAGCAATCTAAAAATTCCATTGCCATCTGTATGGGCATCTGGAATGGTAAGTAAGTAAGTAAATATGCCTTTAGATTAGACTTTCCCAATTTCCCTCCCGTTTTTGAGAAGATATAGACAGAGTCCAGGGAAGGTGTAAAGTACCATTTAGTTCTACATTGTTATAGTAAATACATATTTCCCTAGATTCCATTATATGTTTTTTCACTGTTCATTTGTGTTTGTTTTGGGTGTTTGGATTTTTAGGGAAGGCGTGTACTTTAAGATTACACTCTAGGGCAGTGATGTCAAACTCAAGGCCCGGGGGACAGATCCAGGCTGTGGGGTTCTTAGATCTGGCCCACGGAGCCGCCCTGGAAACAGCAAAGGACCAGCCCGCAGTACTTCTGCAAGCGAAAACGGAGCTCACGAAGGCCATTGGCAGCTCTCCCAAGCTCTGTTTTTGCTGGCAGAGGGTTGCAGGAAGCTGTCATAGTCGAAAACAGAGCTCAGGAGCCCATTTTCACTGGCACAGTGCTCAGGCCACCATAGGCCCCCCCGACATGAGTGATGTCGAGCTGCCATGCACCCTGGCCACAGCCTTTGTCCCCCCGAGGTCAAACACAACCCTGATGTGGCCCTCAATGAAATCAAGTTTGACACCCCTGCTCTAGGGAGATGTGGTGGTAAAAAGTTTAAGACCTCCTGCCTTATATCCTTAAATTCTGACAACTCCTGTCACTTGCTCTTCGTATATCTAAACTTACTTATTTGGACTGCTCTGTGTAGTTTCAGTAGGGAAGGTTGAGGTGGTGGAAATAGATCCCGTTGTTGTCATACTGGTAGGTGGCAGCTCTAAAAAAGGAAATTAAGAAAGTAGAAATGCATAATTTTCTAACCTATGCTTGCATGATCTTAAAATTATATCAACAATGTATACCGACAATGATGGACCTCTCACTGTTGGAAAAACATTCCAAACTTCAGAAATAAGTAGTAACTTTCCCCTGTGAGGTTGTTTTCCATTCAAATTGGCTACAAGTATTATGTCAACACAGAAGATAAATTTAAAGATTGATGACATGTCGAAACTGATACATCAGGAGGACCTATTGATGCCTACGGGGAGGTGGGAGGGAACAATTTGACAATGAAATGTTCAACAGACTTGCTCACTTCTGCCTGGCTTCTGGAAATACAGGTATGGAATGATGGAATTTATAACATTTGTTTGCAATCATTCTTTTCCCCTCTGATCTAAGTAGTCTGTGTACTTTGGCAGCAGGTAGCAGTCCCCCCAATTTGGAAATAACCCCAGGAAGGAGATTAAATAAACCTGCAAATATAAACAGCAAATATAAATACCAGCGTGCTAAGAGGTCTGTAGTTTATGTTCTCGTGGAAAGGCATATTTTTTTTAATATACTGTTATACCAAGAATATTGGCCGACAGGGAACTGAACCAATTTCCTTCCCTTGTTAAAATGCTTTGCTTCTTCCTTCAAATTTCAATGTGGCTCTTAAACTTTTAGGACTCCTTTCTACTCCAAAAATTATGGAGGGCAGCAAAACAGGTTTTTGTTTGTTCGTATGGGTTGTGTTTATCAATATTTACAGAATTTAAATTAAAATGGATACATTTGCTGCCATTACCACTTCTCACAAGTGTTTGATGGGAATTTAATTTTTCAACATTGTCTGACAAATTATTTCAATTTGCACAGCCCTGAGAGGGTCCCGAGGGAACCCCAGGGTGCTGAGATCAGACTTTGAGAAAAACCAGTTTACATAAACTGTTAGGATGACAGCCATGTACTCCTGAGCTGCCTCTGCTCCTGTGCCCAGGGAAGGAAGATTGATGCCCTTCAACACCATAAGCCCAGGGAATTCTATTGCCAATTCAGCCACAGCACCAAAGCAGCTTGGGCTGGAATCCATTATGTAGCAGGAAGGCTTGATACAATGGCAGCCCACCCAACTGATTCCTAGAACCAAATCATGAATAGGTCTCATATGTGGTTATCTGCAAGGTAGCATCCCTAGCAGGTAGCAGAGCCAGGACTTGATTCAATGGAAAGCAACAGTCTCAACTGATTTGTGCATCAATATCAATGGCACAGAGGTTGAACTGGAGACAGTATGTAAAGCTGAATGCATTGGAAAAGATCACCCCTGCATCCAGTGGTGGGATTCAAATAATTTAACAACTGGTTCTCTGCTCTAATAACCGGCTGGATGGGCGTGGCCATGGTGGGCATGGCCAGGAGATGTGACAGGCAGCACTTGGCCACCTGCACCCCCTGGGTGCAACCCCCTGTTTTAGGCCTAGTAGGCCTCCCTGCAGCCTCCTGGGAGCAAAAACGGGCTGCGGGGGACTCCTGGAAGGGGCTGGGGTGAGGGGAGGGGCCAGCCAGCAATTTAACACTGGCTGAATCCCACCACTGCCTGCACCCATAAATTTTGGTGTGGAGGATGTACATGTCTACCCACAGATTCTACCCGTGCAAGCCACATAAAATGTTTTGGAATCTTTCAACATGCCTATTGCATTAATAAACAAGTAAGCAAACAAATAGAATAGTGATAGAACGTAGCCCCAGAATCTCAATTGCTCTAAATTACTCCTGCTGTCTTCCTTAGTATAACTCTCTGCAAAGTGGAAGATATATTTAACTAAAAGAAAGGTGTAGCTTGGATGTTGGAAATAGAAGGAATTATGTAATAGAGAAGCCTAAGCATGTGGCTTTTACTTTTTCACTTATGCAAACTTTATAATACAATACATCCTCTACCTACAATACATCCTCTATCTAGTAATCGAAGAGATCAGAACAGAACTGGAGTTCTAATATAAGGGCCGAGGCAGAGTACATGCTACCCCTGAAGGACTCCAGTTTACTACTGATGCTTTATATTTTCCTAGCAACAATCAATTCTCTCCTTCTGTTCCTGCTGCCAGCAAGCTCCATGATGGAAATCAACATTCTCATCAATCAGATATCAGAGGGGCAAAAGCTTTTTTTTCTGCAGAAATGCTGCTGGATACAAGAGATTTGGTCTATATTACTCCTAATCCACTACCTGGCACAGCATGCCATTGAAAAAAAGTGTTTGGTTCTTCTCTTTCCATACAGTTTTCTTTGACTAATACCAAGTGTGTGATCAAGTATTTCTCCTTTCTCAACCAAGGACAATTCTGCATGGCAGATTTAAACTGCTCATCTTCCATGCTGAAACCAGCTGGAAGTTTCATTTTAAGAAAGCATTTCTGAATTTCAAGCTTTGGTAAAAAGGGCAGGCAGGATGTTCTGTCTGGATGGCAGTGATCACAGCCCCCAATGGGTAGAGTCTCCTGCTGCTTTATCCACATCCCATCTGTGCTGGGAACAAATCCCTATTGCCTTCTTTCCCACACGTGGGTCTTTGAAGGTATGTTCTTTCCACTGAAGATCCTTTCATATGAACCCCCGTTCAGGAATTGCCTGTTATACTGACATCTTGAAATTTGGTGCATAAGCAAAAAGCTTCAGGGCTTTTGAGGAGGATGTTGCTTGCTCAGAAAATGAACATTTCTAGTGGGGCTAGAAGGAGAAACCAGAAGAATTTGTGTCAATCTCACCCCAGTTCCAGGAAGGAAGGAAGGAAGGAAGGAAGGGAGGGAGGGAGGGAGGGAGGGAGGGAGGGAGGGAGGAAGGAAGGAAGGAAGGAAGGAAGGAAGGAAGGAAGGAAGGAAGGAAGGACCAACATTTCACTTGCTCTGTGAAATTCACTGGTGAAAAAAAAGGAAAAAAAGGTCATGGGAAAAAAAATCCCTAAAGCTAATTCAGGAGATGTACCTGAAAGAGTTATAGTGAGTTAGTTAATGCAAGTCTCCTTAAGAGGCTTTCACCACTGTCTCTCAGCATCTGGACTGGGTTGCCTTTCTTGAGATGAATATTCAATGTATTTGGGGCTTCCTCCCCCACTTTCCCATAATCTCTAACAAGATTTCATCTTCCTACAGTGCTTGATAAAAAGACTCACCTATGGTTACTGTAATATTTACTTTCCAATTTAAATCAGACGCGTAATCTTTTTCTATGGCACACCAATAAATGCCAGCATCTTCCTTTGTGATGTTCTCCATTCTCACTGTGAATTCAAGTTCCATGTGATTGTCCTTGATAACAGTTCTGCCAACTCTATTTTCTTCCTCAGTCCCCTTAGTCTTAACGACGTATGTACAGGAATCCCAATCAGAGCCTTTGCACCAGTACTTAACGTAGTTACGATAACCTCTTTTATAGTGACATTTTACACTCAGCGTCTTGCCAAGCGAAGCGTTCAACATCGAAGGGCCTACAACGATAGACGTCAAACCTGAAAAAGAGGAACATCCAATCTCAGGCAGCCATTCAAGCCATTATCCTCTGTGCAGATGGAAAAAGTGGTTTTGCCATAAAAGGAACAAAACAAACAAGCAAACAAAAAACTCAAAGAAGAGAAAATTTTTAAATATTTCTGTCCCATATAGAAACATTAGTTTTACTATGTGGAGTCTTGACTTGCTCTGATGAAGAGATGGCATGCAGATTCATTCTCTATTAATAAATCAACTGATAAGTATATTGGAAGACTAAAAATCAAAAGGTGTTTGTTTGGTATATGGAGATCATATTAATTAGCAAAATAAATATAGAAATGTAATATTCTCTCTCTTTTTCTCTGTGTACAATTCAAATGAAACTAACATCAGCCTAACTGTGTTCCTCCTCAGGTCCTTCAATATAGCTGTAAAAAGGAGAAGGATACAGTATTTTCATTCTAGTTTATAATTCACCGTAGTCTGAAATCAAATTCACTATAATTAATATTTACTGTAATTTGTTAAATTAAGCCAGATTCATGAACTATGCTTTGATCTTGACCTTCGCTTGTTTCGAGGAAACCATAATTAAAATTAGCGACTGAGTTTGGCTTGGATGTCAAATCTATTGCTTAACGCATTGTAAGCCGCCCTGAGTCTCCGGAGAAGGGCGGCATATAAATCAAATTAAAAAAAAAAATCAAGCTCGGTTTAATTACAAAAAGATGTTCAGAACTTTTCCTTGTGGTTTTATCAGAAAAGCTAGGAGGGCATTTAAGCATATCAACCCAAGGCTAAACATCTCACAGAACATAGGACTTAATGGGAAATAAGCAATATAACTGCCGATTGTATTTTTTGCAAAGGAGACACCCCCCCCCCCCCATCAGTCAGAGTGAGGCAGACTAATCCCTGGAGCTCTTTTCTATTATTTCTTTAAAATCTGACGGCCATGCTGAGCTGCCAAATTGGATGGCGTTCTGCTAAAATCAGCGGCAAAGCAGTTTTGACAGCTATTTCATAGGCTAATTTTAATATAAACATGCAGGGCTGCTTCATTTAGGTCTGGGGAAATTAGGTGTCTTCATCTTGACATTTTGATGGGTTGAGTCAAAAGAAATCCCTGATATTGAGACTGGGTAACTGAAAAAAGGAAACAAAGCCAGTTTGTAGAATTTATTACAGGATATAATAGTATATTAAAAGGATATTTTAGTACAAGTAGTCCTCAACCAGTGGTGGGTTGCTACTGGTTCGCCCCAGATCGGGTGAATCGGTAGCAGCGGCAGCAGGCTCCGCCCACATGCCTGGACACTTCTGCGTATGCACAGAAGTGTCGCGCGCACCCACAAGCAAACCAGTAGTGACGGGTTTTGAAACCCGTCCCTGTCCTCGACTTACAGCAGTTCATTTAGTGACCATTTAAAGTTGCAATGGCACTGAAAAAAGTGACCTATGACTATTTGTCACACTTATGACCATTACAGCATCCCCACAGTCATCTGACTTATATTCGGATGCTTAACAACTGACTCACATTTATGATAGTAGCAGTGTCCCAGAATCCTGTGGTCCCTTTTTGCGACCTTCTTACAAGCAAAGTCAATGTGGAAACCAGATTCACTTAACAACCGTGTTACTAATTTAACAACTGCAGTGATTCACTTAACAAATGTGGCAAGAAAATGGGTCAAAACTCACTTAACAGATTTCTCACTTAACAACATAAATTTTGGGCTCAAGTTGTTGTAAATTGAGGACTACCTATATAGATTATAACCATCTTTGAAGTTTAATTCAGGCTAGAGTATCAAGGAACAGATAAATGTCCATTCTTTTTTTATAGAAGGAAATTCCCATTGTAAGCAGTAATTTGCATGTTATCCCAATGGGTTTTTGGGGCTGTGAGTACAATCTGAGAGTAGTTTTAGCATTCTTCCCACCAGGCCATGAGGCAACACAAGAACCAATAAAGGAGAATATTAGTAGACATGAGGGGTCATTGGTGCTTTCTGAACTTGGTTGGGTTTTTTGCAGCTGTTTCATCACCCAAACTAGGCAACATAATCAGAGCTAGCATTGATGATGTTACTAATGATCAGCACTAATGATGTTACCTAGTTTGGGTGACAAAACATCTGCAAGAAAACCAAGCTCAGAGAGCACCAGGGACCCCTCATAGCACAAGGATGCCAGCATCATTCTGCCTGCTGTATACAGTTGGATGTATGACCAGGCCAATGACTGATTTACTATTAAAGGAGGTGGGGAGAGGACTTTTAAGGTACAGGGATTGATGCATTTCTCTTTCAGTGGGACAAAAGTTCCAGCAGTCACTTTCCAAAAGTAGGCTGGGTCTAGCAACGTGAAGGGACATTTTATATATATTTGATTGAAACCTCTTATACACTTTTTTCATGAAGAAACAAGTGCATTCGTGATTTGTGTTTTTAATTATTAGAAAAAACTGGGTAACAGAAAAAAAATGAGCTCTTTTTTGGTAACTCATAGAGTCAGAGTTAATATTGTAATTGTGCTTATATTTGCTTCAGAAGATATTGAAAATTTTTTCTTTCTGTTTATTGTTCTCTGTCCTCTGCAATTTTTTTCTTTTTTCTTTCTCCCCTCCCCCCCCCTTTTTTTTTTTTTAGTTTGGGTTAGTTTTTATGTTCTTTGTGAATTTTAATAAAAATAAAGTAATAAATATATATATACTAAAGTAAGTTGGGCCTGGGGGAGGAACTGCATTTTGACTTTGGGTCTAGGAGAACTCGTTACTGCTGGGTTGCCGTAACCAGCTACAGTTGCCGGGTCTCCACCACTGGCTTGCTTCGACTGGCTCAGTCGAAGCTTTTTTTTTTTTTTTTAAATCATTTTTTTTAATTTTTAAAAGCATTTTTTCTACAACCTCTTTGGCTGAAAAAATGCTTTTAAAAGTAAAAAAAAAGCTTCTGATGATCACGCGGCTCAGCTGGGATCATCAGAGGCTTTTAAAAGCATTTTTTCTACCATCTCTTCAGCTGAAGAGGTTATAGAAAAAATGTTTTTAAAAGGAAAGAAAGCCTCTGCTGATCAGGCAAGTCAGCTGGGATCATCAGAGGCTTTAAAAGCATTTTTTTACAACCTCAGCCAAAGAGGTTGTAGAAAAAATGGTTTTAAAAGTTAAAAAAAAAAAGTTGGCCACGCCCACTCAGTCATATTACCCCTCCCAAGCCACGCCCACAGAACCGGTAGTAACAAATTTTACATTTCACCACTGGGATGACTGGTGGTGGTGAGCCGACCCAGTGTCGGCAAATTGTCCCATTCTGATTGACTTTAGAGGGGCAGGATTATCCATCTCTCTGAATCATTAAATATAAGCATTTTAGCCATTTTAATGTAATCTCCTGTTCTGAAACAGATGAACTAAAAGGGAGGTTGCTGTAGCACCCTTTGGTTCGCAAGGACCAGTTTCTCTACCATTGGAAGGTAGATCTGGACCACTCTGAGTAGTTGACCAGGCCCTCTGTAAATCAGATTGTCAAATTGTCAATTCAGAGTAGAAACGAATGCCCCAACATGCAACACACTCTGATGGACACTGTAGTAGCCTTAAGCACTCTGTAATTTACAGAGTCAGGACTATTACTACATGGATTTGACAAGCAAGCAGCTCAGTTTACAGAGGTCCTGGTCTAGTCATGGGAAAAGTCAGAAGCTACAGAGAGAAGGGAGGAAGTTTGCAGTAGCTGAAAGAGGCCTACATGCATGTGACACAAGTTGTGCGTATAGCGGGACTAGCATTGAGAGGAGATGAAAACATTACTATCTCACTGGATCAGAAAAAGGCAAAATTAGTTAGCTCTAGCTGTGGACTGGGAATAAAGGGAAGGCTACGTCATGCAGATGTATCCTTCAAGAACAGTTAGGGAGGCATCCTTTGGCTGAAGTTTCGGAACATGGGTGGATAAGCCCTACGCTTCCACTATTTTTGTTCCTTAATTTAATTTAATTTAATTTAATATTTAAATTTATATACTGCCCTTCTCCCGAAGGACTCAGGGAAGTGAACAGCCATAGGTAAAAAACATAGAATACAAAATTTAAAAACAATTTAAAATGTATTAAACAATTTGGCCCAACAGTTAAAATCCCCCATTTAAAATTAAAATTAAAATTACATCATTGGAAAGTTAGGCCAGCCTGGCTTGATGAAATAAAAAAGTTTTGAGGGCCCGACAGAAAGTACGTAGATCCGGAATCGCCCGTACAATAATGTAGTTATTGTAAAGCAAGTGCAGCTATGAATATCCAAAATCACGTTCTTTAAACACACAAGGGCTTCAATCCCATGTACTTTATCAGTTAATAATAAAGCAGCGATTAAACATAATGTTTCCCATTTGTTTTTGCCTTTTGGGGAAGTCACATCAGTAAAAAGCTTCCATGGTCTCTTGATTAGCGATGGAAGCTAATCTGTCATGGCCATGATCCTAATCTGTGATGTAGTTTTCTGAGAATCATTCTTCCTTTGCCTCAAGAGGAAGGGTGAAAAGAAGGGATGGTTATACGTATGTTTTGAGAACAGGTGAATGTTTGAGGGAAAAACCTTCAAAATCACCTTCTGCTAGATATAACCAGAGCAAATATAAAGTATCCTACACTGTAATTTTACCATGTCTTCCTATGGTACACATTGTGTAGTGGGCTTCAGTAGGCAAGGAGCAGACCATAAGTACAACAACATTTATTGACTCAAAACTGGAACTGAGGAACAGCAGGCAAATGCCTGTAATTTATATTCTAGGCCCATAGGGCCTTAACCAATCATAGTACTTGAAAAAGTCCGTTCAGATATGAATGTATCAAGTTTCCCTCCAAAACAGTTGGAGTTAACACTCATCTAAAGATTAGTTTCACTTTAGCAGGGCTTAATACCAGGGGTGGGTTCTACTTACCTTTTCTACCGGTTTGCAGTGGGGCCGCTTGTGCGCGCTTGCTTTGCTCGCGCACGTACGCACTCTTCCACACAAGCGCAGAAGCATTTTGATGACATCAGGGTTGGTGGGTGGAGCCTCCCGCCGGTTTTACTACCAGTTCTATAGAACTGGTGCAATCCGGGGGCAACCCACCACTGCTTAACACAACTATATATATTCAATACATAACAGTTACATGTAGCCAACAAGTGCGTGATACCATCAACAAACTATCACTGACCATTCCAGACTTTGAATATCTTTAGTTCTTTTCAACCTCAGAACCCTGGACTTTTCCCACCCCCCCTTTCTACACTTCTAATGGAAAAGAAATTTTTATTCAGGCAAAGTCATTCTTCCTTTGGGAGGGTGGGGGAAGGAGATCCTTTCTCTACCATCCACATACAGGAAGTCTTTGGCTTACTACAGTCCATCAATGACCGTTCAAAGTTACCATACTACTGAAAATAGTGACTTGTGACCGTTTTTCACATATATAACCATTGCAGCTCATTGACTCATATTTCTGACAACTGACTCATATTTGTGATGGTTGCAGTATCCCATGATCATGTGATCTCCTTTTGCCACCTTCTTACAGGCAAAGTCAATGGGGGAAGCCAGTGGTGGGACTTAAATAACTTAACAACCGGTTCTCTGGCTGGGTAGGCGTGGCCAGTTGGTCATGTGACTGGGTGAGTAATGTCACTCATCACACCCAGCCCTGCCTCCTGGCCACTCGCCTCAAAGGCAGAAGTAGGATTCAGCCAGTTGGGGCTAATCCCACCACTTTCTGGCCCTGCCCATTTTGGGGCTATTTTCAGGCCATTTTTGGGGTCGTTTTTGGCCCAAAAACAGCCTGGCAAACAGCCTGAAAAATGAGTGGGGGCGGGGCCAGCCAGTGATTAGATTTGCCAGTTTGCTGAACTGCTCAGAATCTTCACTACTTGTTCGCCCAAACTGGTGCGAACCGACAGCAGCCCACCTCTGGGGGAAGCCAGATTCATTTAACAATTGTGTTACTAACTTAACAACTGCAGTGATTCATTTAATAATTGTAGCAAGAAAGATAATTAAAATAGGGCAAAATTCACTTAATAAATGTTTCACTTAGCAACAGAAATGTTGGGCTCAATTGTGGTCATAGGTTGAGGACTATCTTGTACTTTGCTTCCTAACTCGGTGTCACTTGGCCAAATTCATGGAAAGGTTCTGTAAGATGCTATGCCAGTTTGCCGAGATGAAATACTACACAGAATGGACAGTAGCTGGAATTGTTTTCTTGAAAATGCTGGCAAAAAGGAAGTAAATTCTGTCCAATTTGATGGAGAAGAGTGTCAGCCAACCAGCTGCCCCTTCTCAGAGCTCAACTCTTGGCAAACTAGAGCTGGATCCTGAAGAACTGGCACTGCTCAAAGAGCAAATCAAAGTCACGCTAGCCATATCTGAGCCTGTGTAGGGGGAAGACAAACTGGGGAACACCTGAGTTGCTTTTCAAGTATACTGGAGATGTTTTGCAGTTGGAACAGATGCGGTGCAGCAATTCTCAGCAATTCAAAACCTAGTGGAACCAATAATTTGGAGACAAGCAAGATAAGGAACTTCATCTGGAAAGAAAAGATAAGGTTGCATTCACCTATCTAGCCACCCTGCCAAGCCCCATCCCAATATCCACAATCCAGAAACCCTTTCAATGTTGCGGTCACATTGATGACTCGGCCATCCAGAACAACTGCAATCACAAAACAAAACTGTTAAAAGCCCACAAAGAATATGGAACAAAGAAAATGGAACAGAAGTGGGATTGACCGAATTGCAGGGCTAGAAGATGAAAAGACTCCAAAAGCAAAAGGAAATGTAAGTAAAAGGGCTCAATATATTATACTTCATATTACAACAGCAGCAAGAATCACATTTGCCCAGAATTGGAAACAAGAAAACATGCCATCAAACGCAATGATAATAAAAAAAAAAGTCCTCGATTGAGCAGAAATGGATAAATTAACCATGGAGCTTAAAGATAGAGAGGAATCAGAGTATTACAAAAGTTGGAATATGTGGTATCCATGGCTTGAGACGAGATGTAAAATTGATGCATAAAGATGATATAGAAAGTACGTTAAATTGAAATTGAAAATTATATAGATTTATAAATATGATAAAACTTGTTAAAGGATAAAAGGAATATGTAAATACATATGTATACATACTACAAATATGATGACTATATTATTATTATTTTTTAAAAAAATATTTGTAAATACAAATTAAACAAAACAAATCACGACAAAACATGTAAACATATAAACAAGAATTCAAATATATATCAAGTTTATCGTAACTGTACTGTATGTTCTTGTTTTTGCTTTTGACTCCTTATTACTAAGACATATTTCTTATGTCTATTTTGGTGGTTCATTGTTAACCTATATTCGTAAATTTTATATTCTTATTGCTATATTGGGTCACTCCACTTACTTCCTAATTTTTCCCTTTTCTGTCTTCCAACCAGGTGTACCACTTTTCCCATACTAAGTAGTAATTGTGTTCTTCTCTATTTTGTAATTCCTTTGTGAGTCTGTCCATTTCTGCACATTCCATGATTTTGTTAATTACTTTTTCTTCCATTGGTATGTCACTGCCTTTCATATGATGACTATATTAAATTGATGTTAATGAAGAACAAAAATAGAATATAGTAAAAGATATTATATATTTAAAGGTGTACAAAATAATAGGTGTATAAAATAAATAAATAGGTGTATATAGGTGTATAAAATAATAGGCCATAAATTGGAATTATGAAATTTGAATCGTTACCGATAGTTGAAAGCTGTAATAATGGAAATGTGCTTTTAAAATTAAAAAAAGGTTGAATAAAGTCTATTTAAAAAAACAAAAGAAAAGATTCCAAAAGCAGAATTTGAGGGGAAAAAGGATCACCACATATAGTATCCAGGAAGTGAAGTTCCCTCATGAAAGTGTCAGAGAAAATAAGAACTAATGTCTCAACTAAGCCAGTAACCCACATGACAAACTATCTTCAAAATGTTCCCAAATAGCACTTTGAAAACATTTGAATCGTGGTGCTTATCTAGAACAATATAGTAGAAGCCTATAATTTAGTTTTCATTAACAAGATTATCAGAGAACTGTTAGAAGGGAAAGCTCTGAATGTCATTTTCCAAGTAAAATTGCTTCTCCCTACACTGTTCACCTTCTCACAAGATGGAACAGACACTGTTACATAAAATTATGCCTTAAAATTCCAGACCAATTACCAAAAAACAACACCAGCTATTCAAATTCTTCATTTCAGTCACCCTGATCTTGCAATTTCTTATGCTTTTTCCTTTAAAAAAAATGAGCTACAGCTGCTTTTGATCTGGTTTAATCTAAACTATATTACTCCTTGGAAATAGCTGCCAATAAGAAATAGAACAAAATGTTTCTCCTGAAGTGAAGTTCTTCTAACGTCTGCCCATTATATCTCCACACTTAATGACTGTTTACTGATGTTGCTGCTAGTACAGTAAGGAAGGAAAGAAATTTATCCCATTGTTCTACAGAAATGAAATATTTTGGGGTGGAATTTTACACCACTCTGTACAATAAATAAATGCAAGCTGTGGAACCAGTGCAAAAAAATAAATAAATAGTTAATTGGAATCTTCAATTAACTCAATAATAGTAACTGTGAGAGGGATTAGGAGAGAGTCCCAATAGACAATCATTTAAATATGAGCCAGCTGGGTGCTTCAGCTGCCAAAAAAGCCAAGGCAGATCTAGGTTGCATTAACAGAAGGATAGATTCAAGATCACATGAACGGTTAATGCCATTTTATAATGCCTTGGTAAGTCCGCACTTGGAATATTGTATCTAGTTTTGGTTGCCATGATATAAAAAAGATGTTGAGACTCTAGAAAGAGTGCAGAGAAGAGCAACAAAGATGAATAAGAGGCTGGAAGTCACAACATAGGAAGAACCATTTCAAGAATTGAGTATGTCTAGTTTAATGAAAAGAAAGACATGACAGCAGTGTTCCAATATCTAAGGGACTGCCACAAAGAAGAAGGGGTTAACTCATTCTCCAAAGCACCTGAAGGAAGAACAAGAAGTAATGGATGGAAAGTAATCAAGGAGAGAACCAACCCAGAACTAAGGATAAATTTCCTGACAGTGAGAACAATTAATCAATGGAACAACTTGCCTCCAGAAGTTGTGAATGCTCCAACACTGGAAGTTTTTTAGCAATTGGACAACTGCTAAAAGCAGTTGAGCAGGGGGTTGAAATAGAAAGCCTCCAAGGTCTCTTCCAACTCTCTTATTCTGTTACTTTGTTATTCTTTAGACTAGAGAACACTCACTTGTAATTTTAATTTTGCTAACAATTTGAATGTAGGCCCCTCTTGATCATGAGGCCCTAGGCTGAAGCCTAGTTAGCCTATAGGAAAATCCGGCCCTGCATCTTACCACTATTAACTCATAAGACTCCTCCCTTTTATAGTTTTGATGCTTCAAATTCTAGGAATTTTTTGAGACACCTGGATCCAACGCTCTCTTCCTCTTACGATCCCTTAGTGTAAACAAATATAAATATCTTACCTTTTAGGAAGAGATCAGAAAGGAGGAACAGTCCCACAGTCAGGTGCTGCTGTAGCATGCTGCCCTTCATTGCACACTCACATTCTCCTTTAACTTCTACCTGTTGGTTTGACTATCATGGAAGATTTCTTCAGCAAAGCATTTTTCCATGTCATTTGCATAGCACATATCTGAATGCAAATTGAAACACCATTACTTCTGCTTTATCTACCCAGTTATGAGAAATCTTGCTCATGATGAAGAAAGAGGAAACAGAAGTCTACCGCCAATAAATTACAACTCCAGTTTTTCAAGCATCTTGTCTGAATATTAAAAGGAAGGAAATGCAACCGTAAAAATTATCATCTTGAAATTTTTTCAGCAAAATCAGGATACAGGAAAGAAGCCACTTTGTCTGCCCCGAGAAAAGGGAAAGGCCACATATACTAAGAGGCTTCTTTACATGAAAATAAAATAAAATAGTTTTGAAAGTGGAAGTTGTTTGATTCTGTAAGTATTTTCTACTGTTTCTGAAAGATTGTGACAGCACTGACTGCAGAAACTGTATTCAGAGGCTCATGAAGGTCTTAATACAAGCAAATGCAAAAAGGGGAATCAAAAATACAAAGGATCTGCAGCTACCAAATGCATTAACTTGCAATCCTTAAAATAAGGACAGAAGACCTGAGGAATTCAGCTTCCATGTAGATATGGCAGAGGCAAATGCCATAGGTATGCTGAAAATAAACACATTTTATTGGCAAAAAGGAGCAGAAAGAGTAACATGCTTGGTGACAAACAACAAATTTTCTAGAAATTCAATGAGAAAGTCTCTTCAGTAGAAAAAGCTTCATATCCAAGTCCACTCAAAGCCACCGACACAAACAATCTCCACAATTTACAAGGGCAGAAATTCAGCAGCACCCAAAAGGAACTGCTTTAAAAAAAAACCCTATTCAGATTAGCCTGCAACACACTGGCATTACAAAGAGCAGACATAAATTACAACACAACATGTTTCAACACAATGGATATTAGTGCAAGTTCAGCAAAAGTACAAGTCACCCTTACCACAACAACACAAATATTGCAACCCAGAAAAAAAACCCAACTTGGAAACTCACGTTGTTCCAACCATCTGGAATATGAACCAACGAAGTCCCCACAAAGCATCCTAAACAAACCCAAAGATCCAATATCAAAATAAGACAAAATAGGAATTATCCACAAAATAAAATGCAATGACCGCTATACAGGACTGACACTCAGGAGCCAGCATAACATGTTTATGGGCATCAATTGGCTGTGAAAAATCTATAGTGCAACTTCATTAATTACCCTGACACCAGGGTGACCCCAACTTACTACAGCAATTGTTGCGGTTCCAGTTTCCATCATTAGGCAAATCCCAGACAGTCAGTGTCCTGTAGTCATATGATCACCATTTGTGAATCTCCTGCCAACTTCCCCTTTGACTTTGCTTGTCAGAAATTGACACTGAAGGTTGCAAATGTTGATCATGTGACTTTGGGACACTGCTACTTTCATAATTGTGATCTGATTGCTAAGCACTAGAATTATGATCATGTGATTGTGGGGAAGCTGTGATGAAGTAGCAATTTTTTTTTTTTAATTTGATTTATATGCCGCCCTTCTCCGGAGACTCAGGGCGGCTTACAATGCGTTAAGCAATAGCCTTCATACTTTTGTATATTTATACAAAGTTAGTTTATTGCCCCCATAATCTGGGTCCTCATTTTACCTACCTTAGAAAGGATGGAAGGCTGAGTCAACCTTGAGCCTGGTGAGATTTGAACTTGCAGTAATTGCAGGCAGCAGATGTAAGTGGATGTTAATTAGTCTGCTGAGTCACCAGAGCAATGATCAAACAGTGATCATACAGAGAGAACAAGTAGAGAGTAACAGCAAATAAGCAGATAAAATGGTGTAGTGTTTTCAAGCCATGATTCAGGCTTCCCCTTAAGTACATTGGCTACAGAGCTTAGCCAATCAGGATACAGGATGATTCAATACAGTCTTAAAGCAATATAATAGCTTTTGATAAACATGTATTGATAGTTTATATATTGCCTGACCAACTAGTTAGACAATAACCATTTCCTAGCAAAAATCAGATATAATCAATTTACAGTTCAAGAAAAAAAGAGGAAAACCTACTTTTCAGCTTCCCTCTTATAAGTGATACACGTTCATTTTGGATTAGAGCAGTGGTTCCCAAACTTTTTCAGTCCACCGCCCCCTTGGTACTACAAACTCATCCTCAGTGCCCCCCACCCAGGGGTGGGTTCTACTTACCTTTACTATCGGTTTGAGCGGGGCCACGTGCGCACTCTCACTTCCTCGTGCATGCACACGCTCTTCTGCACATGCGCAGAAGCGTTTTGGTGATGTTGGGGTCGGTGGGCAGGGCCTCCTGCCGGTTTTACTACCGGTTCTATAGAACCGGTGAGAACCAGGGCAACCCACCACTGCCCCCCCCCCATAAATAGCATTGTTCGGAATAGCAGTTTGCACGACCCACTAAGGAAGATAGTAACAGTAAAATACACGGAATACAGCCATTTTTGGCCTCCTGAAGCCTTGCCCTGCATGTCCCATTTTTGTGAAAAATGGGCCCGTTTTTCACAAAAACAAGATGCGCAGAGCCTTTGGGAGGCCTGCAGGCTGCTCCAATACAAATCTATCCCTGTAACAAAAATAGCTAACATTATTAGTTAACACTAAAGAAATCCCCTGAATCAACCAATCTAGAGCAGTGATTCTCAGCTGGGGGTTCCTTTTGAATTTGCTGACCACCAGCGAGTGGGAGAAAGCAATTTCACAGAGGAGGGGATGGAGAGGGCTGTGGGATGAATTCACACCCATTCCCAGACCCCCTTGGGATCAACCTGCAGCCCTCCCCTGCCTCCTCAGGTGGTGGAGCTTGGGGGGGGGGATGCTTTTCAAGAAGTCACAAGGAGGGCTGAGAGCTGGTTTCTGTCCCACAAGTAAGATTTGGTCCAGAACCAACCCCAACATGAAGGTCTTTTATTTGCTCCTTGTACTCCTTGTCTTTGCATTTTTAACAGGTAATAAATTAAATTTCTGATGATGTAAAAATAGCTCATAACTCACCTTTCTAGACAGCTACTATCATGTCTAAAAGCAAGATACTCTTCTCCATCTTTTGTCTGGAGTACCATTTAATCCAGAGCCTTTTAATTCCAGAAGTCCAAGTTTAAAGAATGGACTTCTGGAATTAAAGCTCCATTTTTTAGCTAAAACTTAATTCACACCTGTTAGTTTTGCTTGCGCAGCACGAACAATTGACAGTGTGATCCTCCAAAGGTCTGAAAAATATATCATTGAATTTTTTTTTTTGGCATTTAAACTAGATAACCAATGTGAAAAAGTGCATCAAGGAAGGACTGGAAAGCCAATTCATACTGAACTGTATTGGGTTTTCTGTTGTTATTTGAATAAAATGAAAAGAAATCAAATAGTGGTACCTAGTGCAGAAAAAGAGATGAAATAGTGGGTCATTCTCAACACTTGAATTCTCTACACTTAAAATATCTAGAAAATATTATGGTTAAGTGAGTTTTGCCCCATTTTACGATTTTTCTTGCTATTGTTCAAATCAAAGTTCAAATCAGAGATTTGATAGTTCAAATCAAAGATTTCTGAGACCAATGTTGAATACTTAAATTTCAGTAGTCATCAATCCCAGTCTTAAAATGAGTTTAGAATCAGTGGGAGTCATTGATAACAATGAACTAACTAGCTACTGATAATGTCCACTCCTGCCTTTCTTTTCCTTCTGTCCAAGTTTTGCAAGTACTTTTTCCAGGTATATGTTTGATTTCAAAGTATACAAACCATTATTGTTAGGGAAAAAATGGGTCTTCCAAGCAATTTTAAAAGTTACTGTCAGAATGACTCTGCTCTCAGCCTCCCTTGTGGCTCCTTGAAAGGCATCCCCCCCCCCCACATATGTAAATGAAAAGAATAAGCTTAAAATCCTAGCCTTTTAAAATATGGAGAATTGGGAGGATGAATATGAGACACTAAGGGAGATGTTTCAAAAAGTAAGAGAGGCATTTAAGGGAATAAAGAAGCAGAGAATTGGTTAGCTTGCAAAAAAAAAAAAGAAAAGATGAATGAGAAGCAAGAGAAACAAGAAGATAATATTGAAAAGGAAATAATTGAAAAAAAAGATAAAGATGATTATACTGGGTTCAATAGAAAAAAATGGAATAAGATGAAATATACTGCTAATAATTAAAAAGATGAGGGGAAATTTTGAGAAATATATTGATAAATGAAAGACAGACCAGGGTTGCCTGGACTCCATAGTGGAAAATATAAAATTGAAAATGAATACAGCAATAGAGAGGGATGAAGGAAGGAGAAGAGAGATGGAAGAAGGAAGGAGAGAGAGGGAAGGAAGAGAAGGGAGGAAGGAAGGGAAGGGAAATTAGAGTAGGAGTGAGGGTAAGAGAGGGAGGAAGAGAGGAGGAGAAGGAGAAAGGAAGAGGAAGTAGGGAGGAGAAGAAGAGGGGGAAGAGAAAGTAAGAAGAAAAGAAAAGAAAAGAAAAGAAAAGAAAGGAAAAGAAAAGAAAAGAGAGAGGTGGTAGATTTGAGGAGAAAGATTGCTGTACAATAAAAAAGATGAAATGGAAGAAAGGCAACCCCAAACAAATATAAAGATATAAAGATAAAGAATGAATTGTTAAACTTTAAAGAATAAAAGAGAACATATATGAATAAATAGCAATAATTAGAAACACACATACAAACATACAATGTATTTTCTTTGAACAGAGTATTTGGCCGGTTCATAAATTTAAACAGTGTTTAGTCATTTCAATTAAATTTACAATTTCCATATTTCCTTTTTGCCATATTTATTCCTCATCTATTTTTGTAAAAAACCAATATTACCCTTCATCCTCATCTCTAATCTTAATCAAATTCAATTTTTCCCTTCTATTCTATATTATACCCCTTCCCATTGTCATCTATTTTTTATATCCATCCTCACATTGGTTAATTATGTAATATTACAGTTGTTTAATACAAATTCAAAATTTTAATATAAATCAATTAGTTATATAACTATTTTTTTTGTATATTAATCAATATGAATACGAATATTCCAATTATTTCCATGCAATCCAATTTCTTACAAATCAATTAATTATATTTACCAATAATAATAAACCAAATAATTTCCCCCATATATTCCTCCGAACCACAACTTAACCATTTCTGCTTTCAGAAATATACAATTAATAGTATCTCAACTATTACAATTCCCTAGTTAAATAGAGCTTTTTTTCTTTTGTGTTTTAAAATCTTGAACTCTCCTCTTTTACCCTAAATTGCCCATTGTTTGCACTACCTTTTTTGGTGAGGAAAAAGAAAAGAAATCTGCCTATGCCTAATTTTCCAATGTAATAACAAACAGCCAACAGCCTGCTTTACTTTCAGTTTTGTTTTCAGCTTGATTTGCATAAGGAAAAAAAAAATCTGCTCCAGCAATTTAGCTCTTTGCAGCAAGCAGCAGAGTCCTGCGCAAAACAGCTGAAAGCAAATCAGCTGAGAGTCGGGAGGCCGATCTAATCAACAGGCTAATTAGCCTATGCTGAAGCTGAAAGGAGTTGTTTTTTCTTGCTGTTTGCTTGCAAGGAGGTAACTGCTGCGAGGCACAGGCCAAAGGGTGGGGGCCACCGTCCTTGCCACTTAGTGCCCCCTGCCGCCCCTTTTGCCTCTAGCACCCCACTGCTGCCCACCTTGCCTCTTACCGCCCCCCTAAGGCATCCCACTGCCCACTTTGGGAACCACTGGATTACAGTATTAAAATGGTAGCTACCAGGGAAGCCACAAAAACAGCAGAAGAGAGAAGAGGATTGTTAGAACAACATGAAGAAAGAGAAATTACACCAGAGTTGTTTCAGAAAATGTTTCAGGAATGAGGTAAAAGGTTGTCACTTAACACTCAATTGATAGCTTTTGAAGACAGAACAGATGAAAGTCTATTAAAGTTAAAAGAAGAGATAAAAGAAGAAGTTAACTATGGTGCCGGAGAAGACTCCTGCGAGTCCCTTGGACTGCAGGGCAATCAAACCAGTCAGTCCTAGATGAGATCAACCCTGACTGCTCTTTAGAAGGCCAGATCCTGAAGATGAAACTCAAATACTTTTGCCACCTAATGAGAAGGAAGGACTCACTGGAGAAGAGCCTCATGCTGGGAAAGATTGAGGGCAAAAGAAGAATGGGACTGCAGAGAATGAGGTGGCTGGATGAAGTCACTGAAGCAGTCGGCATGAACTTAAATGGACTCCAGAGAATGATAGAGGATAGGAAGACCTGGAGGAACGTTGTCCATGGGGTCGCAATGGGTCGGACATGACTTCGCAACTAACAGCAACAACAAAAAGGAAGATGGAAAACTCTGTAAAACAAGTCACTGGACAAGATGACAAAGTGGAAAATCTGGAAAATAAGACAGAAATTACAAACGGAGAGAGGGAAAGAGATTTAGAAAAACTGGCATTATTGGAGTTGAGAGACAAGGAGAGACAATTGCTTGAGATTCAGATTGATTACAGAGGATTCGGATGAAGCCATTAAGGAAAAGGTAATTAAAGCTTCATCATTTTTAAGGAATGGGATGAAGAGGATACAGAGAGAGAATTTGACAAAGTTTATAGAATAAATACAAAATTAAGAAATTTAAAAAAATGTTCTGAGGTAAGTCCTGGTGCTCTTTATCAGGAAGAAGATAAAGACTAAGTTTTGCAGCAGCATTTTAATACAAGGTGTAACAGAAGCCACCTAGAGAAAACTGCATTGGGTGATGCCATGAGTTCAAGGGATAAGCAGGTAGCCCACAGAGAGTCATCTACCATCTTGGTCATATTCAGACCAGGACAAAGACCTGCCAAATGGAATAGAAAAGAGATGGCACAATTAGGAGCTTTGTCAATCACACTATCTCAGACATGAACATTGCAAGATAAAGTCTGATAGCTGAAGGATGTCAACACTGATGCCTAAGATGCTCCAAGAAGCATGAAAGGCCACCATATCTAGAAAGATTGTGTGCAACTTTCCTATCACTTCATTCCTTTTTAAAAGGGCTTATGAATATGAACAGATTGCTAAGGATGCCATTCCCAGCCTCATCTCCTCCACAGAGTTGAGCGAGATCTCGAGTCATCCCAGCCAACCAGTGGTGGGTTTCAAATTTTTTTACTACCGGTTCTGTGGGTGTGGCTTGGTGGGCATGGTCTGGTGGGCGTGGCAGGGGAAGGATAAAAATCTCCATTCCTCCTGATCAGCTGGGACTTGGGAGGCAGAAAATAGATGGGGGCGGGGCCAGTCAGAATTTTTACTACTGGTTCTCCGAACTACTCAAAATTTCCACTACCAGTTCTCTAGAACTGGTCAGAGCCTGCTGAAACCCACCTCTGCAGCCAACCAATCTCAGGAGGATCCAGTTGGGAAAGCTGCCTTTAACACAGCCTGAATCTGTCCTGCTTCCTAGAAAGAACAAGGAAGTGACTAAAAATTTGTAAGAATATAAAGGACCATTCTGAGTAAGAACTTAAAGGAGTAAGATTTATGAATTAATTGAAATCCGGCTTGTCATTTAAGCATTTCTCCACCACCACCTTAACTTCCTGGAAAAACGCAGGAAGGGAGGGAGGAAAGATCTTGGTGATTGTATCATCTCTTTCAAACTAAGAGACTACTATGGCAAACTGCCCACTTTCTCCACTATTGTATATCTTAACATTGGAGATCCTTTTAAAAAAGGTTAGGGAAGACCAAGAAATTAAATGGTTAAGGATAAGGAGAGAAGAATACAACGTTCAGGCCTTCACTGATGACCTTGTGTTTATAGTAGAGGAACCACTAGAATCAGCACCAAAACTGTTTAAAAAAATAGAGGAATTTGGAGAAGTGGCAGGATTAAAAATAAATAAAAATAAATCGAAATTAATAACAAAAAATCTCACAAAGAAACAAGAAAAAGAATTGGAGAACACTATACAAATTCAAACAACTAAGAAAATAAAATACCTAGGGATTTGGCTATTAGCAAGAAGCTCGTCAATAAAAGAAAACAATTACAATAAATTAATAATACAGATAAAGAAAGATTTAGATAATTGGAGAAGCCTACAGATATCACTAATGGGAAGAATTTCCACCATTAAAATGAATATTTTACCAAAACTCTTATTTCTATTTCAGGTCATACCAATAAAATTAGAAAAAAACTTTTTTGAAACACTGAATAAAATAACATCCAAATTTATATGGCAGGGGAAGCGTCCACAAATTAAACTTAAACTACTACAAGATACAAAAGAAAGAGGTGGAACAGCACTCCCTGAATGGGAAATTTACTACCAAGCAGCTGTGTTATCCTGGGTAAAAGAATGGATGGAATTAAAAAAATAATAGAATATTAACAATTGAAGGACACGAAATACAAGTGGGTTGGCATTCTTTCTGTTATGTATATAGTTTTGGCGGGAAAGTTTGAACTTAATAGCCCTCAGCTGATTGGCTGACTGCCACAGATGCAGGGTATATAAGGAGAGCTGTTTCCCCAGGTTAGTTGCTGGATTCTCACCCTGCATTAAAGAGCTGTTGTCACTCACTGCCTGGCTTGCTGTGTCCTCATTCACCCAACTTAACATTGGCAATGAAGGTGCGATTTTGAGGCCAGAAGCCACGGAAAGAGCTGAAGCCACAAGCTGACAAGAGAACTGCAACCCCGAATCCAGCCAGGTGAGCAAGTGGAGTACCTGGAGAATCTACCGAAGATGTCTGCCTACATACCGCCAGCGCCTTTCAACAACTATTTATGAGACCGCCTTCTGCACCAGTAGCCTCCCACCGACCAGTACGCTCCCACAGAGAGGGGCTCCTCAGGGTGCCGTTGGCCAAACAATGTTGGCTGGCAGCCCCCAGGGGGAGAGCCTTCTCTGTGGGGGCACCTACCCTCTGGAACGAGTTGCCCCCGGAGATACGGCGGATCCCAGATCTGCGCATTTTCCGCCGTGCCGTAAAGACGTTTTTGTTTCATCAAGCCGGGCTGACCTGACCATACTTTTTATTTTATTTTTTTTTTTATTTATTTTTCCTGGTTAACTAGTCCTTTGTTTGATTTATTTTTATTTTTATTTTTATTTTTTTTAAATTGAACTTTATTGTTTAAAAGAAAAACATTTAAAAACATACAAGTTTCTCACAATTGAGAAACAAATTTACATATACAGTACATAAACGTCACCTATTAGCTAATTTCCATTACTCTATATAAATATATTATTTGTATTATATGTACATATATACAAACATACAATAAAGTATTCCATATTCTATACCTCTGACAGTGCTGTTTTTTTTTTTTTTTTGTTATATTGATTTCTTCTAAATTTCATCTCTACCCATTTCCTTTCCTTTGGTTTATCCATTGGTACCATCTATTCCATGTTTCATAATATTTAGAGTCCTCCTTATCCTGTAACTCTAAAGTTAGTCTATCCATCTCTGCGCATGTATATATTTTTTGTATTAATCCCTGATCTGTTGGCAATCGATCGCTTTTCCAGAATTGTGCTAATGCTAATCTTGCCGCCGTAATTATATGAAGTATTAGGTATTTTATGTCATTTCGGATGTTCTTTTTGATCATGCCCAATAGGAAAATCTCAGGTTCTAATTCAATTTCACAATCTATAATTTCTCTTATCCATATCTTTACCTTATTCCAATATTTCTTAATGACCGGGCAAAGCCACCAAGCATGGTAGAAAGTTCCCTGTATTTTTCTGCACTTCCAACAGATTGAATCTACATTTGGGTACATTTTCGCAAGTCTTGCGGGGGCCAGATGCCATCGATACCACATCTTATAATGATTTTCTTTGTAGGCCACCGATTTTGTCATGCTGTAATTAATTTCCCAGACTCTTTCCCAGTCTTCTAGCTGTAGACTGTGCCCAATGTTTCTCGCCCATGCTATCATCTGCCCTTTCACTAATTCTTCTGCCAAATCATATTCAAGTAAATATTTGTAGATTTTCGAAATTAATTTCCCTTCTTTAGATTCTAATTTAGATTCTTTAGATTCTATAATTTATCCAACCTGTTTTGTTTCAAATCTATTCCCCCCTCCTCCTGATCCTTCCTGTATCTTATTTTTATTTGTGAGTAGGGCCACCAGTCTATTGCTATTCCTTGTTCTTTTAATTCTTCCCTAGTTTTTAATTTGCCCTGTGTATCTAATATTTCTCTATATCGTAGTATTTTTTGTTTTGATAATATATTTGGGTGGGTAATTGCTTCTATTGTCGACAACCAATACTTTTTAAATTGCTTTAATTTTAAATTGCTAAATTATGGGTTTTAATATGGGGGTGTTTTAACTGAGGGCCAAATTAATTTAATTGGTTTTTAATATTGTTTTAATTTTTGTATTGTCTGTATTTTATCTGCTGGCTGTTCACCGCCCCGAGTCCTTCGGGAGAAGAGCTGTATACAAATATAATAAACAATAAACAAACAAACCCAACGGAAGAGAAGTGGGGATCCTACATGTCCCACTTCAAATGCTTCCTGGTGGCCAGCGACCTACAGGGGCTGCCAGACGTGTGAAAGAAGGCCCTGTTCCTGAGACATTGTGGACCCAAGGTGTTCGACATGGCTGAAGCCCTGTCGGAACCGAACTCGGTCCACACCATTTCGTGGAAAACGCTTCAGACGCTGCTGAAGGACCACTACGCCCCGATGCCATCGAAATACGTCCAGCGGTACGAGTTCCGGCAACAAATGCAGCAGGAGGGATTATCAATCAGCGAGTACGTTGCTGCCCTGCGCAAGGCTGCAAACCAGTGCAAGTACCGAGATCTAGATGAGATGCTCCTAGAGCAACTAATCTGCGGACTGAGAGATATTCGTTTGCAGAGAAGGTTGATCGCAAAGATGAATCTAACATTGAACATCGCACTAGACGAGGCAAGGGCTCAAGAATCCTCCACCAAGGCAGCCGAGAGACTATAGGGGATGACACAGGTTAGAATGGCACAGAGGTCAGCCCCAGTTCATCAGGAAACCGTATACACAGAGAGCGAGGAGGAGTCGGATAAGGAGGTCTGCCAAACCGAACAGGACCAGCAGGACCGGCGAGATCACCGAGACGCCTGTGCGAGCTGTGGGGGACCCCATCCGTGCCAAACCTGCAAGTTCCGGGACGCCATTTGCCGGCAATGTGATTGGAAGGGTGACATCGCTAGAGTTTGCAGATCCAAGCAGAATCCCAATTACAAGCCGCCGAGCAACACTAGCCAATCAGAGATGGTGCAGCGGAAGAAGACCAATCAGAAGGGTGGCCACAGGAATGGTGCGAAATCTGAGGACCTCGAAGCCTGCACCATTTGAATCGACCGGACCTGCACATCCCCCGGAGAGAAGACCTACACTACGGTTGAAATCGAAGGGCATGAGTGCGTAATGGAGATCGACACCGGATCCCCAATAACCATCATGTCCTGGGACAAGCTAAAGAAGGCCGTCCCCAGCATCCAGAAACAGCACCTACAACACCAGCGGCTCGGACTGCGCGATTACCAGGGGAACCGCATCCACGTGGAAGGAATCGGCGAGTTCCAGGTGGAGTACGGGGAATTCCGGGAGAAGCTTCCCCTCACCATGGTCAGCAGAAAGCTCCCAAGGCTCCTGGGCATGGACTGGTTCAGGGCCCTGGGCATGGGATTCACCGGAGTCCGCAACGTACGAAGCACCCTGAAAGACAACCTGATGCAGGAGTTCCAGGATGTATTCAACGAGCAGCTTGGCAAGTATGTGGGGACTCCTATCTCGTTCAACCTCAACCCCAATATTGCCCCCATCAGGTTGAAGCCCAGGCGGGTGCCATTCGCCCTAAAGCCGAAGATTGATGTCGAACTGGACAAATTAATTAAGCAAGGGGTGCTAGTGCTAATCGATCATGCCCGGTGGGAGACCCCAATAGTGACCCCCATTAAGCCTGATGGGTCTGTGCGCATCTGCGCTGATTACAAATGTACGATCAATAAGACTCTCCAACAGAGCGCTTACCCGGTCCCGATCGTACACCATCTGCTGCATTCCCTAGGGCCCGGCAAGATATTCGCAAAACTAGAACTTGCGCAGGCATATCAGCAGTTGCCTGTAGATGGCGCTACCGCAGAGGCACAGACTATAGTTACGCACAGAGATGCCTTCAAGTGTACCAGACTCCAATTCGGAGTCAGCATAGCTCCCGGACTGTTCCAGAGCACCATGGAGCAAATGTTACAGGGGATTCCCAGGGTGGTTCCGTATTTTGATGATGTGCTCGTCACCGCAGAGGATGAATGACAGCTAGCGGGGAGGCTTAGACAAGTTCTAGGGAAGTTCAGGAGTGCAGGACTCAGGGTCAAATGCAACAAGTGTATGATTGCGGTCCCTTCTGTGGAATTCTTGGGGTATTGGGTAGACGGAACCAGCATACACCCCACAGAGAGCAAAATTAGGGAGATCCAAGAGGCCCCCACCCCCAAAGACAAGGCGGAACTACAAGCGTTCCTGGGACTGTTGAACTTCTACGCGATTTTCCTAAAAGACAAGGCAACAGTAGCGGAGCCCCTGCACAGACTGTTGGCCAAGAAGTCCACATGGTTTGGGGGAAGGCTGAGGCTACCGCGTTTGCTGCCGTAAAGAAACTCCTTTCGGCCGAGAGTTTTCTAATCCAGTACAACTCTATGTTTCCTCTTGTCCTAGTCTGTGATGCGTCCCCATTCGGTGTGGGGGCCATCCTGAGCCATAGACTACCAAACGGTCCATCGCCTACTACTCCCGGACTCTTTCAAGCGCTGAACAGAACTACAATCAACTTGACAAGGAGGCCCTTGCAGCTGTCTCCGGAGTCAAGAAGTTCCACGAGTACATGTTCGGCAGAGAGTTCGACCTCATCATGGACCATCGCCCCCTTCTGGGTCTCATAGCAGGGGACCGACCCACCCCGGCAGCCCTGTCTCCCAGGATGACACGCTGGGCCATCTTCCTGGCAGCATACTCCTATCGCCTGGTACATCGACCAGGGGTGAGCATGGGCAACGCTGATGCCCTGAGCTGTTGCCCATTACCGGACAGGATAGAAGACCCCACACCCAGAACGCCAGTCCTGCTGATTGACGTCTTGAATTTGGGACCCATCACTTCAGCAGAGGTGGCAAGGGCTTCAACCAAAGACCACGTACTTAGGAAAGTCACAAGTTGGGTCACGAGGAGGTGGCCGGAAAAGACTGAGGGCAGGGAATTCAAACACTTCGCTAACAAAGGAGGCGAGCTGACAATGCAAGGGGGTTGTCTATTGTGGGGCAATCGGGTCATTGTTCCCTTGTGCTTAAGGGAAAAAGTTTTGAATCTGTTGCATGAGGGGCATCCCGGGATTGTGAGGATGAAGGGGTTAGCCAGGAGCTATGTTTGGTGGCCCCAAATGGATAAAAACATCACTGAGTAGGTGGGGAAGTGCCAGCCTTGCCAAGAGTCTAGGCCAGACCCCCCCCACCACCACAGCACCGGTAAGGGAATGGGAGCGGCCTCAGGGTCCCTGGTCCAGGATCCATATTGATTTTGCTGGCCCATGCCATGGGCAGGTATTTATGGTCGTCGTGGACGCCTTTTCAAAGTGGCTGGAGATCAGATTTATGAAAGCCACTACCACTGACGCAGTCATTAGGGAGCTAAGGCAGTTGTTCGCCACCCATGGCCTACCGGACACCTTAGTCTCAGACAACGGGCCCCAGTTCACGGCCACGCAGTTTGAGGGGTACTTGGCAGAGTTGGGGATCAGGCACGTACTCTCCGCCCTGTTTCATCCGGCTAGCAATGGATTGGCGGAGAGATTTGTGAGAATGGCTAAGGAAGTCATCTCACGTCTAGGCCCCAGGGACTGGCAAGAAAGAATAGACAGATTCTTAACGGCCCAACACGCCACATCATGTACCGCCACAGGCCTTCGTGAGTGGAACTTCTAATGGGGAGAAAGCTCCGAGGAGTCCTGGAGAGGCTACACCCCAGCTATTCCCCTCAGGGGGACTGACAGGAATCTTAGAGAGTTCACTATAGGGACTCCGGTATACACAAATTACGGAATGGGCCCCTCTGGGAAACCAGGACAATTACGGAGGTAACCGGGCCCAAGTCTTATAGGGTAGACATGGGAGATGGGAGGATTTGGTGCTGGCACATCGATCAGTTACGGAAGCGATTAGCCACCGACACAGAAGACATCTTTGACAAACCGCTCCCTAACTACCAACAGAACTCCAGGGCTAACTCAAGCCCGATTCAAGCGGAGGATTTAGCTGTCGGCCCTGAGATCCATTGCTGCCCCATCGCCGAAGAAGTCACCGCCCACAATGAAGTCCCGAAGGTTCCATTGGCAGAGCAGGGAGAAACAGGGAGTCCCTCCGACCCGCTCAACGCCACCTCTCCGACTGAACTGCACAGGTCAACTAGGGTGCGGACACGCCCTGGTCACCTGCGGGACTACGTATGCTAATATCCACCCCAAGTGACTTCTGACTGACTTGCTGTGTCCTCATTCATCCAACTTAACACTTTCCTCTGGGACGAAAGACATAAAACACATATTTATTTTAAAAGACACACAATAACAAATGCGTTATTGCAAATTGAGCCTGAGTGGCGTAGGAGGCTAATGCCTCCTACTAAGGCAGCATTTAACATCCAACTGCCTGCAATTACTGCGAGTTCAATTCTCACCAGGCTCAAGGTCGACTCAGCCTTTCATCCTTTCTAAGGTGGGTAAAATGAGGACCCAGTTTGTGGGGGCAATAAGCTGACTTTGTATAAAATATACAAAAGTATGAAGGCTATTGCTTAACGCATTGTAAGCCGCCCTGAGTCTCCGGAGAAGGGCGGCATATAAAAATTAATAAAAAAAAAATTGGTTAAAAATTAAAAAACAGCCTAAAATACCTATCTGGCTTTCACCACTAGAAGCAGTAAGACATCCAAATTTAACAGAACTTAAAAAAGTAATTAGATACAAAGACTTAATTGAACAACAAGGAAAATTGAAATCAAAACAACAGTTGGACACAGACCTAAACAGAGAAATCGATTGGTGGACTTACACTCAACTAGCACATTTTATTAAAAGGCATATGCTTTTATGAGTTGGCAAAAATCTATGATAACCTCCCCCCGTCCCACACACACAAACATTGAGAACCGTCACTAATGTGCTGAATGCATCATCCCCATCCATCAAAATATTCCCTTTAACGTGCAGAATAAACTTGGTGTCCTACTTTCCATCTCTGTTGCTGCGTATGCATAAAAAGATTAAAGCTGGACTAATCAAAGAATCCTCCCTTTGAGATTTTCTCTACTAATTAATCATCCCATTGTTTCCAGTGCCTCTGGAAAATTCTGCGCCTTTTGATATAAACATCTAACATAAATTCTTGCCCATTGTTCAGGTTTCTCTCCCTTTTCTCTCTCTCTCTGTTTTTGCCTGCCTTTTATCCTTTTTTGCCAGTTTTTTTTAAAAAAAACAACATATATATGGATGTTTAATAAATAAACATATTTTTGTTGGCTGAACCGAGCGATGTGTGTGCTTGCTCTGATCTGGATAAAGGGACTGACTAGGAGGCTGCTGGGTACAAACCAACTGAGAATAACCCATAATAATTTTCCAACATAGTCTACATTCATAATTAATTCACTGTAAACTTTTCAGTTGCTGGAATTCGAACCGTTACTGCCAAACAGCCCCTTCTTGCTTTAAAGATGGATACATATTTCAATAATTTATACTCCATTGGTCTGTGGCTGAGTAAAGTAGATTTATTGTTGGTTATTATCTTTATTAGGGTCAACCAAAACGATTCGCTTTGCTAACTTTCAAGGTCTCCAGCACTTTTTTTTTTTTTTTTAACCAAATCACTTTCTGCCACCTGACCTGATAACATTTTCAGGTGAACTAAAAAAAACAAACTGCAGCTCTGTAGCATCATGTTGATTGTTTGCAACGAAAATATTACCAAAGTATAAATTATTGATTATTACTATTATTATTATTTTTATTTATATGTCGCCCTTCTCCGGAGACTCAGGGCAGCTTACAAGGCATTAAGCAATAGCCTTCATACTTTTGTATATTTTATACAAAGTCAGCTTATTGCCCCCACAAACCGGGTCCTCATTTTACCTACCTTAGAAAGGATGGAAGGCTGAGTCAACCTTGAGCCTGGTGAGAATTGAACTCGCAGTAATTGCAGACAGCTGGAAGCTAAATACTACCTTTAACAGTAGCATTAGTCTGCTGCGCCACTCAGGCTCCTATATATTCTAGTTTTACTCAAAAAGCAAATAAAACATAATTAATCAACCACTGAAACTCTAAAGCACACTATAGCCATATTAATGTGTGATTTTGCTTATATGTTCTATTACGGACCATTTTGAGGATACAAAGGATGCAATTTATTATCCCCATAACAACTGTTGGTCTTTAAAACAAAACAAAACAAGACAAAACATCTAAAGTAGTTGTAGCATTCTAGCTCCAGACTCTCTTTTTTCTGACATTGGACCTCTTACCTTGATTCTGAATATAATGTATGTAGAGCTGGCTAATTCTGAATGGATCAGCAGAAGCAGACCTGGATTAACCATTAGACAAATTAAACCCAGGATCAGTTCACCAAGGAAAGGGAAGCACCAAAGTTTTTCCCCCCTAGTTATCATGCTCTTAGCTCACGGGTGTCAAACTTGTAGTGTCACATGGCCATCACGTGACGTTTCGTGATGTTTTTCCCATTTGCGGAGCTGGGGTGGGCGTGGCCTGTGCCTGATGCATCTGGCCCATGGGCTGCCAGTTTGATACCCCTGCCTTAGCTCTTTCACTGCCCCACTCAACTTTAGTTTTCAGTATATTTTCATATTTGCATTCCCCCACCCCTTATATAACAATGTAATTTCAGCAGACATTCAAAAGTGTTGAAAAATTGGAATTTTTCCCCCTATGCCCTAGGTATAAATAAATACATTTCTTATTTTGGTTACTATATTTAGTATTATTTTTTAAAGTTTATATTTAATATACTTACAGGATCCAGTCTAGGGAATAGCTTGGAAGAAAGCTTTAATTTTTAATCTCTTATTTTATCTTCAGCATTTATTGATGCTGATTCAGTGAAATAACGGAAAGGCTAAGGGGCACTCTTGTGGGCCTGTGCTTTGGGCATCCATTGGTTTTAATCTGTCCTTGACTAAAAGATTTTAGTTGAAAACTTTCAAGATAGGAGGGAGATCCCAGCATGGCTGGCTGAGGAATTCTGGGAGTTGAAGTCCACAAGTCTTAAAGGTTGCCAAGGTTGGACACCCCTGTCTTTAGGTTCAGGAGCTACTGAGCAATGAAGACAAACTGATTCTTGAAAAATGTGAGCATGATTTTTAATTCAGTATCTAATGAAACCTAAGTTGCTCTATCATTCATTTCAGTGGTGGGTTGCTACCAGTTCGCCCCGGATCGAGTGAACAGATAGCGGCGGCACCAGGAGGCTCTGCCTACCTCTACCTGCGCATGCACAGAAGTGTTGCGCGTGCACGCACGCACACACACACACACAAGCAAACAGGTAGCAAACTAAATTGAAATGCACTACTGATTCATTTCTAATATCTAAGAGGCTGCCACATAGAAGAGGGGGTTGATCTATTCTCCAAACCACCAGAAGGCAGAACAGGAAGCAATAGATGGAAACTAATCAAAGACAGACTCAACCTAGAAATAAGGAGAAATTTCCTGACAGTTAGAACAATTAATCAGTGGAACAAATTGTCTTAAGAAGTTGTGGATGCTCCCACACTGGAGGTTTTTAAAGAAGAGATTGGACAATCATTTGTCTGAAATGGTATAAGGTTTCCTGCCTGAGCAGAGGGTTGGACTAGAAGACCTCCAAGGTCTCTTCCAACTTAGTTATTCTGTTTCAAATCCATGTCTGTGTTTCCCTGCTGAAACAGAGATGATTTGGCTAGTGGGCATAATATAGCAGGTGGAACATCGCCAGTTTTCATTTGGCTCATTATTCCTCCCCAAATGCTAATCTGGTTTTCTGTCTTATTTTCTGCAGACCATCCTGGTGGGAGACAGTGGAGTGGGGAAGACGTCACTGTTGGTCCAGTTTGACCAGGGCAAATTCATCCCCGGCTCTTTCTCTGCGACTGTCGGCATTGGATTTACCGTAAGGACCACTCGGATGCTGCATCTGTTGGTTGACTCTGGAAGTCTTGGTGTTTGGCTTCTGATACAAGAACTCAGCAGACAGTCATAGTAAATACGGCCAAGCAGACAGATCTAGAGGAAAAACTAGTATGACAAATAATGTGGTAATGTGATAAATGTGTTATGTTGGAATTTAGGGTATCTCCGCAGTAGGGATGGCTAGGGGTTCTTTTTGGCTGGGGGTTGAGTTCCTTCCAGTCTTGACTCCTGGTGACTACCTGGACAAGTCCCTGTAATTGATTTGACAAGATGTTCAGAAGTGGTTTGCCTTTGTCTGCTTCCTAGGACTGAGAGAGAACTACTAATTTTCTAGCCTGGTGCCTTAAACCCTACACCAAACTGGCTTTAGGATGTAATTAATGTAGGCAAGTGTATA
The DNA here is from genome assembly GCF_059756535.1 of Pantherophis guttatus. Lineage (NCBI taxonomy): Eukaryota > Metazoa > Chordata > Lepidosauria > Squamata > Colubridae > Pantherophis > Pantherophis guttatus. The sequence continues at coordinate 161,025,951 of NC_142064.1, forward strand.
GGTAATCCTCGATTTACAATCACAATTGAGCCCAACATTCATGTTGCTAAGTGAAACATTTGTTAAGTGAATTTTGCCCCCATTTTATGACTTTTCTTATGACGGTTGTTAAGCGAATCACTGCAGTTGTTAAGTTAGTAACATGATTGTTAAGTGAATCTGACTTGCTCATTGACTTTGCTTGCACGAAGGTTGCAAAAAGTGATCACATGATCCCAGGACACTTGCAAGCGTCATAAATGTGAACCTGTTGCCAAGCGTCCAAATTCTGATCACGTGACCATGTAATCAGGTCATAAGTGTGAAAAATAGCAAGAGCAAGAGCACTTAGACTTATATACCGCTTCACAGTGCTTAACAGCTCTCCCTAAGCGGTTTACAGAGTCAGCATATTGCCTCCAACAATTCGGGTCCTCATTTTACCCACCTCGGAAGGATGGAAGGCTGAGTCAACCTTGAGCTGGTGGGATTTGGACTGCCAAATTGCAGGCAGTCGGCAGGCAGCTGAAGTAGCCTGCAGTACTGCACTCTAACCACTGTGCCACTGCGGCTCATAAGTCGCTTTTTCCAGTTCTGTTGTAACTTTGAATGATCACTAAATGAATGTTTGTAAGTTGAAGACTACGTATATTACCTATATTACATGTCTTCCAGGGAATGTGATGGGTATGGATGGTCATGAAAGACTCATTTATCAGGAGACAAATTGTAATCTTAGGCCTTGCCAGGATGGTTTTATCTCTGTAATTTACTCTGAACTGTTTTTATTTTCTAAGGAATTAACATAAGACAAGGAAAAGAATAGGTTGTAGGTTGCAATTTTGCCTTGCAATATTTTTCATTTTTTAAACCTAAAGTAACAATAGCCTGGTCTTTCATTACATCCTAGTAAAATGTCTCAAATTAAGAAAGCTGATTCTCAGTCAACCAAATAGATGAGTATAGCAGATAAAAGTATTATTTTCTTTGTTCCCATCAATCACCCTCTTCAAGGAAACCCTCTGTGCTCCCTCTGCTAGTTTCCTTCTTTTCCTTTTAATTTTTTTTACTTTCTTCTCACTTTTATTACAATGTAATAGAATGCCGTGTCCTGTTTTACCAGAGAAGTCCTCTTAAGTGCCTTGGGAAGCTGATGAAGTTGCCTGTCAGACTGGGCAGTGATCTTATTGGATTGATGCGATTTCCAGACTGAGAGGCTGACCCTTTGGAAGATGCAACTTAGAACAAAAATGAAACTCTTAGCGAATCTATTCCCAAATCAGCCTCAGCTCATATAATAAGAGACGAGGTTGGAGGAGAGAAAAAGAGGAAGGGGTACCTACAGGGGCAGGTTTCAAAATGCATCACTACCGGTTCACTCGTGGGTGTGCGTGCGTGCATGTGATGCTTCTGTGCATACACAGAAGCGGTTGAGTGGGTGGGCGGAGCCTGACGCCGCAGCTGCTACCAGTTTGCTTGATCTGGGGCGAACCAGTAGCAACCTATCACTGGATACCTATTTTCATACAGAAAGGAGAACTGTTTTGCAGTGTTTCTCAATCTTGGCAGCATGAAGACGTGTGGAAATCTCTAACTCCCGGCACTGCGTCAATGTGTGTCAATGTTATTATTTGGTATCACTACAGAACTGATATGCCACTATCATATTTTTGTTTTCAACTTCCCAAAGAAGCATAGATTTCCTGGTGGCCTCCTGTCCAAGTCCTTATCAAGTGTAACCCTGCATTTTGAAAGCAGTCAAAATTGGCTATATTTTACCACAAACATAGTGGCATATTTGGGATAGGCGAAATCTAGACCAGGGATGTCAAACTTGCATCATCACGTGACATATCAGGACTTTTTCCCCCTTCGCTACTCCGGGCGGGAGGGGCGGAGCCAGCACATGACGCATCCGGCCCGCAGGCCGCAAGTTTGACACCCCTGATCTAGATTGATTTAGGTCCCTTTCCCATCTAAGTATTTTTGCATTTCTGTACCCTCGATGTTTTCCTAAACCTGCTGATGATATCTCATAGGAGGGCAGTACCACTGTAAATATCTAAACGTACAAACTGTGAGCACAGGATCACAATTGGTACACTCTGTACTGCAGTACCCTGTGTATATATAGAAAACACAACATTGATTCTAAGGAGGAGCTTTAAAGTGCAACATCTCCCCCTAGTGGCAGTTACAAGGCAATTTTAGTTAAGCATTTTTTTCTCTTTCTAAGACTGGCAAAATTGTTAGTTGTGAGATTATTACAAAAAGGAAATGTTGATTCTTTTTTTAAAAAAAAAATACAGTCAAAATTGTGGAATAGGTGAAGCAGATAAATAATTGACATACACAGTTGTCAATTGTCAACTGGAAGGGAAACAACCTTTCCTTACTTGTAAAAATTGGTCCAAAAATTGGAGCCTTGGTAGTACAGTGGTCTAAAGCACCCTGTTATTAAGACCAGCTGCCTGCAATTACTGCAGGTTCGAATCTCTCCAAGGCTCAAAGTTGACTCAGCCTTCCATCCTTTCTAAGGTAGGTTAAATGAGGACTCAGTTGTGGGGGCAATAAGCTGACTTTGTATAAATATACAAAAGTATGAAGGCTATTGCTTAACACATTGTAAGCCGCCCTGAGTCTCCGGAGAAGGGCGGCATATAAATCAAATTTAAAAATAAAAAATAAAAAAAATTAAGAAATACGAAATACGAACAAACAAACAAAAACTGCAAATCTTCTCACAAAGACCACACAAGTCCTGCCAGGCTGCTCTATAGACAAAAGTGATACGAAATTTTGTCAAGATCTGGCGTTGCCTCCAGAAAACATAAAAGTTTCTAAACCAAAAGAAAACCATTTGGATTAACATGCAAATGTCATCAAGGAGTTATCACAGAAGGGGCAACTTCAGGCATTAGATCCAACTTTCTTCTTCTCGATGCAGGAATCCAAATATAAGCATTTCAGACAGATGGGTATCTAGCAGGGGTGGGTTCCACTTACCTTTACTACCGGTTCGCTTTGCTCGCGTGTGCTTCTGTGCATGCGCATGACCTTCTGCGCATGCACAGATCACCCACGATGACGTTATGGCGGGTGGGCAGAGACTCCCATCAGTTTTACTACTGGCTCTATAGAACCGGACAGAATCGGGAGCAATCCACTACTGGTGTCTAGTCTCCACCTAACTCTTCCCATGAAGGGCAGTCCACCACTTCTTTCAATAGCTGATTTCATTGCTTTTTGCCCCTGTCATTCAACTGAAGTGTGCCTTCTTGATAGCTTGGTCCCATATTTTTTTCTACATTTTGGAATTATGAAAAAACAAATCTGAATGTGTGCATATATACTATACCAGAGTATGTATATAGACTTGTATGACATCTCTTCAAGGTCCAGAGGTCTCCCCTCCCTCTGCTGTCACTTCTACACAATCCCAGTTACTTCCATCTCTCTTTGTAGAATTTTTAAGAGTTTTTAATCCCTGGATCTTTCTAGTTGCTGTTACCTCTCACTCTTAACAAATTTGTTTCAGTATGTTTAAATCCTTCTTAAAATTTGATGCAAGTGGAATCTTGCCATTACAGAATATATTGACTCTGCTGCATTGTTTCCTATGATTTGGAGACTATATTTCTATTGATGCAACCTAAAATTGCATTTTCTTTTGCAACTACATTGCACTGCCATATTCACTTTGCAACCAATTATTATTATTTCAAGATCTTTTCCATTACTACCATTACCGTGCCTGGTATCCACAAGTTATTCTCATACATGCAATTTCTGTTTCTTACATGAAGAACTTTGCATGTGAATGTATTAAATTTCGTTATTTCCGTTCCATGTCTCTAATTTAAGATGGTTTATTAGCTGTCCTGCCCAATTTTATTTTGTCTGCAAATTTCTCCACTCCCTCCATCAAATTATTAAGAAAAATGTTGAAGAGTGCAGAACCCAAGACTGAAATAATTATTTTTGTTAAGGAATGGGGGAAGGGAGAGTTCATGGGTAATTTACACCAGGAGTCCCCAACCCCCAGTCCATTGACTGGCACTGGGCCGCGGCATGACAGAAACCAGGCTGCACAAACAAGCAAAGCACCATCCATGAGCTGCAGGCTACAGGCAGCCCACAAAGCCATGTCCCTTCTGGTCTGTAAAAAACTTTTCTCCACATAACAGTCCCTGGTGCCCAAAAGGTTGGGGGCCACTGATTTAAACCATATCTCTTTGGGAAAATAAGGTATATGATCTCCAATTTGCTGATGAGGAGTCCATTCAATCGTGTCCAATTTTCTGGGCCAGCTCTTTTCACATTCTCCAGTCTTAAACTGCTTCTTTCAGTTGCTGCATTCCTTTCCACACTTCTTATCTTCACTTGCACTTCCTTTCTCTATCTTGAACCAATCAGCAACTCCATATGGTGTTCGCACAGTGGCTCCCTGATTTATGTATAGTAACTGCACCAATTTGACCAAATTCGTTGATACCCCCAGGTTAACTTCTCGCAATCAACACAATCGATAAAAGCAGATGTAGATGTTCTTTTGTTATTTTAAAAGCAAATGTGCAATATAATCCCAAGTGCAATGCCCCTTCATCAAGGCAGTTTGAACATCTGGCAATTCCCTTTCAATGGATAGCACCAGATGTTGTTGTACAATCTCAAGGACAATCTTGCTAGTGTGAATAATGAGGGCAATGATACAGTAATTAGAGCAATATTTTGACTCGGCCTTTTTTGGCCATGGGATGAACAGTGATCATTTTGTCAGTGGTTTGCTCTCTGAGCTTGTTTTGTTGCCAGACCAGGTAATATCATCAGAGGGATTTTCTTGTCCTATTCCTCTTTAGCTTATATATGTCTTGTGTGCCAGTGTGGTCAGTTGGTTGTGTGATTGGTTGTTTGTTTGGCGCTATAATTAAACTCAGAGCAGCTGATTGGTTCTCTTGCTGATTGGTTGTTCAAATGGTCTGGTTTCTTATATATTCATGTGCTAATGAAATGTTCAGGAACTAAATGGAAACAAGCTCGGAGAGCAAACCACTGCCAAAATCTAAAACCTGAGCTACAAGTATTTTCTATTATTTCAGAACACTGTTCATTTCCAATCCTGTGGGCATGTGTTCATTTTCCAAGTTTTCTGGCACAAAGCTGGGATGGTACAAGCCTTAACAATTCTGCAGGGATTGTATTAATATGTTGTCCTGTTCATCCAGCATAGCCATTACATATAGTGGCTGTGGTGACAGAGGGTTTTCTCTAAATCCATATAGAAGTTATCAGCTTAGGAAAGGCTAGTTTTGGTCACCACGATATGAAATTCTATAAAGAGTGCAGAGAAGAGCAACAAAGATGATTAGGGGGCTGAGGGCTAAAACATATGAAGAACAGTTGCTGGAATCAGGTGTGTCTAGTCTAGTGAAAAGAAGGACTAGGAGTGACATGATAGCAGTGTTCCAATATCTGAGGGGTTTCCACAAAGAAAAGGGAATCAAGTTACTCTCCATAGCACCTGAAGGCAGAGCAAGAAACAATGGATGCAAACTAATCAAGGAGAGAAGCAACCTAGGAATAAGGATAAATTTCCTGACAGTGAGAACAATTAATCAATGGAATGGCTTGCCTCCAGACATTGTGGGTGCTCCAACACTGGAAGTTTTTAAGAAGAGATTGGACAACCATTTGTCTGAAATGGTATAGGGCAGGGGTCCCCAATCCCCAGGTTGTGGCCCACTACTGGGTCGTGGCCTATTCGTAACAAGGCTGCACGAGCACATGCACACGCAGCTCAACTTGACTTGCACACGCAAGTCAAGCAGGGCCCAATTTCCTCCCCCCTCCTCCCTCTGGGCCACCAAGCCACAAAGGCAGTGGTGGGTTGCCCCCGGTTCGCACCGGTTCTATAGAACAGGTAAGTAAAACCGGCAGGAAGCTCCGCCCACTGACCCCGATGTCATCAGAATGCTTCTGCGCATGCAGAAGAGCGCACGCGTGGCCCCATTGCAAACCGGTAGTAAAGGTAAGTAGAACCCACCCCTGCACAAAGGTTGGGAACCAGGGATGGGTTCTACTTACCTTTACTACCGGTTAGCAACGGGGCCACGCGTGCGCTCTTCTGCGCATGCGCAGAAGCATTCTGACAACTTCAGAATGCAGAGAGTTGGACTAGAAGATCTCAAAGGTCTCTCTTCCAACTCTGTTATTCTGTTATACTATTCCTAATTAACGAACACTAATATTAACCAAAATCCCTAGCAGAGCCATATGGAAGCAGGCATTTCAAAATTAACACCAGAGGAAAATAGGTTGATATTCTGAGTACTGGGCTTGTTTAGAACAGATTACGTGTTGCTTCTTTGCTGTGGGTTTTTTTTTTTGGGGGGGGGGTGTATGTGTGGAGATTCCAGAAATTATCAGGCCTGAGAACTTAAGGGCAAAATTACCTGTATGCGGTAGGTGGGTAGGGAGACTCATTGGCACCAGCAACAATTGGCTGTGTATTTTTCTCCGGATAGAACGTTCATTTGTGTACGTGCCTGTCTGCAACTCCTAATCAATCATCCATCTAGGAGGAGGAGATCTTCAGCAGGGGGAAAGGTGTTGCCATAAGTTTAAAAAGACTCCTGTGGGAAAATCCAGCCTTATGTTTACCTCTTCTTATCCTTTTAAATGAGGGAAAAAGAAACAAGGCAAAGGATATCTCTGGATCAAGGAAGGCTGCAGATAAGTAAAAGTATTCAAGTGGCAGGTTGTTTAGGAGAGAATTTACTTTGGAATGAATGAAAGATTGTAGACTTTGCTGTGGCCAGAGGCGAGAGCTGTGGTAGTAAATCTTAAATTTGAAAGTTTTTTTTTTTTTTTGCTGTGCTGGCTCTCCTTCATTGCCTAAGAAACTGAACTGTTTGAACCAGGAAGTTCTTCATTCCAAGTCTTTTTCATTCATCTTAGAGAAGCCATTAAATAAGATCAGCCTATTACTTCTCTTATATCTACTGTAGACCAGTGGTGGTTCCTCCCGGTTCGGTCCGGTTCGGCAGAGCCAGTAGCGGTGATGATATGACATCACCGAACCGGTTCTCCCCCCCCCGCCCTCCCACCCAAGTTATTCTTACCTTTTATTTGGTCCCACCCCCAATCTATTGCTGAGTTCCAGCTGATGACTAGAGGGAAAAAAACTGTTTAAACTCTTGCCGCGGGACTTCAAAGGGCTGTCCTACAGCTGATCAGTGTTAAAAGCAAACAAATGAGTCGGGTCGTAAGTGCGAGGACTGGTCGTAAGTGCGAGGACCTTCCAGAAATGACTCTGACCAGCTAGCCACGCCCACCTAGTCACATGACCTCCAAGCCACACCCACAAAATAAGCCACGCCCACAGAACCGGTAGTAAAAAAATTTAGACCCCACCCCTGCTGTAGACATAAAACCACATTGCTTCTCACAGTGATTGCAAGGATTATTGAAATGTATTTCATGTATAGCTCTTTGAATATAGGGATTTTGTTTTATTTTGAGGAAAAAAGCTTCTTCCCTTCCATTTAATGGCACCTTATGCAGAAGCTGAATTTAGGTTGAGGTTTTAGAGCACTCTAAATGAGTTTATGAGGATCTTGAATAATCTTCTACTATGAGAGGAACTTTCCTTTTAGCTGACAAGGGTAGGCTTTGGGGTAAGATGTTTCTGGGTATGCTACCCACAAATTCTAAAAATGCACTCCAGTGAACCTTCAAGAGATAAACCAAATAAGCAATAAGGAAAAAATAATCGGAAGAAAGTTGAGAAGACTATCTTGGGCATGCTCCTGTGATTTGCATGGGGAAAGAAACGAAAACAAAATAAAATAAACTCACGGCTTTGTTTTTTGTGGAATCATTAAGTTCCTACACAGTTATCCAGAACTCCATTCATTCTGTTCTTATTCCACATGACAGTCAATGAATCACATGCAAAGCTCTAGAAAAGGTTGCCTTCTAGATCAAGTGTCCACACTCCTGGATCCGCAGACTGGTACCAGTCCGCAACCCATTGGGAACTGGGTTGCAAAAGCAGCTGGCAAGCATACAAACCTCTATTTGAGCAAACGACAGGCATGTGCAAAACTATCCACTCCTCCCCCCTCCCACCGCTGCCAGTCCACGGGGTTGGAAAGGTTGGGGACTGGTGTCCTAGATTTTAACTCCAGTTGCCTTAATTCCCAGCCCAGATAGATGGTTCTTGATGTCTTTGGATTTCAACTCTCATAATATGTAGCCAGTTAAAGTCCAATTACACCAAGAGTGCCATTTGGGAGAAGTCTGGCGTTCTGCACTTATTTGGAGGGCAAAGGGGTTCATGTGAATGGGAGACTTTGATGGTCCACAGAGGTGTGGAACAGTGGTGGGTTTCAAAAATTTTTACTACCGGTTCTGTGGGTGTGGCTTGGGGGGCGTGGCATGGCTTGATGGGCATGTCTTGGTGGGCATGGCAGGGGAAGGATACTGTAAAATCTCCATTTCCACCCCACTCCAGGGGAAGGATACTGTAAAATCTCCATTCTCTCCCCAATCCAGGGGAAGGTTACTGCAAAATCCCCATTTCCTTCCAATCAGCTAGGATTTGGGAGGCAGAGAATAGATGGGGGCGGGGCCAGTCAGAATTTTTACTACCGGTTCTCCGAACTACTCAAAATTTCCGCTACTGGTTCTCCAGAACTGGTCAGAACCTGCTGAAACCCACCTCTGGTGTGGAAGACAAAGAGAATTGGGTGGTTCCAAGACTACATCTATTTACTTGCTAATGATTTGTGGTGTTCGTCTAGCTTCACTTGATTATTGTGTGACAATATAAATCCTGGCTTCATTATTGTTATATTGGCACAGTGATGGTTGGTTGATACCATAAATCACCAGCGGTGAGAAAAATGGCTCATGCAACCTATTCTCTTGGCAGCAGTGCACAGTTTCCATTCTTATGCTTCAACTTGGGTCTTTTGATGATTGATGATGTTGATGATTTGACAGGATATTAAAATAAATAGATCTTGCTATATTTCAAGCATATAAATGGTGTTTACTATCTTTCCCTGTGTCATCTTTCTGGATTTATGTACCATGGGGTTGAAATTCTGTAATTTCATGAACTCCAAATCAGAGACACCGTCAGACTCATAAGAAGCACACCCAGATGAACTAACTCTTATTTTATTGTCAGGTTACCTTAACAGTATTATTATACAAGTCTAAAAATTCATTTCCCCTCTGTCCCTTTTACAGTCCAAGAAATAAGGGAGGTCTCTTCTGAGATGTTTGCCACTGGCAAAATCTTTTTGTGGGCTAAGCTTATCTCTTTATCTGCTCTCCTGTCTCCCAAGATCATTCCCATAAGCACACAATCTTTGGAGATTAGAGAACACATTTGGAATTTCTGAGAGTTGTAGGTGTTCTCATAAAAGGACGATCATAAGCATCAGTAGAGGAAGAACTAAGAAGCTTATCTGTTTACAAAACGATTGTAGATCACAGAGCACATGTTTAGTGACCAAACCCATTTATTCAAAGGTAGGCTGTTGAGGTTGCTTCTCTCTCTAGCCTCATCTTTCGAAGTGTACTTTGTCTCCTCAATTTTATCCTTGTTTTTTGGAAGGGGGGAGGGCGGGCAGGAGGAAGCCCTTTTAAAGAAGTGCTGAGTAAAAATCATCCATTACTGTCATTTCAAAGAAAACTGTAGAAGCCCAGAGGCAGTGCTGAAAATAAATAGCGTGCTGGCTATTTTTCTCAATGAACAGAATCTTTAAGACAAAATGCCAGAGATCCTAGGATTAAATACAGCAGGAGTCCCCAACCCCCAGTCCCTGGACCGACAGTGGTCTGTCTGCGGCATGCCAGAAACCAGGCTGCACAAACAAGCGAAGGCCCATTCGTGGGATGCAGGCAGCACACAAAACCACACCCCTTCTGGTCCATGGAAAAACCTCTCTCCAGAGAACTGGTACCTGGTTTCCAGAAGGTTGTGGGCCTCTGAAATACAGGACACCTGAAGATAGCGGGACCTGCCTCTGCATTACCCTTTTCATCAAGAGTGATGGACATGAGTGATGGATATGACCACATGTCCTTTTCTTCAAAAGGATCTTTCTGAGATGAAGCTGGTTTTGGTTTATTGACTGAAACAGGACACTGTGGATTTATGAGGAAGATGTTATCATATTATCTGTCAACACCTTGAGACATAAGACAGGTCCAGTTTGACAGCCACAGCTCTTTGGGAAGAGAAAGCTTCTTTTCTCATGTAATTACCTGAAAATTTATTTGCATAGTTAACCCTCTCAATCCTTCCCTTCGTTCACCCCAGCCCCACATCATACTACTTGAAATCCCCCCCATATATATAAAATCATCTGGGAAATTGTGAAGCACCTCAGACCTATCATTTTCAGAATCTGGTGAATTTATTTTTCTTGAATATTTTCCATAGCATTGTTAACAGGGACTGGAAATACAGGTTTCTCTAGCAGGGGGCGGGGGGTGGTGGAAAACCAGAGTTAAAATAAAAGGTTGTGGAGACCTGGAAACATTGTCAGGGGGAAAAAAAAACTTTATCTGGATATGCCATCTGCCTTGTATTTGCAGGGCAAGGAATTTGCAGGCACCATTATTTTCTAGACAAAACATTGCTAAATGGAGGAGGAGGAAAAAGAACTCTTGTTGAAGTTAAAATGACTACATTTCCCAATATCCTCTTTATATTACAAGCACTCCTAATTCCCTTTTCTATTACTTGGCTGTTATACTGTATATGGCAATTATTTCTTCATTTATATCTAAATAAACACCTTCCCTCATTACTACGCAAATAAAGCACGTTGGAAGTTTAAACATTTGAAATCTCAGTGCTATTTCATATCAAAAAGTAGTCGAAAAGTATTCAGTGGGTACAAACCAGTAGTGGGTTCCACATACCTGCGCTACTGGTTCAGAACTGGGAGTGTACGCATGCTTGCTTCGTTCACATGTGGCACTTCTGCGCATGCACAGAGCGCCTGTGATGACATCTGGGCAGGTGGGCGGAGCCTCCCGCCGCGACTACTACCGGTTTGACCAAACCAGGGTGAACCGGTAGAAACCCACCATTGGTACAAACTGTAATTCCTTATTAGTTAGGGTAGCACCCAATGGTGAAATGTAAAATTTGTTACTACCGGTTCTTGTGGGCGTGGCTTGGTGGGGGGGGTAATGTGACTGGGTGGGTGTGGCCAACTTTTATAAGCATTCTTTCTACAACCTTAAGAGGTTGCAGAAAAAAATGCTTTTAAAAGCCTCTGACGATCAGGCAACTCAGCTGGGATCCTCAGAGGCTTTTAAAGGCATTTTTTTCCCTACAACCTCTTCGGCTGAAGAGGTTATAGAAAAAATGCCTTTAAAAGCCTCTGACAATCCCAGCTGAGTCTCACAATCATCAGAAGCTTTTTTTTTTTTTACTTTTAAAAGCATTTTTTCGGCCGAAGAGGCTGTAGAAAAAATGCTTTTAAAAGAAAAACAAAAAGCCTCTGATGATCGCACGGCTCAGCTAGGCTTGGGGGGTGACAGGGATTTTTGCTACCGGTTCTCCAAACCACCACCCGCCATCGCTACCAAATCGGGCAATCCGGTCTCAATCGGGAGCATTTCACCCCTGGTAGCACCATTTCTCCCAGACAGCCAGATCACACCCATACATATATGGTTATCGTGTTACCCTCTTTTGGAGTAAGCGAAGTTATGCAAAGCATAGAAGAAGCATGAGAAGCAATAGGCAAAAGCAATTAAACCCAAGAAATAAGAGAAAAGGAAGTCTAACTAAATCTAGTTTACCTCAACGTAATTTATTATAATTCCCACACCTTTCAATCCTTGCAAAGGGCCCCTTCTTCCACTCCATCCATACACTCCTTCATGCCATTATTTTGTTCTTGAACTTTTCACCATTCATTTACTGAATATCCCTTCACATTTGCATTCCTCTCAACCCATTCATTCTTTTTTTGATCAAGCACTTTCACATACTTCTTTCACACTAGTCACTCATTTTTCTATTCAATTCTCATTCATTCTTGATTCAACCTCTTGTTTTACAGATTCCCCCACCCCCAAAGAATTATTAGTCCAATTGAGTGAAGTTCCCTTTTGCTTGTCTTAATTAACCTATTTGGTCTAACGTTTTATATATTGGTTTGTTTTCTATAATGATATACGGTTCCAATTCCAAAACTATAAAAGCAATTAAAACAATACAAGCATTTAAAATAATAAATTGTATATGTAATACCTGAAGGGGTGTGGTGGCCTAGAGATTAAGATGCTCGGCTTGTCGACCAAATGGTAGGCAATTCGAGAGCCAAAGTACCGCATGAGGGGGTGAGCTCCTGTTCTTGTCTTAGCTCCTAACAACCTAGCATGCAAATGTGAGTAGATAAATAGGTACCACTTTGGTGGAAAGGTAAAGCATTCCATGCAACTTGGCATATAGTCATGCTGGCCATGTGACCATGGAAATATCTTCGGACAACACTGGCTCTCTCAGCTAAGAAACGGAGATATGCACCGCACCCTAGAGTCGTACAAGGGAAACCTTTATCTTTACTTCTTATATGTAATAACTAGCACTTTGGCTCAGAAAACAACCCAAAACCAGGGCTGCAACTTTAAAATAGAGGTTGGTCTACTAAAGTAGATTGCCCTAGTAGCCAGGTGTTTGCAGTCCATACTAGTTATAGCTTCTGAATTGGTTTTTTTAAAACATATTTTTATTGTTTACATATAAATATATTGAATACAGTGTAATTGTCCTGGCATTCTACTTGCCATGAAACAAAGGTAAAAACAAAATAACATATATACTATTTTAAACAATGTTAGTGTTGTACAGTTATTTTTGACCATCATATTCTAGAATGTCAACTTATCTATCACTCTAATAACTACATTCTAATACATACATAGTATCTCTTTTCCTGACCACCTAACCTGATTCTTTCGCATTCCAACGTCTACCTCGTGTTTCTAACCATTGATGGAATCTATTCCATGTAGCATGATATTTTGTATCTCCTTTATCTTTTATTTTTAGCGTTAGTCTGTCCATTTCAGCACAGACTAATATCTAGGATATTAGTGGGGACTGATGACAAATTGATAAGGATACTATACAATTATTTATTAAGTTACAAAATGGAAGAAGAACAAGTTAAAGAGACAATGATAGCATGGGCTAAAAAAATTGGATATAATGTAAATTTGGATAAATGGCAAAAGCTTTGGGAGAGAAATCAGAAACTGACAATGGCCACATCATATAAGGAAAATCTCTATAAAATGTTCTATAGATGGCATCTGCCCCTGGCAAGATTGGCCAAAATGTTTAGCAATATGTCCCCAAACTGTTGGAAATGTAAACAAATATCTGGCACATATTACCACATGTGGTGGACCTGTATAAAGGCAAGGAAATTTTGGATACAAATTCGTATGTGGTTAGAAAAAAATGACCAGACAACATATAGAGTTTAAGCCAGAATTATTTTTATTAGGCTTATATCAGATGGTTATGATAAAGGGACAATAATAAAGGGACCTAATATTACACATCTTGACCGCAGCAAGAATTCTGTATGCACAGCAGTGGAAGAGCGAAAACACCCCTTCAGAGGAGGAGACGACAAGAAATCTTGTCCAATGTTGTTAGTTCTCTATAAAAACCCCATGTTTTTACATCTTTCACATAACACGATTGTATCTGCAGGTATGACCACCACTCTAATTCCACCCCTTGGTCTTTTAGTTCTAATCTGGTTTTCAATTCACCATGCTCGTTTAGTATATCCTTATAAGAAACCATTTTTTCCATATTGATAAGATTCGGGTGTATCAATGCTTCTAAGGTGGAGAGCCAGACTGGTATTTCCCTATAGTTTTGTTGTTTAATTTTGTCCTACACTGATAACAATGCGTTTCTTACATAATGCCTTTGAAAATATCGATGTGCTGTGTTTCTCCCGTACCAGAGAAATGCATGTCATCCTAGTTGAAGGTCATGTCCCTCCAATAATAATAATCTTCTATTCCTCAAAAAAAGTATCTTAGGCAATATGTTCATCTTTATTGCAGCTATTCTACACATCATGGAAAGTTGCAAGCTTTTCCATCTCTCCTCATCCAGTTTAATTTTGTATAGTTCTCTTTGATTGTTATACATCTTACTGTAGATAACAGACAAATGGTTATCCAACCTCTTCTTAAAAACTTCCAGTGTTGGAGCATTCACAACTTCTGGAGGCAAGTTGATTAATGGGAGTGAATCACCAATCAAAACATTTCTAATCCAAAAGCATTTCGTATACATCTACTCTGTCTGTCTATCTATCTATCTATCTATCTATCTATCTATCTATCTATCTATCTATCCATCCATCCATCCATCCATCCATCCATCCATCCATCCATCTATCTACATACATCATTCATTCACTCACTCATTCACTGATTCATTCATTCATTCATTCATCAAAGTTCTTAACAGTCCATGTCCACCATGGATTTAACAATCAAAGGATCATTACACATCCTTATCTTATTCCTTGTTTGGTACTGAAACTTCCACTAAGAAATGGATGCCTACTATTTCAAATGATAGAAACAATCTTTGGCTCCCAACTTTTCTCCTCTTTTCCTATTCTTTCAACATTTTTTCTTGATCACAAGAACAAATGTATCCAGTGCAAAGAACAGGCAGAAGATTTCACAGAACCAGAAGATCAATGAAATTCCTATAATTAATAAATATATTTTACAATAGAAATAACCAAAAGAACCAACTGGTTTCAAATAAGTAAAACAGCCAGGTCCCATTAATTTTAAAACAATTAACAATATTTGAAGTAAGATGTAATCAAAATTTAACAGCAAGGAAATCTTATTGTTATATAACACTTGCACTAACACAAAATATTGTGAAAATATCTGGGAAGATGATTTGGACTTTCAATTGGATAAATCCCAATGGATTTGTGGTACTGCACCTATCAAACCTCAGGAAGTTATTTTTAGTCAGGATCAGTCATGAAGGTAACTGATAGCTAGCTTTATGCTTTTCTAAAATTGTACAATATAAATCTGTTCACGTTAGACTCATGGGGCTGAAAATAAAGTACAGCTAGTGCTCGGCTTACAACCAATTGAGCCCAAAATTTATGTTGCTAACTGAGACATATGTTAAGTGAGTTTTGCCCAATTTTACAGCAGTTCTTGCCACAGTTGTTAAATGAATCGCTGCAGTTGTTAACAGTAACATGGTTGTTAAGTGAATCTGGCTTTCCTATTGACTTTGTCAGAAGGTCAAAAAAGATGATCACATGACCCCGAGATACTGCAACCATCATAAATATGAGTCAGTTGCCAAGCGTCCGAATTTTGATCACATGGCATGGGGTGGCTACAATGGTCATAAGTATGACAAATGGTCAAGTCACTTTTTTTCAGTGCTGTTGTGACTCTCTGATCCCTTGGATCAGAACAGTGGCATATTTCCTTGTCATTTGGAAAATACAAATCTCGTATTAAAATAATCTCACTGGAGCTTAAAAAACAAAGCTCCTGTTTAAAAGCTCTTTCCAAAACCAGGAAACCCACTAAAAATCTTGTGACTCTCAGCTTTCCTCCCAATATTAAGTGTGTCTTCCAGTCACCAAATACCTATTTGGTTTAACATATGAGAAAGATCTGGTTCTGTTCAGAGATGAACAGCTGGTTTCAGTGACTAAGCATTGGGGGCTCTTTCAGTATCTAAAAGGAAAAAAAAAATCAACAGAAGCTAGGGAAGTTATACTATGTAAGTCCCATGAGCAAGATTATATTAAGGCAAAGAACCTAATTTATAATAGGTTAGATAATGAGATTATTGAAATAAGATAATCTTTTGTCAGTGAGCAAATGAAAGAATTTCTGGCAGTTCCAAAATAAACAAATACTTTTTTGTTCCTTTCATTGTATTTAATCACTGGATTTTCTGAGATTAGGGGAGATTCCGTGAAATCTGAGAATATTTGTGGCATCTGATCTAGTCTTTCTCAATATATTGTTTTATGTAATTAAAGAATTCATTTATCTACAGAGGCCGGAGGTCAAACTAAAAAAACAACAACTTTTTTGAAGACTTGTACTTTAAGCGCTGGCTAGTTTCACAAATATGTAAATTCATCTAGTGTGGGAATTATTCAACACATTCCATTTTAGGAAGAGATTTATGGTTTTGGAAATTCCTAGAAATTTCATAACTTTGCTAAGTATGGGATGTAATCCAAAGGACTATGTGATTGTGTGTATGTGTGTGTGTGTGCGTGCGTGTGTGTGTGTGAATTCCATTGCTGAAAATGTGAGCTTCATTTCTCCAAAAAGCATGTGAAATTCCTTCAAAAGGGAACTATTCCAAGTTGCTATATGGTCCCATTTAGTTAATTAGATTTTTATCCCATCTTTATTACCTTCTAACTAATTCAAGGCAACAGACATATATAATACTTCTTCCTTCTCTTATTTTTCTCACAACAAGGTAGGTTGGGCAGAGAGAGAGTGACTGGCCCAAGATCACACAGTTGGCTTCATGCCTAAGGTGGGACTAGAACTCATGATCTCCTAGGTCCTAGGCCAGAACTTTAACCACTAGACTAGACCAAACTAGCTTCCATTCTCATTTTGCTCCTGGAGGGCTATTTGGCATTGCTACTTGGCTGAGTAGCAGAAAGTACCAGAGGCACCTTCCTCATTTATTGTATCACTCATGTCTGCTAGTTTCACTTCTGCTAAAATAAAATAGGAACCTTTCTGTATTTCTGCTTGCCCTGACTGGGAGACTTTGAAATAGAAAACTGAGCCTTGCAAGGATTTCTATTTTCACCACTGCAATTTGCCCCAAAATGTCGATATGTTTTGAAGCCCAGTTTTTTGTTTCCCTAATTCATTTATTCCATGTTGGTATATACTAATTATTTTTCCATCTATATCAAACCAAAGTTGTTTATCCATGGGAATCCTGCTCCCATGATGAAAGCTGTCCAGTCCAGTGGTGAAATTCATTTTTTTTTTTTTTACTACTGGTTCTGTGGACATGGCTTGGTGGATATGGTGTGGCTTGGTAGGCATGGCAGGGAAGGATACTGCAAAATCCCCATTCCCTCCCCACTCCAGGGGAAGGATACTGCAAAATCCCCATTCCCTCCCCACTCCTGGGAGAAGGTTATTGCAAAATCTCCATTCCCACCCCACTCTGAGGCCAGTAGTTCTCTGAACTACTCAAAATTTCCGCTACCGGTTCTCCAGAACCTGTCAGAACCTGCTGAATTTCACCCCTGGTCCAGTTGTAAAATGATATATGGTAAACTAGTTTATAATCCAGAAGAGCATCAAACCCATTTTAGAAGTAGATCATTGAATAGGGGTGCCAGGAGGAAGGATTCTCCCTCTCCCTGGACCATGCAGCCCCTCCATCTCACTCTCTCTCTTCAACTGATCCGTCTCTCAGGCTTGATCTATCTTTTAAAGCTCTCTGGCTGATCGCTTTCCCAAAGCCAGAACCCTGGCTCTCTTTGGGGATCTGCTGTAAGAAGAGCCCATTTGGAAAGAACCAGATTCTCTGCCCTGCTGCTGCCCTATCCGGAGAACTGCGTCCAGGGATCAGAGCAGACAGACCACGTTCCCTGAACGCGTGGCAGAAAAATAGGGGCTGACCCTGACCTGAAGTGCGGTTACACGGGAACAGAGAAAGAGGCACGTTTGAAAGCACAAGGCAGGCTGACCTGCAGCTACATCAAAAAAAGGAAAACAATTCCTTTCCAAGCCGCAGCCGCCTGATTTGCAAACCAGCTGTCTGGCTACAGTTCATCACCCAAACCGCTTCATTTGGTCTTCAACCAAATGTGCGGTCGTAAAGATACAACAACAACAGCAGCAGCAGCAAATGCTGGTGAGAAGTCAAGTCCGAGGCCATCAACGCCCAGGCAGGCGAAAGTGCTCGCCCAGCTCCAGGTCCCCCCTTCGGTCCGGCGCTGGAAGCTAGCTCGGGCGCTCTCTCCCTTCCTGAGCGCCAGCAAGGGGCGGTTCCGCGCGTGGGCAGGAGAGGAGGGGCAGAGAAGCAGCGTGGCCGGAGCTCTAGAAGCTCCCCGGGCAGTTCCTGCTCCCTGCGCGGGAGCCACCATGACCAGCAACGGCAATGCAGGCAATGGGGGCGCCCTTCCGGCCCGCAACGGAGCCCCCGGCGCTGTTCCCCCGGTGGTGAAGCCTTTGTCGCTCGGCAAGAGTTACGACGTCTCCGGCAAGGTGTGAGCCTGCCCCGATTAGGCACCAGGGGGCACAAGAAGAGGGCAGGGAGTGTGAGGGTGGGTGGGAGGAAGGGGAGGCCTTCGCGGCTGTCATCGCGGGCAAGGCAAGGCGATCAAACAAGGCTGATAGGCATTAAACACGCTCCCCCTTTCCCCAAATTGTCTTGGAGAAGAAGCTGGGGGGTGGGGGTGGGGGTGGGGGGGAGCGTAATACCCCTCCCCCTTTGGTGCTGTCCTTGCTGGCTCCCCCACCCAACGTCTCCAAAGGGTTCAACTTCACCCACGAACTTTGGGATAAAGACCACCAAGAAACAGGAAAAAGGGGCAGCAGCACCCCGGATAATTTTGGAAAAGCGAGGGTGGGGCTCAGGTCTGCTTGGAAAGTCTCTTTCGGATGGTTATGTGGGTGAGGGGAAACAAACAAACAAAAAACCAAGGGCGTTTTTCTTCATGTTTTAGGACTGAATTATGGTTTTTAGTATTGCCATTCCTACCAACAGGCAATTGTGTTCCTACATCCTGAACAGGTGCCTAGTGAACAGAAATTCAACAGGTCATTTTCTTTAGTTGGCAAAGAACACCGGTAGGGACAATACAGCTGCTGAATATTTTTTCCCCCGTCATTCACAGGCTTATAAATCTACCCCTCAAAATGCAGAAGTCACTATGGCCCGAAAATGGGGCTTGTTTCTAAGTCCCAATGAATTCTTGGTTGCAACTGTACCAGGCTCATATTCAGGTCGAGCTCTGTCTCCATAGACAATGCTGGTAGTCCTCGACTTACAACCACAATCGAGCCCAATGTTTCTGTTGCTAAGCGAGACAGTTCTTAAGCAGGTTTTGCCCCCGTTTTACGGCCTTTCTTGTCACAATCGTTAACTGAAACACTGCAGCTGTGACACGGTTGTTAAGTGAATCTGGCTTCCCC
The DNA here is from genome assembly GCF_059756535.1 of Pantherophis guttatus. Taxonomy (NCBI): domain Eukaryota; kingdom Metazoa; phylum Chordata; class Lepidosauria; order Squamata; family Colubridae; genus Pantherophis; species Pantherophis guttatus. Next base: position 161,045,190 of record NC_142064.1, read on the forward strand.
ACTGACTTCGCTTGTCAGAAGATCGCAAAAGGGGATCCCGCGATCCCAGGAAACAGCGACTATCATAATATACAAGTCCGTTGCCAAGTGTCTGAATTTTGATCACGTGACCACGGGGTTACTGCAAGGATCGTAAGGGTGGGGAAAAAAACCCCAGTCCTAAATCACTTTTTTTCAGTTCTGTGGTAAACTTTGAACGGTCACTAAATGAAGCGTTGTAAGTCGAGGACTGTCTGTAAAGTGGATCATTAAAGGGCTGGTGCGGGGTAGTCGCAGAGCTTGGTTCTGCTCTTTAGCAAGACCGCTTGTTAAAATCGATGGCCAATAAACAAGAGTTGCACTGTTCTTTGCAGCAGCTGTAGCTGTTGCTATTCAAACCACATTGGGAGGAAGCAGCTATAGCGGGAAGACGCATCTCAGAGAGCAAGCGAGGATGGGGGAAGGGTTTTGGCAAGGCAGTGAAGTGCACTTCCTCACATTCAGTGCTTGCACAGATCTCCCCAGCTGGGATAGGAGCTCCAGCAGTCATGCTGCAGAAACCAGGAAGAGCACTATCGGGGACTGGCAGATACAGCCTTGTTCTATTGATATTGCAAGTTATTTATTTCATTTGTATCCTGGTGTTCCTTTGGGCCATCATAAGCCTCCTCAGTGTTGGTCCTGCAAAACTGCGTGCTTTGTGTGATATAAAGAACCAGCTTGCCACAAGAAGGCAGCTCAAGAAGTGTTGCTACAGATAGCAAAGCCATTCTGTGAATATATTTTAAGTATCTGTGGCTTTCCCATACACGAGGAATTATAATCCAGCATGGGGTTCCGGCGCTAATATCTGTGCTTCCATCAGAGTTGGACATTAGATCGGTATTCTAATCAATAAAATTAAAGGTAGTCCTCAATTTACAGTTCATTTAGTGACCGAAGTTACAACGGCACTGAAAAAAGTGACTTACGACCAATTTTTCATACTTATGACCATTGCAGCAGCATCTCCATGGTCACGTGATTTCCATTCGGATGCTTGACAACTGACTCGTCTTTATGACGGGTTGCAGTGTCCCGGGGTCATGTGATCCCCTTTTGCGACCTTCTGACAAGCCAAGTCAATGAGGAAGCCAAGTTCACTTAACAACCGGGTTACTAACTTAAGAACTGCAGTGATTCGCGTAACAAATGTGGCAAGAAAAATCGTAAAATGGGGCAAAACTCACTTAACAAATTTCTGACTTAGCAACATAAATGCTGGGGTTAATTGTGGTTGTAAGTCTGCTGAGGGCTACCTGTATACATGACGAGCCAAAATACAACAGAAATCAAGTGAAACAATGCACCTTTCTCGGTGAAGGAAGGACAGCTGCATAATCACGTTGAAAACTTAAAACATCGTTGGCTGTCTCATGACATAAAACCACTGCCCCAAATGACACAGAGGACATGCTCAGGAACAACTCAAACTATCTGCACACAATAACTGTAGTACGTTCCCCATAGAACGAAGGTCCTGGGCTGGACTTCATTTGGAGGGGGGAAAAAATGCTTGGCTAAGCACATAGTTTATGCTTTGGGGTAGCAAAGGCGTGAACCCACTGCCTCCCACTTCCTAGTGAAAGTAGAGTCTTGAGTGCATAAGGGATATTTAACTGCAGTGAAATCAGAACACTCATTTTCTTCCTCTGCTAATGACTGGGCTCTCACATCACCCTAAGCCAGAGGTCCTCAAACTTGGCAGCTTTAAGACTTGTGGACTTCAACTCCCAGAATTCTGAGAGTTGAAGTCCACAAGTCTTAAAGCTGCCAAGTTTGAAGACCACTGCCCTAAGCCATGGTTGATTAAATAATAGTTTAGTGTTATGAGCCGTAATTGGTTGGAAATACATTGCATGCTAAGCCATAACTATTTTACAAATTATAGGGAAGGTGAGTTCATATTGCAGATAGTAGTCCTCGACTTACGACTGCAACTGAGCCCAAAGTTTCTGTTGATAAGCAAACCAGTTGCGAAGTGAGTTTTGCCTCATTTCACGACCTTTCTTGCCACAGTTGTTAAGTGAATCACTGCCGTTGTTAAGTTAGTAACACGGTTGTTAAGTGAATCTGGCTTCCCCATCGACTTTGCTTGTCAGAAGGTCTCAAAAGGGGGTCACATCATGACTCGGGGACACTGCGACCGTCATAATACATGGCATTTGCCAAGCATCCAAATTTTGATCATGTGACCGTGGAGATGCTGCAATGGTCAGAAGTGTCGTAAGTCACTTTTTAAAGTGGTGTAACTTTGAACGGTCACTAAATGAATGGTTGTAAGTCGAGGACTATCTGTACTAAGGCAAGGCTATGGATTGGCCCTATATTTTGGCCGATAGGAATCAGGCTGCTGGGCCTGGAAGTGGAAGAAAACATTTTGGCTCCAGGTCTCTTGCAACCTTAAATCCCAAAGCCCTGTGTAATGCCGCTCACTCAGTCAGTCCACGTCCAGATTCTTTCTGGGAGGGGATCCTTGAAAAGGATAATAGCCTGTCGCCATCCAGAGATCCCTGCTCTCGCCCAGATTGCTGTAATATAGCTGTCAATTGTTAGTGGTGGTCCTTTGTTCTCCAGTCAACTGGGGTTTGGAACTGCTGCTGCTTCTCCCTCTTCCTGACCCCCGAGAAAGGCAGGAGGCAAAAAAAAAAAAAAGAACAACACTAAGGAGCAACAAGGGATGCGATGGCTCAGTGGGTAAGACGTTGACCTTGTCGATCGAAAGATCGGCAGTTCAGCGGTTCGAATCCCTAGTGTCGCGTAACGGGGTGAGCTCCCGTTACTTGTCCCAGCTTCTGCCAACCTAGCAGTTCGAAAGCACATAAAAAAATGCAAGTAGAAAAATAGGGACCACCTTTGGTGAGAAGGTAACAGCGTTCCGTGCACCTTTGGCGTTTAGTCATGCCGGCCACATGACCATGGAGACATCTTCAGACAGTGCTGGCTCTTCGGCTTTGAAACGGAGATGAGCACCGCTCCCTAGAGTCGGGAATGACTTGCACATATGTACGAGGGGAAACTTACTTTAAGAAGGAGCAACAACAATAACGATCAAAGAAACTTAGCAAATTGCCCTTGGGTCCTGGGCCATTCCATCACAGCAATCATTCCTGGCATCTTCTATCTTCCTTCCTCTGCATGGCACTTTCTGAGTCAGGCGGACTACAACTCACATGGATATAACTTCAGATACATTGTCCAACTTTCCTGAAAGGCTTCAGGCAGGGAAATCTATATGGTTCTTCCCTGCATGAGTCCCTGTTCTGGGACTTGTTGCCTTCCATTTTAAACCAACATTCTCTCCATACAAAAAATGCAGAGAGAGGACATTTTCTCTTCTTCTTTCTTAAAGCGAAACCAATTCAAGCAGCTTCCCCAAATTTGGTTCTTTTCAGTTGGGACATGTTGCAGCTTCCCACTTTCTCAATTTGTGTGTCCAAAGGCTGGCTGAGGATTTGGCAAGTTGCAGTTGTAAAGCTTCTGGAAGATGCTGCTTTGTTGGGGAAAGTGACATTGGCCTATCAAGTGGGGTTTTTTTTCCCTGGAGAAATTCTGCTGTCTCCAGTTGAGGAACGCTGGGAAGCAGATTTCCTAAATTGAGGGGGACACCATTACTCCACAGGTGTTTCTTGTCCTGAATCTAAGCTTAGTTTGTTTCAGGATCCAATTTGAGTCTGTCACAGGGACCAAAGATTTAGTCTTCTGAAGTTTTGGATTCTTACTGAAGCCCATCCTCAGAGAACTTCTCTCTCACCAGATGTGTGTGAGAGAAGTTCCTTGAGGATGGGTTCCAGCATGAGTTTGAAAGCTCAGAAGACTAAACTTTTGTTCCCACTGACGGACCCAGGTTGGATCCTGCAACATTATCCTGGTACATGTGGCTTCTTTCCTTAGTTTGTTTCCTTTTCTTTTAAGAACTATTTTTCAAGTCTGGACTGTTAGGAGTCCAGTGTTTATTGTTCTGCCAGGGCTGTTGATGGATTTTCCCCTAATGATTGCTGCTATCTCTGAGCTGGGTGGGCTCATTTTTTTGTAGGAGGACAAATGCTGGCTAATCCACATTTCTCACAGGGATAAATTCCAGAAAGGTGAGTGTGTGTGTGTATGCTCTCCCTTTTGTGGATCAGAACACCTTAAATGAAAATGGCCAGAAAATCTTACACCACAATCAACCCTTAAGATGCCATATGGCAATTTGGCAACTAATCAGAATAGCCACAATTATTGTTTTTCCTTGCCTGGGGTAAATAGGGAATCTAAAAATGCCAGCCAAGCTGGGGCTTTTAAGCTGAAAGTCTGTTTGCTTAGAAGGAGTGGATACTGGCTTATCTGTTTGCTCTGCTGTCTTGCAATAGAGGTGAGGCAGCAGCAAGAAAAGAAGAGAGTCCCAGAGTTTACGGATCTTCTCCTGATACTTGGCATGGGTTATAAATGGAACCTCTCAGGTCTTGAGGGGTGGGGAACCTTGGCCCTTTTATGACTTGTGAACTTCAACTCCCAGAATTCCTGGCTTGTTCAGGAATTCTGGGAGTTGAAGTCCACAAGTCATAAAAGGGCCAAGATACCCCACCCCTGATCTAACCGACGCGTGTCAAACTCACTGCGTCATGTTGCTGTCACGTGATGATTCGTGCCGTTTTTCCCACTCACAGAGTTGGGGTAGGTGTGGCCTGCACGTGACGCATCCGGCCCACGGGCCACCAGTTTGACACCCCTGATCTAACCCATGGACTCTGTGTATGTGTTTATGGTCACAGTGACATCAAAGGAAATAGACAAAAGCCCCTGGAAGGAGGAACTGGTTGTTAGAAATATACTTCAGATTTAATCAAGTGTATTATAACAAACAGTTCCTTCTTTCTCCACCCTTTGTCTATATAACATTGTAGATCAATGACAAATCTGGTTCCAGGGAGTGTGAAGAAAGAGGCTGGGTTTGAACTGTGCCTTTGGGGATTACTTGGAAGGATTAGTAAAATATTTGGATTAGGCAGAGGTAACATTAGCTAATGGACTATTCCCTTGCATAGGGCAAAGGTGAGGAGTGCAGCTCCCTCTGAGCTGGGGTTTCTGACACCTCACAAGGGCTTCCCAGAGCATTGTGCGACTTCTCCACCCTACATGTTTCAGTGCGTAAAACTATTGATCTTATGCATGTTTCTGTGAAAGTAGTTTCAGTGAAGAAACTCATTCCCAGGTAAGAGCACAGATAGGATGATATTCTAACTGTCTTGAGTGAACACAGCCATGCTGGCAGTGACAACTGAAGAGGGTCGGAGGCAGCAGAGGGCAGGACTCCCATAAATGGAGCCAAGAAGCTGTTGTAGGCTCTACAGAAGCCTACAACTGGAATAAATAATCCTAAATAAGGAACTGTAATTATTATAATTCCTAAGCTGAGGAGCAGTAACTCAGTAGCAGTTAGAAGATTTTGGCCCTGTCATACTAGCTCAGTGCTTTTCAACTGGCTGGGGAATTCTGGGAGTTGAAGTCTGCACATCTTAAAGTTGCCAAGGTTGAAAAACACTGTACCTCACTACCTTCTAGACAGCTGCCCTGACATTTCAGGAAGATACTTAACGTCCTTGAACAAGGCATATGGCTCCTGTGCTTCCAGAGATGTAATTTGTCCAGAGTAGCTTAGCTAGAAGGCTAAGCAAAGGCAGAAGTTGGACCATATGGCACAAAGTGTAAATATAAATGGGCTGTTTGTTTCCATTGGAAACAGCAGCTGGTACTTAGAGTAGCTACAAGCTGATCTCCTTATCTTTTGTCCGGAAGAGAGGAAACACTGACAAGGAAGAGGTGCTTTTAGTAATGATGAAAATAAGGACAAGAAGTTAAGGAGAGTTTATAACCTTTCATCATTCCAGACAAAGGCCAGCTTACAAAAAAAACTCTCAAACTCTTTCAGAGAATCAGGATGGTGGGATAGATATCCTTCAAAAATGTTTACCTATCATGGGAGAACATCTCTTGAGGGAACACAATAGGAAGGAAGACCTGCCAAACATTTCCCATCAAGCAAACCACTATATTTCTGGAGTTCCCTTTCCACCATTGCTAGGTAGGCATGGACTAGAGAGAGATGAAAATATAGGAATATATTTTGTCAGGACCACAGAGGTGGGAATAGAAAGGGAGATCATGGATGGTTTTCCTTGAGCTAAACCTTTCTGAAAGATTCCGCAAAGTACCCTCTATTCGGAAACATTTTAAAACACCCTTTTCCAACTTGGTGCTGTCCAGATTTGTTTAATTTAAATTACAATTCCCAGGTGGTAGGGAATTGGTGCCTTTGGCACCTCAGGAGATCACCAGAGATGCAGATTACATCTCTGGAAGCACAGGAGAAGTTCGTCCTACACTATCCTTGTAAGCTTGTTATAACACTAAAGAGGGTGATAAGCAGAAATAGGTAAACACTTTAAAGATGATTTCCCAAGTATTGCTTTGGACTTCATGCATGCACAAGATTATTCTGCTTCTCATCACAGCAGTCCAACTTTTTCACTCTTCTGCAAACCTGAACAAAACAAACTTAATGCAATGAGTTTGCATTAAGAAGTTGGCTTCTTAAAGATGTGGCATCTTTTCTTTCAGGCTCGCACAGAACCCTGAAAAACGTTGGGGCACTTTGATTAGTAGCAGAGAGGAACTGTGCTTACAGGAGATCCAAAGCGTTTAAAAAAAAATAAAAATAAAAATTATAAGCCTTGTTAAATCTGTGGCAGTGTTTCTCTACCTTGGCAAATTGGGGGCTTCAATTCCCAGATTTCCCAGCCAATGTAAGAAGTCTACACATCTTAAAGTTGTTGCAGTTGAGAAATACTGTTCTATAGTGGCAAAAAAAAAAAAAAAAAAAAAAAAAAATCAGGGAGTTTTGTGAAAATGTAAGTTTTTAAATAATATTTATTAATCGGAAAAAGTGCTACCAGATTCCTGATTTTCTGTTAAGTTCTCCTCATTGAGTTACCCCCAGCATTGATAGAATAAGACGGTTGTAGTAGAGCAGACAATGAATGACTCCCGGTCACAATGGCTAAAGTAAGATGAAGATGAGATATTGCCATTTGTTTGTTCTTCTCTTTGTTGACTGCTAGTTCTGCTTGCTTAATTAGATCACTGTTGACAGAAGAGAGAGAGAGAATTCTTTAATAAGGAAGCATGAGGGGAAAAAACATGAATATGTCAATATAACCCCAACCAGCCATATTAATGGGCTTTTGCACCTCATCTTGTAGGTGATGCTGCTTGGAGATTCAGGTGTGGGGAAGACCTGCTTCCTCGTCCAGTTCAAAGATGGAGCCTTCCTCTCTGGGACCTTCATAGCTACTGTCGGGATAGACTTCCGGGTGAGGTCATTATTAATGCTGGAGATAGTTTGCCACAGCAGGGAAGTGTGTTGGGCATCCTGCAGTAGACCTTTGAGCTAAGCACAAGGCAGGATGAAGAACATTACATGGATGCCAACATTTGTCATGCCTGGTTTTGGTCTTTCAGTAGCTGGATCAGGAATCCGGCAGGTAGAGACCCAGGGGCCTCATCCTATTCCTCTCTGCTGCGGTTGTAGTAAAAACAAACAAACTGAAACCCAAATGGTCTTTCGCGCAATCTATCAAAAGAACAGCTTGCCTCTCAGAGTCGTGGGTGCTCCATTGCTGCCACTTGTGCAAATGGAGCTGCACGCATAACGCTTACCTGTCATTCACACGGAAAAATCCCCTCTCCCCACCTACCCACGCCGGACCGCAAAGCCAGAAAGATTGGGGACCACTGGTATAAGAGCTCCTGCCTTGGGTAGCGGTTGGAATACAACACCTCCATGGTCTCTTCCTGCCCTGTGATTCCATTATTCTATTCTCTCTTCCTCCTTCATTTACACACACACACACACACACACACACACACACACACACACACACACACACATTTTCAGAGCTGCTGGTAGTCCTAGACTAGGGGTCTCCAATCTTGGCAACTTTATGACTTGTGGACTTCAACTCCCAGAATTCCTCAGCCAGCTTTGCTGGGAGTTGAAGTCCACAAGTCATAAAGTTGCCAAGATTGGAGACCCATGTCCTAGACGGAAATTTCTGTCATCTTCTCTCGTAGAACTTCTGTAGTTTTGGGATGGAAGAAAAAAAGTAAAACAATGGTCTACATCATCACATACATAATATGATTTATACACTATAATATGTGTCAGACATGTTGTGTGCCTTACACTAGAGCTCAAGAGATGTTATTTCATTCATAAATTGTACATTGAAAACAACGTTTTGTTGGCACTATTGGATGGAAGTCAGTGCTACAGGATTTTAAATAGCTTTTTCAATATCTTTATTCAGATCCATAGTCAATAAAGTTATGGAGGGCTAATAAAAATTGCACTCACTGTTTTTTTATGCTGCTAATCTGTTATTAGCTTCAATTTACGAGCCTGTAAGCTATTTTTCAGATGTTCCTTCCATTATTGAGTTAATTAATAATAGAACACTCCTGTTGCAGGATAATTCTAGCCAATTGTTCTTGCTGGGGTTTTAAAAATCCAAAATTGTACTCTTTTCATGCCTTCTTACACCAACTTCCCCTCACTTTTGAGAATCTGTTCATATGTAAAGCTTTTATTAAAAAATTGTTCTTGTATTGTCTCAGCTCAGCTGTTCAGACCTTCAGAAGAACTTGTTTCCAGGCCTTTTAAAAACTTGTGTAATTGAACAGGATCTATTAACAAGCCCTGGTGTACAATGTAAGGACCCTCCAGAGAATTCCTTTTTGTTTAAGGTCAGCACTTTCAGCAGGCTAATCTCGTAAAGTGCTAGAGAGAAGTTTCCTGAGGATGGGCTCCAGCATGAGTCCGAAAGCTCAGAAGACTAAATCTCTGGTCCCAGTGACCGACCCAAATTGGATTTTGTCTTCATCTCTAGAAATTGTGTGATGAAGCTTTTAAATTCTGGAAGAATGTTTTTGACTAAATAAACTTTATAACTAAAAAAGGGGATTGAAAACACTTTAAATGCATTTGTTATATATCTTTGATGGTTAGAATTAAAAAAATATGAAGCAAACATTAATTCCCTTCTTCCTTTTGGCAACAAAACTAATGATAGCTTAACACTGGAATGTTTTGGTTAAAGCTCTTGGTTCAGAATAGTAACAGACAGAATGGTAACAGTCTGGTTAATTGTTGTGTTTTAAAAGATCTCTAAAATGTACTATATGCATAACTTGGATATCTTTTTCCAAGGATTAGTATGCATCTCTTCGTTATGTAAGTGATAAATGTAGTCAATTAAAATTATCGCAATATGTAGGAAACATGATAAACTTCACAATGGAATGTCAGATATGTACTGTACATAGATAAGTAAAATTTTTGTTTGATGAATTAAAGAGAAAAAATGTGGGTACTGAATTATATGTTACAACTTGGTAATGTGTGGTATGTACTGTCTTTCTCATGCTTAGTTTTCTGAGATTAATCAAAACAACCTATTTGGCCATGATATTAACTGTGTGGACAGTCTATGTTAAGCTGACTTCCTCCAAATGTGTAAATTCTGGAATTCCCAGTTTATATGGCCAATGCTGGCTCCAATTCATCTGGAGAAGACTATTGGTCCTAGGAGATTGTTCATAATAGTTTAAGAACATTGTAATAATTTGTAATATTAGGCACTGGGCATTTTAAAGCAAAGCAATAAATAATTTGAGAAGGTGCCTCTAAGCTATCCTTCTTAGGGCTCCAAAATAATGTTTTGGTTCTGATTGCGCTGAACCAAATCAAACTTTTACATATCATGTCAAATTCATATAGAACACATTATTTTCCTTCCTCCCTAAATTATATTAGGTAGCTATATTCTATGTGCATTATAGTGAGATGTGTGAGAGTCCTTTGAGTTTGTCCAGAGAGAGGCACAAACCATGAGTAGTAATGCTAACTTTATTGTAACGTTATAGTAACAGGATCTTGCAAGTTTGAAAGAATTTCTGCCCTCCTTTACTTTTATTTTCCCCCAAACTAGGAAAGTTGATATAGTTCCCATGCCCCCTTTCTTTTTGTGGGTTGAGATATCTTATGCATCACTATTGTCTAAGATGTGGCTCTTCCTCCTGTTTCCCAAGAACGTATGCAATATAGTTTTCCCATATCTTCATGTTGAAAAACTAAAGTCTCCCTCAAGTTGAGCTGGACTTCTGGTGACTTCATGGATGCATTCATGTAATTTTCTTAGCAAAAGTACGGAAGTGTTTTTCCTCTGCTGCCTTCTAGGGTATTTTCACAGTATAGCCTATAGGGCTGTGATGGTGAACCTATGGCACCGATGCCACAGGTGGCATGCAGAGCCCTCTCTGCGGGCACATGAGTGTCACTCCAGCTCAGCTTCATTGCGCATGTGTGTGTGCCTCCCGCCAGCCAGCTGGTTTTTGGGTCTCTGCTGTGCATGCATGGGGGGCGGGGCACATGCGGGAGATGTGCACATATGCGCAAAGGGCAGGGCACACACGGGGGGGTCATGCATACATGCATGGAAGTCATGCATGAATGCGTGGGGTCGTGCGTGCATGCGTGGGAGGGCGGGGGGATGCAGGGTATCAGGCGTGCATGCATGAGGGTGGGGTGCACGGGGGTCGTGCGCACATTGCATTATAGATGTGAACACGCATTTGTGCCTGTGCGCTTTGGGCACTTGGTGTCGAAAAGGTTAGCCATCATTGCTATAGGGACTTCCTAATGGTTACCCACTGTAAATATTAACCAGGCTTGTCTTAGCTTCTTTATATCAGCCATGACTGGTGCTGCTATCCTGCTGGGCACTATGTTAGGATCCCCCTAATTCGGGGGTGTCAAACTGGCCTGCAAATGACTGGTGGATATGTCACATGCAGGCCATGCCCACTCCAATTCCGTGAAGGAAAAAAGTTGCGATACGTCACATGAAAGCAATGTGACACCACGAGTATGACACTCGTGCCCTAATTCATCAACACATTGCAGTGACCTGCCATTCTCACACACACACATAAAAACATATAAACTAGTATAACCATGAGTGTCTTTTCTATTTAAGGACAAAGCTGCTTGCCCCATGCTTGCCGTGTAATCTTAAATGCCAGGAGAGGAAGGCATTGCAGGGAGGATTGATGGATGGAAGATGAAGGCTTACTATAGTTCTTTCCTGCCTTTTTTTTTTTTTTAATACCCTGTTCCAGGGGTGAAATCCAGCAGATTCTGACAGGTTCTGGAGAACCGGTAGTGGAAATTTTGAGCAGTTCGGAGAACCGGTGATGGGATTTTTGAGTAGTTTGAAGAAGAGGCAAACATCACCTTTGGCTGGTCCCAGAGTGGGGTGGGAATGGGGATTTTGCAGTATCCTTCCCCTGCCACGCCTACCAAGCCACACCCACAGAACCGGTAGTAAAAAAAATTTGGATTTCACCGCAGCCCTGTTCCATTTTTTTCTCCATAGTTGCTCCAGAATATAAAGAATGTAATATACAGGACCTTTTGTGTTCCTAGGCATTTTTTTTTTTTTTTGCTTTAATTTATATGCCGCCCTTCTCCAGAGACTCAGGGCATCTTACAATGCATTAAGCAATAGCATTCATACTTTTGTATATTTATACAAAGTCAGCTTATTGCCCCCACAATCTGGGTCCTCATTTCACCTACCTTTGAAAGGATGGAAGGCTGAGTCAACCTTGAGCCTGGTGAGACTTGAACTTGCAGTAATTGCAAGCAGCAGATGTTAATCTGTTAATAACAGTGCTTTAGTCCACTGTACTACAGTGAAGCATTTCTCCTTGAATTTGGTTAAAGCAAAGTGGCTCCACGCTCATGTGGAGAGAGACCTGGGAGAACTTTTTGAAGCAGCCACATGAGACTTGCAAACGATGCATCCGCTTCAACCGCTTTGAAAAATTTGCAAAGCTTATAGGGTGAAACTGTTAAAGAAGAGAAAATAATAGTGGATGGATGAATGAAGATGATGGTGGTGGTGATGATGATGAGCATTTGTATCCCAGTCCTTTTGGAGCTCGAGACAGATGATGATGTGGGAATATTCTTTCGTTTTATTTCCCAAACAATAATCTTACGAGCTGCAATGGGCTGAGAGAAAGTGAGGTGGTCCAAAGTTCTTCAGAGGGTTCCATAATTCAGCATTTCTCCTGATCTTCCTGGATCACATTTGTTATTTACTGTGTGTTGCACTTGTTCTAAATAACTTGCCTTGGCCTCTATATTGTAATCACTCTCTGATGGTATGGCCTGGGTCAGGGGTGGGTTCTACTTATCTTTACTACCGGTTTGCAACGGGATCGCCTGCGCACCTTCTGCGCATGCACAGATCACTTCTGATGACGTCAGGGTCAGTGGGCGGAGCCTCCCGCCGGTTTTACTACCGGTTCTATAGAACTGGTCTGAACCGGGGGCAACCCACCACTGGTCTGGGGCAACACAATTCCTTGAATACAGTAGTGAGAACTTACAGAGGAAGGTGCATCTCCCTTGTCACTGTTTTAATAGTTTAGGATTTTGATTGTGGATTTTGTAGCAAAAGGCATTGTTGCCTACTCTAGCCAACTGATTCTTTTGTCTATGTTCAGAACAATAACCATGTTTTGGCCCTTTAAAGCCTTAAAAACTGTAATTGTATAAGCATTTACGCATCATATTCGGCTGGTCCATGAATATTTGTAGATCTAAGTTGCCACAAATGTAGTACCAAAAGTTGTGCTTATTTCTTTTGTGTGGTGAATGATGAAAAAAATGAACAATGAGCACTTGATAATCTATAAAATATTATTTGCTATTAGTGCAGTCATCATTACTTCAGTCCAGAGTTGACAAAATATATATGTGGAAGAAATGTAAGGTATTTTAGTTGTACCTATAATTGCTGATAACCATCTTAACAAGCATTGTCTTAGCCAATAGGGTTGCTTTGCATGCAATCCCAATAAATATGATATTTTCGATCCTCAAATTTCAGGCAAAGAGCAACAACTAAATATATAATATTTGTTCAGATATGCTGCTTACAGTCTTACCTAAAATCTCAGTGCACCAATTGTGCCAGCAATATGCATGAAGCTCAACGTCTATGGAGATTCTCAGTTATCCAAGTCATGGTTGTCTCAAAGGTTGTCTCTTGTTTTTCAAGAGGCAACTGGACTTTCTGGTTTTTCTTTGAAGACTCATCTCAAAGACACTTCTCATCTCATGCCTCTTGAAAAAAAAGCACCTTTGTGACATGCATGAAGCTTGTTACCTTCTAGCTATTAGTGATTGTTCCATGGAATTTTAAACTGGAAGTTATAGAAAATCATGGGAAAGGAATTTAGCTGTTTGTTTTCTCATAGGTGATCTAAAAACTCAAAGCTGAATATAGAGTTCTTCTTGTTAATTTGCTGTTTATATAAATGTGGGGTCTTTTTGTTTCTTACAGAATAAAGTGGTAACAGTGGATGATGTAAAAGTGAAACTGCAGGTAGGTCCGATTGATACACCAAAGTTGCATTTTCTATGAAGTCCTCTAAGTGCCCTCGTTCCGTTTTTTCTATTCTGAAAAAAGTCTCCTATATATTCAGTTCCTGTGAGACAAGCCATTTTTCTCCATTCAAGGCTTCAGCTATTACATTTCCGCTTGGCATGTGGAAGTAAAAGCCATAGATGTGGCTGACTTCCAAAGAAATCCTGCTTTCCAACAAAGCATTCTCTGTATCGGCTCCTTGCTAATCCCATGTGGCAAAATCAGCCCTGAATCCAAATTAAAATGGAAACAGGAAATCCGTGTCATCCAAGAGTCCTTGAAATTAGTTGGTAGCTCTTCACTCAGCACCATTTTTGGGGGGGAGAGGGGGAAGGTTTGCTACCAGCTTATAGATGTACTCAAATTGTGTGAAAATTTCCCTATACAAGATTGTGTTTTTACAGAGGTAATATATATGATTTTGTTTTACCTCTTCTGCAGCCTCTTCCTCATCATTCAGTTGATATTTATCTTTCTTTTATCAGATAACCAACTAGATTTACTTAAGTATTTTTTAGCATTATAGGATTGCCCAATGCCAGAAGATTCTGGGGCAACGTACATCATTAAAAACAATAGAAATCACAATAAAAACAATGCACTGTATATTCTGTAACAAAACCAAGGCAGAAATTCTGCAAAAATTCTGAAAGCCTGCTTCCTGAATCCCATCAGGGGATATAATTTAATAGGAACTGGACCATGCACATTTTGTTTCATTATGTCTATCTATCCGTCTGTATCTACCTACCTACCTACCTACCTACCTAACCTCTGTCTGTCTGTCTATCTATCTATCTATCTATCTATCTATCTATCTATCTATCTATCATCTATCTTATCTATCTGCCACCCATCTTACGGTTCAAGGCAGAGTTATACAGAGCAGGCAGAAACGATTACAGATGGGTCACTCCTTGTATAGCCATGATGGTAACCAGCATCTTGTCTTTTTCTGTGAGACGGGCTATGTTTGCAGATCTGTACATTCTGAAACATTTTTTCTAAATTAAATTCAATGCATTGCATAGCCCTATTTATACTATATATGAACCATTTTATATATTGGTACTGGTGGTATATGTCTGAGAATGTGAGAGTTATTTATTTGCAAATTTCTGGATCCCCCCCCACCCCCAAATCCTGGTGGATTCATGAGATAGTTGTATTTCAGTCTTTTACATTTGCATTATCACTTCCATTTGGTGACTTGAATTCTGTAATACTATCACATAATTCATTTGTATTCTCTTATTTGGAAAAACTATCTTGATTCTAATAGACATAATTCAGAGAACTATCCAAGAATTTCATTTTGCACGTACTGTCTGTGAATTTTAGTTGCACTAATATTTGTTTCACAGCTGGGCTTCTCTAATGGAATACAATGAAGAATGTTTCCTTGAGTTTCTGTCTTTGCCTTATTGCAGATTTGGGACACAGCCGGTCAGGAAAGGTTCCGGAGTGTAACACACGCATATTATCGTGATGCACAAGGTTGGTCCTCTAGGATGCTGCCTTCCTTCATCTCAGATTGAATCAGAGTTGGGGTGATAAGTGGAGTAGCTCTTTCATTGCTCAGATCTAACACCAAATGATAATGCCACTGTTTGATATATTGTTCTATATTTTATATATAGAACAATCTATATTGTTCAATATATTAGCAGCGTGCAATATTTTGAGTTTGA
The DNA here is from genome assembly GCF_059756535.1 of Pantherophis guttatus. Classification (NCBI taxonomy): domain Eukaryota; kingdom Metazoa; phylum Chordata; class Lepidosauria; order Squamata; family Colubridae; genus Pantherophis; species Pantherophis guttatus. The sequence continues at coordinate 161,060,440 of NC_142064.1, forward strand.
AATGGCCTCTTGGAGCGTTCCAAGCTTAAAACAAAATGTGTGTGTGAAGTAAGATTTGTTAAGAGCAAGAACAAACCTACTCTGAATATGTCAATGGAATGTTGTAAGGGGATTGTTTTGTATCAAGCTCAAAACAAACGGGATTTTCTGTTTTGTCTCCATCCAACTATATTTATGACATAGGTCATCTCTTTTCCTTCATCTTGGTATCTTCCCTGAAATGCATGAGAATTAAAATATGATGCATCTCAATAGGCACTATGTTGAAGTAGCTGGTATAGCTTTGACTATATGTTGTCTAATGTATGGACAACATTAGATTTAAACCCCACAGTTTTCCATCAAACAGATTATGTTGAGCAAGGGTGGGAGTGTGCCTGTAGATTGAGATTGCCAACAGATTTACATAATTGAAGATCAGGATAGAGGGATTCATAGTTTGAATTGATCTGTGTGGCCACATGTGTTCTTGATAGTTTGGTCATTTTAGAAAATTACAAAATCATCAAATAACAAATTTTTCTTTCTTTTCCAGCTCTCCTCCTCCTTTATGATATCACCAACAAAGTCTCCTTTGACAGTATTCGGGTGGGTATTTCATGCCTACTGTTGATTCAAGATGGTCCCCCAGCCTTTGCTCAAATAGCAAATAGCAATCAAATAGCAAGCTAAAGTTGTAATCTGATTAGTAAACATATCCTGGTTTGAGGTGTTCTTGTGTCTCAGTGTCTAAATGCACTGGGTTGTACAGGAATCAGCAAAAGACAAAAAGAGGATCACCTGCCCTTGAAAAGCCAAGAATTTTAAAAGATGGGAATAAAATATTTTCAATAACTGAGTGCTGATAGGCGCAATGGTTCGGTGGTTAAACGCACTGGGCTAAACACACAGCGGGAAAGCTGACAGCCCAGGTTTGAGGTCCGAGCCTTGTGTGATGGAATGAGCTCCCATTACTTGCTCCAGCTCCTGCCAATCTAGCAGTTCAAAAGCATGCAAATGTGACTAGAGAAATAGGTACCACTTTAGTGGGAAGATAACAGTGTTCCGTGTGCCTCAGCATATAGTCACGCTGGCCACATGACCACGGAAATGTCTTCAGACAATACTGGCTCCCTTAGCTTAGAAAAGGAGATGAGCACCTCCCCCTAGAGTCAGATACAACTGGACAGGAGAAACTTTTACTTTTTTGCAGTACTGATATAAACTTCATTTGGATAGGAATATGTGCTATATCTCTGTGCTTCATACTTCACAAAGAGAAAATATCCCTGCCCCAAAGAACTAGCAGACTACAATTTGTCAGAGGAACAGATGAAGAAAAGGGAAAATCAGGCTAAAAACAAAAAGAGAAATCCATATGTATTTCATATTATTTGCAATTGGTTGTCAGGAATAGAAGCACTTCCATATAGCTGCCACATTCCTCTCCAAACCTTCAGAATAATTTTTGAGATACTTCGCAATTCATGCCAGCATGCACAAAATGCTGAGGAGTCAAGAGCTGACTGCTAAGAAGATTACAAAAAAAATGGTTGTCCAGATAGGACTCTGTTCCTGATCCTTGTCCTACTTTAGGCTGAGTGATATTTTGGAAAATGGGTCTAGTTACTGGGTAGGAGATCTGTGAAATGTCTGCCTCTTTGGCCAGGTAGACAGCTGTAAGGGCAGCATGGAACACTGGTGCCTTAAACTCTGTGAGGGTTATGGGAAGTCTGGGAAATGGGTGTAATTTTAAAGTTCCTTCTAATAGGAAACTATCCCCATGTCCTAGCACATCTGATGCAAAACTGGCTCAATTGCCAAAAGGGACAGTACCCAAAACTGTGTGAGACTAAAAGATCTTCATTGGACCTTCAGGGATACCCATCCTAAAGATTGTTTGAGCTACTTAATATCAGAGCAAGAGGATCTGGCCTACCTCTTCCCTTCTTAAATGCTGAGAGCTCATGTAATTCAGTGGCTGGGTCCAGAAACTGCACTAAACCATGGATTGCTTAATTAATTGCTACACTGAGCAAACCCATATTTCTAATCAGGTTCGCACAACACAGTAAGACATATGCCAAGATTTACAAATCACAATGGCCGAACTGATAACAATTGCTGTGTACTAAAGGCAAACAAGCAGCAAGATGGCAGGATAACTCAAAATCTTGAAGTTTGGTGTTTCTTCTCAGCTATGTTTCATCTCATCACATTTAACATTCCCTTGCAGGCTTGGCTCACAGAAATCCATGAATATGCCCAAAAGGATGTGGTTATCATGCTTCTGGGTAATAAGGTATGTAATTTTGATTGATAATACAAATTTATACTGTCTTGAAGACATTTTCCAACTTTTATGGCTCTTAATGGTCTCATTGTGAGAAATGTTTAATTAATCATAGTGTGCTTTGCATATTTCTCTGTTGTGATCAGCTCATAACCCAAGATTGAGGAACCTGGATCTTCCCAAGATTGGTGAACTAATTCAAGTCAGCATAGCTAACTTGTAATTCAGCAACATTTGGAGAGCCATAAATTCCCCATCCCTTTTACAAAGGATTTTTTCATCCCATTTTTGCTTTATGGCTAATAAATGAAGATGCTTCCTACCCTTGGGTACATTATGAGTTTTCTTGGGACTGCTATTTATTTCTCAGTTGCTTTGAATTTATAGTCCCCCAGTTTTCAGTAGATCAGATGCAGTTTTCAGTAGATCAGATGCAGTTTTCTAACCTTGCTGAGGATTATATATTTATAAATAAATAAGCTATGCTTTCATGGCACTGTAAGCCACCTAGAGTCACTTTGGATAGTGAGATGGGTGGTATACAGGGATGAAATGCTCCTGGTTCGGACCGGATCGCCTGATCCGGTAGCGATGGTGGCAGGTGGTTCGGAGAACCGGTAGCAAAAATCCCTGCCCCCCCCCCCCCCCGCCACCATGCCCAGCTGAGCCGCAGGATCATCAGAGGCTTTTTTTTTTACTTTTAAAAGCATTTTTTCTACAACTTCTTCCGATGAAAAAATACTTTTAAAAGTAAAAAAAAAAGCCTCTGATGATCGCGCGGCTCAGCTGGGATCATCAGAGTCTTTTCAAAGCATTTTTTTCTGCTTGGCTGAAGAGGTGGTAAAAATAATGCTTTGAAAAGTCTCTGAGGATCCCAGCTGAGTTCCTGATCGGCAGAGAGGCTTTTCAAAGCATTAGAAAAAATGCTTTGAAAAGTTTTTTTTTTAAAAAAGTTGGCCACGCCAACCCAGTCACATTACCTCCACCACCACCAAGCCACGCCCACAGAACCGGTAGTAACAGATTTTACATTTCACCCCTGGTGGTATGTAAATTTAATAAACAAATAAACAATAGTTCTGCACAGCAGGTCTGTGCAGTCTTTCAACAAGGTGATTTTGAAAGCTGCAAAGTAGTGGCTTGATATCTTAGCTCACCTGTTGGGAGGCTTCACCGGTGACATTTTCTTTGGAAGAATTGCTAGAAAGCAGTTCGTGGAATGATTTGCAGAGGCTTATTCCAAATCATTAATAGAAGATCATTGTGAATAATATTTCTAGAAGACATGGGATCAAAAAAAAAAAGTTTTCAACCAGTAGAGCCAAATAGGTATTAAATATAAGACTCTTGGGGCATTTTTTTTTCTCAGACCAAATATATCCAGGATAATAATTATGCAGGATGACATTAGATTGTGTTTTGAACAAGATGGTTCCAAGAATAGTGGGACAGATAACATCAAAGCAGGCTTGCTAATCCTTGGACTACTGGGAACATAGATGAGCACTTCAGGGAAACAACAGTGCTTGGGCTTTTTCAGGATTCCCTAGAACCCCCTTTTTGGATGGCCAACTAAGTTTGATGGTCATCAGATCCTGCAAGCACCATCTCAGCAAAGCATATTCCATTAAGGCGTCCTTGTTTCATTCAGATGGTGTGTCTTCCACTCTCCAAGAGCCAGTTTGGTCTAGTGATTAAGACACCAGGTTAGAAACCAGGAGACAGTGAATTCTAGTCCTGCTTGGCTACGAAGGGTAGCTGGGTGACTTTGGGCCAGTCACTCTGTCTTGGCCCAACCCACCTCACAGGGTTGTTCTGGGGAAGGGAGGAGGAGGAGGAGGAGGAGGAGGAGGAGGAGGAGGAGGAAAGTATATTGGTTATATTTGCCACCTTATTTTCAAAAATAATAAACGTGGGGTACAATCAAACCAACACATAAATAAAAGCACTAAAACGACCAATTTACCTTTTCTATTGTTTTGAATTTTCATGAAAATCTATGAAACGTTTTTTTGACACCTATTATTCAACAGCATTCTGCCCTTGCTCCCCTTTCAGGAAATCAAAAAAAATATGCCCATGACTGGGAAATAGAGCTTAGGTTTGCCTTATTTGAAAGAGGCTTAGCTGAATATATTTATAAACTCGTACACACACATAACACATTGGTTTTCGGAGTGTAACATTTTATTTTAATTCTGCTTTGCTTTAAATCATGAAGTCTCCCAAACAAATGGCTCCTTCTCCCCCTCCTTTTTTTTAAAAGTGTCAGCTCCAGTTAGATATACGACATAAGCCTTAATTATCTCATTCCATGAGACCAAGGGTCATTTCACAACTCCTGCGTTGTGTCAGAGAGTCAATGCATATCACCTCATTTGCTCTGAAAAGACAATGTGTAACTGTTGGTGTTAAAAACATCACCCATGGTTTATGTAAGACAAAATGGAAAAAGAAGTTTTTAAAAACTGCTAGCAAACCCCTCCCCAATCATTAGCTGCTCAGAGGCCAGATGTGATGAAGTGTTGGATCGCCAGATGCAGATTTCAGGCTTCACAGTCTGTAGGGCCCCCAAATGCTGTTGGCATCACAACGTTTTTTTTAAATTCGCCAAACTACATCCCAAGAGACAAGGGGATGTTGCTGAGGAGGCATCCCTTATTCCTGGCATGAAGCAAAGACAAAGGGGATCCAGGACCATTCTGGCAAAATCAACATGTCGAGCATCACTGGTGGTCTACCAGGCCTCCCAACTCTTCAGGAAAAAAGAAAGAGGAAAAACAGCCCTAGAGTAGGTGAGGAAAGAATAAATTAGGGGGAAATGGAGTGCTGAGGCAAAGGGCAGAGAGGGGGAGGGGGAACATCCAGGCACTTTGCTGAGGAGTCATTTTTGGATTTGGGCATTCCATGGAGTGCGATAGTGGTGAATATCTATAGCCGGGGTATAGGATGAGGGTGGAGGTTCATTCTCCGAGCTTGTGTGTTGATTTCTGAATGTTTTGTTACCAGGCTAGGTAACATCTTCAGAGGAATTTGGGGGATGTCAGTGATGGTGTTCTTCTGCTTATAAGGGCTTCTGACCCATCACAAGACTCTCACTTAATGTGACCCCAACCTGACCCATCACTAGACCCATCACAAAACCCTCTTCTAACGTGACCCTCATCTGACATGATCTCCCTATCACAAGGCCTACTGACCCCAGAAGCCCTTATAAGCAGAAGAACCCCGACACTGACATCCCTAAATTCTGCTGAAGATGTTACCTAGTCTGGTAACAAAACGTTCGGAAACCAACCTACAAGCTTAGAGGGTGAATCTCCTTCTCACTCCAAGGAGATGTAGCAGGTCATCAAGAGACACAGAAACTGCCAACTCTTTATTGCCCACCTTGTGCTCATCTGAAATTTTGCAGCCCATGTCTGATGACCCTAGATGCAGCAATTGTTTTTCAGGGCATGATTTCACAATTTGGTTTGAGAAACAGCCACCAATTCATTAAATAGTTTAGATGAAACAATGTTGTGTGGCAGATACTGTAAAGTAGGATTATGCAATCCATGGACTTAAATATGGATTTTGTGCTGTGACTGCAAAATTCCTATGCAAGAGACCAGACCAGATCTCCAAAGTTTAATGCCTCTTTTTGAATCCTGCTGCTTGTGCAGGGAGGAGGAGATAGAGAACCACAATGCCCCAGAGCTTGGAATTTGCCTCCATTCTGGCCACCATGTGCTCCCCGGCAGATTATGCCTGAGGAAATATGTCTCTGACAGTAAAAATATTGTGTTGCCATTCCAGTTTGGCAGAATGGTGGGCTGGAAGTAACACAAAACCGTTTCATTATGAAAACTGAATGTACACACTCAAGCATAGAAAAGAAAGAAAAACAGAAAATAAACAGGGGAATATTCTTGAATGGGGGCCAACATTTCATTAAAAAATTACTTTTGGGGTGGTGGTGATGGTAAAATAATATTAAAGATAAGGTATGCAGGAAAATCCCTTCATGGGTTTTTGTAGCTTGCCTCTTTGCTGACCAAGGTGAGCCAGCAGGGGGCACTCTGAGTCTGAAGCTTCACTCCTTTGGAATTGCCCTGGAAGCACGGGACAATTTAAGGCACACCCTCCCCCCCCCCAATCCATCAGCCCTCAAAAGCAGAGGCAACCACAGCTGGAAAGGCCAACAACTGACCAACCATGGAATATCAGAATGTGTTCCTGTCAAGCACCAGAGGATAAGCTCAAATTGGAAATAACTTACTTTTTTGCCATAGTGGCAGAAGCACCACTCCCTAATTGTGTCTACTGTTGCCACAGGAAGATCTGGGAGAAAAACATGTCAGGACTAAACCCTTTATGCTCCCCAATGTGAGTGTCCCTCATCCCAGCCTTTCCTGTTAGCAATGTCTTTGCGGTTATCGCTCCTTCCTCTCTGGCCTACAAATGTCTATGCTGCTTCAGTGCTGCACAGAAAGGCCTATTTTTCTGAATGGCTTAAAATTAAACTATTTATTTAGTTAATTAATTAGAAATTAATGTATCGAATTGATAGCCTTTCTTTCTTTCTCTTTGAGAATCAAGGCAATTTATAAAGTAAAATTGAACAGCAAATGGAACTGAACTGAACATAGAGCAAACAATGGCACAGCTAAAATATACCCAAAACATAACGTTCAAGCTTCTAAAAATAATAAAATAAAACGAAGTATTAAAATCCTGGCAGGTGGTCGGCTTTCATTCTCCCTGAACTCCATTAGGAGTCAACACTGTATTTATCAGTGATAGAATCCACTGTGCAGTAGATAAATGTATTTGTTTTTGCTCCTTTGGTGATTTACCTCAGTTGCCAATTATTTATGCATACTTTATTGTTATAGATAAATAACAAATTAAATTATAGATAAACAATATATATTGTTGTATTATGTCTTTAAGTGTTGTTAGCTGCCCAGAGCCATGAATTTAAGATGAGCTGGCAATATAAACTGAAAGATGAGACAGAGACAGAGAAGGAGAGAAAGAGATAGTGATAGTGATAGAGAGACAGATTAGATGGATGGATGGATGGATGGACAGAGAGAGAGAGAGACAGACAGACAGACAATTAACCTGAGAGCAAACTTCTGCTGGGAACCTAATTCTGTTGCTTTTCTTCCGAATGCATTTCTTTTTCAAATTGGAATTTTAGAACAAAATCAGTTAGAAGACGAAGCAGAGTGAGGCTAAGATGGGCATTCTAGGGAAGTTCTGCCTAGGATATTTGAAAATGTTTATTTTGTCTCTATTTTTAAACCCCCCTCTCCCCTAGATAGACACTACTAAGGTATCTCCTGGTTATGCGTGCTTCAGCTTCCTTGCTCTTCCCCACCCTTCCTGTCTTTCTGTCTGCAGGCTGACATGAGCAGTGAGCGAGTTATCAGAACAGAAGATGGGGAATCCTTAGCCAG